>NW_004955511.1:2131980-2241695 GCF_000276665.1 Chinchilla lanigera | reverse complement strand
CTGAGCTTACGTAGAGACCATTCCTGTGGAATGAGTTTTTTCCCTGGGTGTGGCTTGTGCTTTCCTAATTCGGCACATTCTTATAACTTTATTGTTGAGAACTGGGTAATTTAGGTGATATATTGCAGCAACTCTGGATTCCATCTCTCCCGGGTGCTGTTGTTGGTGTTTGTTTGTTGATTATCTTATCTGGGCTAAGTCTGTGATTTCTGTCTTCCTAGCAAGCATGTGGATTCTGATGACTCTTTGGTTTTTAAGAATTTCTTGTTTAGATAAAGGATTGGAACAACAGCGGGTCAGCACCGTCTCAGCTTGACCAAAAGACTGGCACGTCAGTTCCACTTACAGGGACTAAATGACTTTTTCAAATGTGGATATAGACACAAAAGAACTGGAGTGCTCCCTATTTAGTGTTTGGGAAATGTTAACACTTCTAAAAATGTCATAAAATTAATTTCCAAAGGAGTATGTATTAAGTAAAAGTCTGTAGATAATGTTAAAAAAAGAGAATTTCTTGTTTTATTTTAAGGCTGCCTTCTTAGTGTTGCTTCAGTTTCTTCATAGTTCACAGTCAACCAACTTCTGGTCAGGGGTTGTGCTCAACTAGTGTTTTTTTTTTGCTGCCTTAAATGTTTTGAGCCACTACAAATTTACCAGCTTAAAACAACTCAGATGTACAGATCTCACTAGGTCAATCACAGTGTGATCAATACTTTGTTCCCTTCTCAAGGCTCTGGAGGAAGAATCCATTTTCTAGCTCTTCCACTTCCACTTCCGGTTCTAGTTCTGGTTCCGGTTCGGGTTCCGGCATCAGCACTTCATAGGTCATCTCCCACTTCCTCTGCCTTGGAAGCCAGGATGGTAGGACAAGGCTTCCTGTCACCTCCCTGACCTAGCTGAAAGTGTTCCTTGCTTGCAAGGAATCGTGTAGTTACCCGAAGCCCACCCCGACCATCTAAGATGTTCTCACCACGCCCTTAAATGCGTCACAGCCGCACAATTCTCTGTCCTACCAGGTCGTAGGTTCGTAGGTTCGTAGGTTCTGGGACCTGGACATCTCCACAGGGATGGTGCAGGCAGTTGGGGGGCATTATTCTGTGTTTCTTAATCCAGTCAAGTTGATCTTGTTGCTCTTACATCTATGTTTTTGGAATTTGTTTTTAATTTTTTTCTGTTCTCTTGGTTTTCCTCCTTATTTGCCTTCTTTGGATTCGTCAAGTATTTTTCAGTTCTCTGTTGACTTTTTAACTATAACTGTATTTTAGTGTTGCTTTGGACAATACAGATATTTTAAAATTTATTATCTACCTTCAACTAATATTTCATAACTTTATGTAAAATGTCAGAAATGTACAATAGTAAAATACCACTTATCCTAAGCCATTTTCTGATATTATTGATGCATACATTAAATGCATGTATGTAATTCATCCTACAATAAAATGTTACTTTTTTGGTATAACCAAACTTTGCTTGGGGATAATTTTTCTTCAGCCTAGAATCACTTTCTGTAGCTTTTTTTTTTTTTTGGTACCAGGAATCAAACTCAGGACCTTGCACTTGCCGGGTAGGTGCTGTGCTGCTGCTGATCCATCTCCCAGCCCCTACTGTAGCATTTACGAGTTGTCTTATGTTCATTCTTATTTTTTAGGATATTTTCATTATTTATATAATTTGGCTTGACATTTCTCTTCCTCCTGCAGTTTAAAGTTGCTAATCTCTTGTTTTCTTGCCTCTATTGTCTGAGTAGTTAATTAACACTTGTTTTCTTTATTTCTTTGGCTACTTTAATATTTTTCTTTCTATAATTTTCTGCAGGGTCTCTTTGCATTGATCTTGTTCTGGGATGGCTACATTATTTGGATTGCAAGTTGATTTTTTTGTAAAGCTCAAATTTGGGAAGACATTGGTCATTATTTTTTCAAACATTTTTTCTGTCTATCTGTCTCTCCTCAAATATACACACATGCATACTCCTGCCGGTCATGGAGGTTTCGTACAATAAAAAAATCTTGTCTTCTCTTTTCCAGTTCACTTTTTACGTCAGGTACCATATCAAACTTTCCTGTCCTACAATTTCTATTTTAATACTTTTCACTTCTCTACTAGAATTCCACAACTTTTCACTTTTTAGGATCATTCATTAAATTTGTGAATATATTTACAACAGTTGTTTTGAGTGCTTGCCTGCTCATAACATCTGGGTCATTTGGACTGTTTTTCTTGATTATGTTTCACATATTCCTACTTTTTCCCATGTGAAGTTATTTTTAAATTATATATGCACTATTTTGGATGATACATTACATAGCATCTATACTGTGTCAGTTCCTCGTATGGGGGCTCGGTTTTTGTTATGGAGGGTAGTTTGTTATGGAAAATAGCAAATCCATTTGGTTTTCCAGGTTTAGTTTTATCTTTTAGTTTTGGATGTGTCCATTTCATTTTTGAAGATAGCTCTAACTCTAAGGCATGATTCTTATTCTTAAAGCCTGGATTTAAAAAAAAATTCCTTATTCACGAATGCCTGAGGATTCACCGAGTTTTTTCCACTTCTTTTTCCCCCCCCCCCCCCGCATTATACAATCTGTGCTAGGCTCTGCAGGGTCTTGCCTTGTGCCCATACAGCCCGGCCTGTCACCGAGAACCCTTCTCGAGTCCCCACACAGGCGTCCCTGTGCCCAGCGACCGCTCCAGCTGCTGTGCATTCCTCTGGACGTGAGGAGGTGCACCCTGTCTGAGAGCTAGTGACTGCGGTTCTGCCTCTGAGGGGCCTCCTTCCCGGGAATCCTGCTGTGTGTGCCCCAGCACATTTGTCTCATAGGTTCTACCCAGTTTTATCATTGTTTTGGCGGAAGGGCAAGGTTGGGATTCTCACCTCATCCTGTAGTTGCTATAGAAAGAATGAATGTGCGTTAATAACACCCAAGGGTTCCAGCACCAGCACGGTGCTGTCAGCACACATTTGTTGAGTGAAATCACTTGGTAAAAGTACAAATCTCATAGGATTTAAACCCAGAAAAAATTATATTCCTTTCCTTCCCTATCATTCTCTCATTCCGTCTTCTTTGAGTCAGTCACTGTTTGTGTTTCTTCCATATCCTTCCAAACACAACTGTATGTGTGTACAATTTGTTTCCTAAAGAGTTGCACTGTTTTACTCTTTACCTTTCGTTTGGAAAATTTACTTAAAAATTCTGTGTCTCAGGCACCTTCCTGTAGCAGCCCATATCGACTCCCATGCTTCTAAAGAGCTGTGGAGCATTCTGGTATAGGTAAGCCACAATTTAGGTAACCAGTCCCCAGTTGATCTATCCCTTTATCTTAAGGGCTTTCCATGCTGGAAAACTAAAGCTCACCTGAGCAGCACCCTGCTCAGGCCCTGGGGGAACTCCACCCGCTCTTTCCTCTGTGCACTGAGGACTCCGCGGGCAGAGCTCACGCCTGAGGAGTCTGTGGAAGCCCTGAGGTGGAACTTCTGACCGTGCACACAAACGGTGGCCACCTAAGGTAGATGGTAGCAGGTGGCAGCGAGGAGAAGAGAATGTTCTGGAATGAGGGCCAGGGAGAGAGGGAGGGAGAGCACAGTCTTAATTCTGCATGGCAGCTGGGGTGATGGAGGCGTATCCCAGGAGGCTTCCCGGGGCAGGTGACACTGCTTCAGAGGAGATATGGGAAGCCCTTTCCAGAGGAGGCTGTTCCAGGTGGAGAGAGCAGCATGGATAGAGGCACAGACAAGGGCCCGGACATGGAGGAAGCTGGGCTGAATGTCTTGCATGTGATGGAAAGCAGGGACAAGCGAGCCAGAGCGCAGGTGCCACCAGGGGACAGTGGCAGCGCCAGGTGATAGCAGTGGGGATCAGGTGTCAGTCCAAGGAGGGGAGCAAGGACTGAGATCTCTGTGGGTTTTTCTTGTTCAGGGCCTGCTGTAAGACTGGAAGGACAGGGTTCATGGATGAGGGCACTTACCAGGGGACACCTCTTACTAAGAGCACATTTCGGTGACATTTTCTGCCAACTCCCCTCGCTTCCCTCCCGCTTCAGTTACCTGGGGCCGTTTGCTGGTCCACAGACCTCGGTTCCAGGGTGTCTGGGCTGAGGCTGGCTGCGGGCCCACACTGCCTCCCTGTGCCGGGCCTGCACATAGCACTCGGCGCCCGGCCGCCCCAGGGCACAGCGACGGGGCTGGGAAGGGAGCTCTCCCCTCAGGCCAGCGTCTTCTGACCAATAGAAGAGGAGTTTTTCTCTCTTCTTTGATCTTCGCTTTGATCCTTCCTTTCTAACTTTAGTGAAAGTTTCTGGAGTCGGGTCTGAGTTCTTGGGAGGAGTTGTTCTAAGAAGAACAGGTCAGCAGAGAAGGGCTCCAAACCATCTCTGGCGCACAGAGGAAGCTGCGTGGGACATCAAGAGCTCTCGCAGCCTGGGAGGGGAAGCGCGTGCTCTCAGCTGGCCCCAAGGCCCTTTGAGATCTGGCCATGCTTTGTTTTCCTGTCTCGATCCTTGGCATGTCCCCTCTCTGCATTCTGTGCTTTGGTGAGAAAGTCTCCGAGCCTGGAAAACACCGTTGGCCCAGGCTTTACGCTGGCCCCTGTCCGTCCTTCTGCATAACCACACGTGGTCTGTGTCAGTCTCTGCTCCCCGATTTGGTGGCCTGGGAAATGATAGGCACCCACTGCATGTTGGTGGCTGAATGCACGAACTGTCCCTGGCTCCTGACTCAGAGATGGCTAAGACGGCAGGCAGATAGGGAGCTGAAGAGGTGGAAGTTTAGAAAGAAGGAAGCAACAGCAACACAGGCGCATGCACTCAACCCTGAGTGCATCGTCCCCTCGCAGGAGGGCAGAGGGTCACTCCCCTCTTCCCTCATGTTCAGGCTTGGTTCCCCGTTCTGGCCCTGGCTCTCCATTTCCCTGAGTTCGCTCTTGCGTCTTTACCAACCACTCACCCCCCGACTCAGGGTCGAGGTGACTTTGGGAGCCAGAGCTGAGTCCTTGAGTATTGCTTCACTGAGGTCCAAAGACAAAGTTCAAATCCAGGATCCGCAGTTATTTCCGGACAGAGTCTTAGGCAAATTATTCTGTCTTTAAAGTCTCAGTTTCCCTGGTTGTCAAATCAACAGTGTAATTAATGGTTCTCTGTGTGCCTCCGGGACTTGTGTGGAAAAAAAAAAAAAATCAGATAGTGGCTATGAAAGGACCTCCTGGAAATGTGGTGGGCGATTACTATGATGGTGATAATTAGTAAAAATAAACACATGGGCTGTGGCTGTTCCATGCATTCCTTCGGGAAAGCTGAAAGAAGGTGGCCTTGAGGGTTGGAGAAATATCACACTGGCCAACGTCCGTCACCCTGAAGAAGCTATGGATGTCTTTAGGGCTTTGTATTCTCTCCTCACAAGGGTGTGGGCCAGGCTCCGAACCCCCACACTCCTGTGCCCCGAGGCCACCTGAAGGCCTTTAGCGCCAGGTTAAGAGCATGGGGCTTGGGGTTCCTATGATCTGGACTCATCCCCATCTCTGACAGTGGGAGGAGGTATTTGAGCCATAGCCTATTCTCTCTGTGCCCCCCGTGTCTTTTTAGTAAAATGAGAGTGATTTCCACAAGGTATTTACTGACCGTCTTCTTTCAACGAGGTGGAGCAATTGCTGTGAAGCCCTCGGAAGAGCAGCTGGTGCGCAGTAAAAGTCAGCCTTGATCTGACGCTGCTGCCTTCCTGCTCACGGGGTTGGCTGTTTTGCTTTTGTGCCCTTGTGGAATAAAATAATGCACCTTAATAATGACCAGGCAGAGGACAAGGGAAAAAAAAAACATCTAAGGAAAGACTGACAAGCCACTGAGTATTGAGAGGATCTTCGCAACTCTCTGGTCCAATTCCCTCATTTTAAAAATGTGGAAAGTGAAGCCCTGGGAGGAAAGTTTTTTTTCCAAGGTTATATAACAAATTCAGTTCAATTTATTGACTCTCTCCTCATGCCTATTTTTCGCCAAGCATTAGTGGATGAATAAGAAATAGTTCTTGCCTCTGCAGAATATTTTTTTCAAAGTCTGTCAGATGCAAAGTGAAGTTATCATGGTCAGACTTTAACCCAGGAAATGCTGGATTCCATAAAATGAGGAATAGTTGTGCTTGTGCTTTGCTCTTTTCCAGGAGGAAGTCTCCCGTGTGCAGCCTATGACCGAAGCCTTTCGTGGCTTTATGGTTCCTCTTGTGGGGTTCGTAGTCTGTGACATGTCCTACGGAGAGGTGGCTCTGGCTAGAAGTTCACAGGGTATCTGGGGTGAGAGGCAGATGAAAACAGGCCTGCGAGTTCACTGGTGATGGGTTGGGGTGGAATGTAGCTGTGTGCTCTGGTAGACCCTGCCCGGAGGGTCCAGAGCCCTCTTCCTTCTGCCCCAGGCATTTATGCGGATGGCATGTTCTTCCAAGGAATGCTGAAGATCAGCCCTAATCAGTGGCCAAAAGCACATAGCAAAGCAGCAGTCAGAGTAGAACTATAACCAGCAGGAAGCGGATGCTACTTACAACTTACTATTGCCATGGTGACATCCACTTTGTGCCCAGCTGACTTTTCCTTGGCACAGTACCCATATGAGCACATTCGATGCTCACAGCAATCTCAAAGGCCGGCTCTATTATTTCCCCATTTTACAGGTAAGGAAATAGCCATGGTGAGCTTAGTAACTTGTCCATGGTCATAGAGTAAGTAAGAGGAGCTCAAGTTTGCATCTAAGCACTGGCTCCTGTCCCAGCCTGGAGCCGTAGCAGGGGTAGCGTGGCTTGTGACGGGACATGGATTTGTCCCTGCCTGCATCGCGTGCACACGTATAGGACTCGTCACTCAGGAAGTTGGGTTTGTTTGGCATTTGGCTCTGCCATGGTGGTCACAAACAGCAGGGCGGAGAGACTGAGCCGGGGCTGGGCAGTGGCCACCTGTGTGCGAGAGGGGGGAGGAAAGGGCCTTCTGCTCACGTCTGCCTTTCCCCCCAAGGATTTGTCTGGATGCTGCCTTTCCTGTGTTTATGGCCTTCTCTATGCTCAACACTTTGTTGACCCTTGCCTATTTCCAAGTTATTGCATAGATTTACGGACGGAGGTTCCCTAGTCAAAGCCTAGGGTGCTGAAGGAAGAGACCAGCTCTTAGTCTATCCCCGTGTTTCCCACGCTGGGACTTTGCTGGACATGACTGCTACAACAAATGAGTGAACTCAGAAGCCCTGGGTAGAACTAACTTACTCTCCCCCAAGTAGAACTAGCACAGGAGGAGCTCAGTGGTGTTTAACAAACACTTTAACCCTCCCTGCTTGAGGGCATATGGTGAGCCAGCACTTCTTCACCTGCTTTGAAATTAGACATGCTCCTGGGCCTGGGGGTTTAGCTCAGCGGCACAGCGCCTGCCTGGCAAGCTTGAGGTCGTGAGTTCGATTCCCGGTACCAGAAAAAAATAGAAACAAAAAAACAAAATTAGACATGCCCATGTCACCTGCTTTGGGGAATAAGATGTAAGTGTAAGGAGTCTGAGTGAGACTTCTGGGGAGAAAATTTATGAGACAGTGTGAGGGTCATCATACCCCTCCTCTGTCACCACGGTGGCCTCCAACAGCCCGAGTCCCAGAACGCTTGGACCTCTGCAGACCCACAGCAGGCTGGCAGTGGAGGCTGCGGGATTTCAGCACTGCTGCTTTCTACCTCAGCTCTTCTGGCTTGATGCGTCCCTGAAGACCTGAGAGATGGTCTTGAAGGTGAGCATCACTCTTGTCATGTGTGGGAGAGGATGGGGAGGAGAGCGGGGCCCGAGTCGAGGCACAGAAGGTCCTGCTGCGTTCAGCTCGGGGTCCGGTTTTAAAAGTAGCAAAGGGGCAGAAATGGAGCTCTGGCGCTAAGCATTGTAGAGGCCAGATGGAGCTGGAAGGGCCCCGTGGTCTGTGCCCCGCTGCAAGGGAGCTGGTGGTGAGGAAGGGTGACACGTGAAGGCCGGGGTGTATTTCGATGAGCAGAACCGAAGCATGAGTTCTATTCCGATCACACATTTCTGAGCAGTCGCACTAAGTGCGGTTATTTAAAAGTCCAGACTTCTGTCTTCTCCGGGTGAGTCAGGAGATCAAGGCGATGCATGGTGCTGCCTTCAGACCTACACACCCCGCAGCCCCCGGCATCCGTGGCTGGACCTGCTCCTTCTGTTTCTGTGCCTGCCTAACCCTGCCGCGGTCACAGCCGCTGGGGAGCCCTGCATGACTTGGGCCAGGGAGCCCCCATCCCAAGGTACTGAAATACTCTTCCAGGCAAGCAGTGCACTCTCCTACGCTACATTTTCACAGCGATTGCTCGTCCCAGCGTTAGGACAAGATCGTCTTGTGGTCAATTTCGGGGCCTCAAAAGAACAAAGGTGCCTACGTGTCACGTGTACGCCATTATTTTGTAGCACGTATGAACACACGAATGTGGAACACGGGACTTCAGATGCCGGCCTGAAAGTCAGGAGCTTTTAAAAGTAAGAGTGGCTTCAGCCAGCGGGGACTGGGAAGTCGTGGGTTCCGGCTGCGGCACACTGGCCTCGCTCGGTTTCCCTTTCTGCAAATGGGCCAGATTGAGAGCAGATAACGGTTTGAGAGAGGAGAGAGAGCGTGCGGAGCGAGGCCGCCCGCGAGGCCGCCCGTGCACGGGAGAGTTACATAAGGCTGCGGAGAAAACGCTCGGCCAGATTGTTTCGGCTCAGCGGATGAAAGAAGATGTGGAACAAACACCGGGAGAACAAAGGCGGTGGAGGAAACCCAGGCGGCGGCACCAGCAGATAAGTCAGGGGAGGAAGACAAAGGGAGCTAAATTTAAACCGCGGAGAAAAGATGCCTCAGCGGGCCGGGAGCGCTCTATAAATACCTTGAAGGCAACAAGCTGCAGAGAGAAAGGAAGGATTATTCACTGTCGTCCCAGATGTAGGGCAGAGACAGGGGCCAGAAGAAGCTGAGCTGGCGTCAGGCTGCTGGGCCAGGGGAATAAAGCGGCGCTTGTGCCGTGGCCCGGGTCCAGGCCCCGACACGTCCTGCCCGCCGCCCGCCCGCCGGGGCTCTTGGAGCCCGCGGGGACACTTGCCCGGCACCTCGCTGTCCTGGCAGCGCGACAGCCCTGGGTGTCTGCCCCGGGCGCTTCGTGCCTCTGCCTCCCCGTGAAGCAGGGCGAGTGCTGCTCGGCTGACAGCAGTGCGCGAGGATCGCACCGTCGTCCCGACCGTGTGAAAGCGCAGGGCGGACGGGAGGAGGCGGCCCCGCGACCAGCGCCTGCCTTCCATCTCACGGGCCTTTTCCGCCAGTGCCCGTCTGCACCGCGCAGTGTGTACGCTCTTCGCAGGGACTTGGCGCGTGTGCATCACGCGGCTCCGCCCTGTTTCCTTCTGCTCCTCCTCCTCTCGCTGCTTCTGTCTCTGGGTCTCGCTCCCATTTTGAAATACTCCCTCTCCCTGTTTCCTATGGTCTACCTTTGATTTTGTTTCTTAAAAATTATTTAAACTTTGGGTTTCTCATATAAAAGAAGCCATGTGATGTTTAACTGGTGTGTTTGACATTTCACTTACATGGTGGTGTCAGAGTGCATCTCTTTTCCTACAAATGACTCAAATTTATTCTTCTTTATGGCAGAGTAGTACTCCACCGCGTGTAAATATCACATTTTCTTCGTCTGTTTGTCTGCTGGTGGACACACAGGCTGCTTCCAACCGTTGTGCTGCTAGATACCTGGGTGTGCATGCGTCACTGTACCATGCCTTTCACTCTTTGGGAAAACACCTTGGAGGGGGACAGCTGGGAGGAGCCCGCTGGGGACACTGCTGAGGAGTGAGAAGGTTGCCTCCATCCCTGTTCCTCTCTCCCTTCCTCCCTTGCATTCTCCCTAAAGTTTTTCCTTCAGTCATTTCTTGGTCTCCTAGCTGCCCCAACATGGCCCTAGACCTGAGCACCTGAGAAAGCACAGTCCTGGTCTCTAGGAAGCTAATCGCTCAATGCTAAGGGATGGACATGACCCCAAGGAGCTTTCTGCTGGTGCCACCACGGAGGCAAGGGCTTAGCTGCAGGCTGCCCAGGAGGACAGGTGTGGTGTGGACGGCGGGAACGTGCCTCAGGACCTGCCACGGGTTCCTGATGGCGGCAACTTGGGCCGAGTCTGCCACCCACTGGGAGGTGTGTGACGGGGCTGGCAGGTCTCTGTGGCTTCAAGGTTGTGTGTCTCGTGTTCAAGGGATCAAGGGAAGGGCTTGGAGCGGGCGAGGGCCACGGTGACTCCCTCATGGTGGCAGGGTCTCTCTGTAGACAGACAGGTGACAGACTTAGTTCGGTGGCCGGAACAGAGCACTGCCCCACCCCTTCTCCACCTTTCTGCATGTCTTGGAGGGTTTGGAGGCCTGAGCCAGGAGGCCTGAGGTGAAGGGTTGACGTGGTAGCCACGCACACACAAACGGGCGAAAGTGCTGATTAGCTGAGGATGGGTGTCCAGGAAACTGCTGAGGCTGGGCTTCCTGACTTAGGTGGAGATAATGCTCCACTCCCATCCATATTTCTCGTGGGAGGAAGCCCCTCCCCGGGGCCAGCTTCCGGAGCTGAGGCCCAGGGCTAGAGGCTGCCCCTCGGAGCATTTTCCTGCCTGGTTGTGTTTGTGTTTGAAAAGTGAAGGGGTGGAACAATGCCATCGTTAAGGCTCCCCGGAGGATTTCTGGTGGAAGAAAGCACTCGAGAGGCTTTCATGTGCAGTAGGAAGCTCCTGGGAGGCCCCCGGCACGTTGTCTGGGAAGGGGTGTCCATTCCCAGGTGCGGAAGTGGCCTTTGGCAGCCATGTTTTATTACGCGGTCTTGGTTCTCCAGTCACGGGCAGTTGGGTGTGTGGTGGGCACCTCAGACAGGAAAACCAACTCCGAGGCTGGGCTGGACCGGGCATACCTTCCTCAGAAAGTGTGGAATTAGGTGACAGAGAATTGTTTGATTTGCTGCAGGTCCAAGGGGCCATCTTGGGCCACAAGGGCCGTGGGCAAAGTGTACGTGTAGGATGAGGAAATCTCACTTACAGTGAGAATGGATTAGAAAGAAATACAATGGTCTTGTAAGGAAAGAGAATGAAAAGACAGAGGAGAAGCAAAGATAAAAAGAAAGGGAAGGAGGGAGAGAAAGAGGGAGAGAGACGGAATGCCTTTGTCTTTGGTATTTCGATCTTTGACTTCTACATGGTGCTCCTGTCTGCTTCCAGTAAACTCCTTTTGTTTCAGGTAGCTGGTAAGACTTCTTTACAACCAAACAATGGAAAAACAACAGCTTGTGTTGTTCAGTCACGATCAAGAAAAGTTGCACCTAAGATTTTCAGAACTCTTTTTTTTGTGTGTGTGGAAACTTTGTTCCATCATGAGCTTTCTTAATACTGTCAACACCACACACTCTTCTGGTTAGAAAGTTTGTCTTGAGGACCAGTGGGAGGGGCTGCCATTTCAAGGCAGTTACTTATGTTCTACGATAGATCACTTTCCTCTTTATAGTCTGTCTTCTTTTCGAAGTAACTTATATGTAGTAGGTATTGCTAATTTTTGTATTGAGTAGAGAAAGTTCCTTAGAATCTCTAAAAGTTAGCCAAGGAGAGACAGAGAGAGAGAGGGAGAGAGAGAGAGACTGAGAGAGTCAGAGGAAAAGAGAGACAGAGACAGAGAGATGGAGAGAGAGAGACAGAGAGAGAAAGAGAGAGAGAGAATTTGGACTTTAGAAAAATAGCCTTATTTTAATTTTGTTTGGAGAACTGCAACCCTTGAAAGGTGGTAGAAATTAGCAGGGTATTTATCATTATGGTTGAAGAATCCATGGTATGGCACAGGATTTGTTGGGTAACAG
Source organism: Chinchilla lanigera (assembly GCF_000276665.1). Taxonomy (NCBI): domain Eukaryota; kingdom Metazoa; phylum Chordata; class Mammalia; order Rodentia; family Chinchillidae; genus Chinchilla; species Chinchilla lanigera. Next base: position 2,229,842 of record NW_004955511.1, on the reverse strand, counting down.
CCCTTTGTAAACATTTTGCAGCGGTTTAGAATTTAAACTCTTTGAAAGAATCTGAGCACTCCTAAGGAGAGAGGTGTCTCAAACTAGGCCTCTCTGCATAGTCAGGGATTTTCTTCCTGTGACCTCCAGGACTTCCTGGCTGATTGCAGAATTTCTGCTTCCTTTGAGTTCCCGGCAGAGAGTAAGTAAGAGCAAGCATCGCGGGTGAGACAGGACCTCATCTCAGAGTGGCTTTGACCAGGTTATTTAACCTCTTAACCTCTGCTCTTGCTTTAAATGGGACCACCGTTCATCCCTACTTGCGTAGGAAAAACAAATGCTTTCTCCGCCTGCGCTCTCACACAGTTTGCAGCTCTTCCAGAATTTCTGACACCAATCTCCCACTTTCTGGATCACAACTGAGCGTCTTCATTCAATTATGACACCGTGTACCCAGAATGAATGCCAGGTCCCCAAGTTAACTGCTCAGGCCATCAAACTGCCCCACTTCAGATGCCAATCACAACCCTGAGGCTCCTGTCCTAGCTGCCTTGTTCTTTTAAACAAAATTATTTTATTTTATTTTATTGTTTTTAGCTGCCTTGTTATAATGGGGTTCTCTTATAGCTCCCCTCTGAGTTTGATAATTTCCTTTCATGGCTCACAGAATTCAGAGAAACACATTTATTGGATTATTGTAGAGCTTGAGATAAAGCAGTCAAACAAACAGACAGAGGAGAGGTGTGTGGGGCCCTGCACGCAGGAGCTTCTGCTCCGTGGAGTTGGTGTATGCCACCTCCCGGCACACGGCTGTGCTCCCCAACCCGGAAGCTTTCTGCACCCTGTACTTTAGGTATCTTTGTGGAGGCTTCATCACATAGGCATGCTTGACTAAGAACTGTCCAGCTCCTCTCCTTTCCCAGGGATGAGGGCTGGGACTAAAAGTTCCAAGCTTCCAATCATAGCCAAGTGCCTTAGTTAGTTCTTTCATTGCTGAGACAAAATGCCCGATACCCACTAGGGAAGGAAAGGTTTATTTGGCTCTTGTTTCAGTCCACAGCTGGCCGGCTGCTAGGCAATTGGCATGGCAGAGGGGCCTGGCAGAAGAGAGCTGCTCCTGGCAGGGCGGATAGAAGCAGAGAAAGTCAAGGGAGGAACCAGGGAAGGAGAGAAACCTTCTGGGTCAAAAAACTGCAATGATGCGCCTTTTAGCACCAGGCCCCAGTCCTAAAAGCAAGTCAGCTATGATGTCGCTATAATTTAGTCACCTTCCAAAGGTTCCACCTATGCTCCCATGATGCTTTCAGGGGATGTCTAGATAGAAACCATAGGACCCATCCTGGAGCCCATTGAGAATACCCTCATCAGAGCAAAAGACCCAGGACATTCTAAGAGGTTTAGGACCAGAGTCAGCAACCAGATATTAGAACCTGAGCTGCTCCCAGGGCCCCCTTCCCTGAGGAAATTATAAGAGCTCTGTGTTGGGAGTGGGGGACAAAGACCAAATGCCTAGTTCTTGTTATACCACGGTACCGCATTGCCTCATCAGCTGTGGTGGGCTAATGTTTGCAAGGTTCTGCTTCACATGTTGGCTGTTGCCAGGGCCTTAGGAACATGACTTCCAGATAGTCGCAGGCTGCAGAGGATCCTCAGTTTCAGCATCTTCAGCTGCAGCAACAGAAAAGTTCTGGGCACCAATTTAAATAGATCGGAAAATTTTAATCCACCATCACTGGAAGTCCTAAAGTGGGAAGTGCTGCAGGGTTGCTTAATATAGCAGTGAGGGGTGTCATCGCTCAGCTCTCCCCTTTGCCATTCTCGGGAAATTGTCTGTGCTTTCGGGCTGGCTCCCTGCTAGGTCACAGGATAGCTGCAGGAACTTCAGGTGTCCCATGCACAGACAGACATTCCTGGAGTTCCAAAAGACCGTATTTGCCGTGTCTGTGCACGAGAATGGAGAAGACCTTTCCTAGAAGCTCTCAAGCAGTCCTCCTCACGCCTCCTGGTCTGAATTTGGTCACAGGCTTGGTGAGGGGCACCCACTGAGCACGGGTGTGTGGATTACTCACGCCGTGCCTGTGAACCGGGGTGCGGTCACCTTTCTCTGTGTCCCAGAAGTCGAGATGTTTGAATAAAAGTGTGTTCTATTAGGAAGAAAGCAGGAGATACTATGTGTTGGTTAGGCACCCTGGGGCTGATCCTGTAGTTTACCCATCTGTATTAGCTTTCAGGCTGCCATGATAAAACAACACAGCCCGGTGGCTTAGACCAGAGACATTCATTTTTCTCATAGTTCCCTAGGTCAGAGGTCAAGATGTAGGCATCTGTGGGTGTGGCCTCTAAAGTGGCTTGCAGAGAACACTGCCTTTTCTGACTTCCCATGGTCATTTCTCCATGTTGCAGGCGTCCTAATCCCTTTTTCCTAGGAACAACAATCACTTTGCCTTAGGGCCCACTGACAAGGCGCCATTTAACCTTTGCTACCTTTTTAAAGGTCCTACATCTAAAGTACAGTCACATTCCCAGGTACTATAAAAGTGTGACTTTTACTATATGGATTTGGGGTAAGTACAACTTAGGCTCTAATGCCGCCTGACCCTTTTGTTTTACAGATGGGAAAATTGATACCTGATCAGAGAACTGTAATCTGTTCCTAAATCACACGTACTCTCTAGATACCACAGGTTCACACAGTTTCCCACAATTTCGATTCTAAATGTCTAGTCCCTTGAGTGATGACTCTCAATCTTAGGAATTACTACCGTGATTGTCCAAGTCTAGCCTACAAGTTGCGAGCTTATTTCTAGCGGCTGAACTGGGGCTGGTTTGTCAAGCAGGAGACCAGACCAGTAAAGCTGCATCGGTTGACCTGCTTGGGACCCCATGCTTGGCTTGGAAGCTGGCCATCTAATCCTGATCCTGAGACTGTCTCCTGGCAGGAAGGGTCAGCTGGCAGAATTAACACCTCCCACAGAGAAAGAACATGTGTTTGGTCTGGGAATTTTAATAGCCCCCAATCTTGGTTTTATTTAATTGGACCTAACGATCTGAGTTCACAGCTGTGGAAATTAATAGGCTGCTGCTGGAAGTCCTAAACAAAGCCATAAATCCTCCCACCTTCTTCCCTGCAGTAGGGCTTCTCACAGCCTTCCCTATGCTCATGCATTTTGTGAGTGTATTTACAAAGGGACGCACAATACCCAGCCTTTCCTAAAATGAGTATGGAGCCCTCCTTTGTGACCTGGGCAGCGCTAGCCTGCAGCTGTGTTCCTGCACTTCTCAGGAGCCTTTCCCAGGGTGCAGCAAGGGCAGCATCCACGTGGCATCCTGGGCAAGTGCTCCAGGTCGAGTGCTGAGGGAGGTGCAGCTTGCCGCTCTGAGAAACTCTGCTCTTGACTCCTTCCAATCTGAGGACCTCAGGCCTGTGCACGGCAGAGCCAGCCTGGTGTGTAGCACCGCAAAGATTCCTCAGCCCTGAACCCCTTGATCACATGCAGGGCTCTGCACGGCAACCCCAGAAGCTCATTCTCAGTGCACCCCTTGTCCTTCTTCCTTCTGGTCATGATCCTCATTTTATTTTCTCCCCACCTCTGTTTCTTTCACCTCTCTGTCTCTCTTTCTGCTCAACTCTTTCAAATGTGTAGACACATGTATGCACATGCGCGCGTGTTATAAGGATGAGCTAGAGCTCACTGGTATGGTTACAGAGGCACCCAGCTTGGGTGCTATCTTAGTCCATTTTCTGTTGCTATAACAAAATATTGGAGACTGAGGAATTTGGAAAGGAAAGAAATTTATTTCCTGCAGTTCTGGAGGCTGGGAAGTCCAAGTGTATGGCTTTCACTGGGCTGGGGTCTTTTTGCTGTGTCGTAACGCGGCAGAGGCATCACCTGGTGCAACAGAGCAGCCAGTCAGCTGGGTCTCTTCTTACAGAGCCACTAATGTGGTTATGGAAGCTCTGTGTGTGGTTTTGACCAAGGATGACCCTCGATACTCTCCTGTGCACAGGGGCGGGGATTCTAGAAGGTGATTGGTTGATGAGGCTGTAACTGACCTGCTGTAGGGGTGGGGTCTGGTTGGAAGGAGGGGAGGTGTGTGTCACTAGAGGTGGGACCGGAAGGGTGCGTCTCTCCTCCTTGGCTCCTCCCTTTTTCCTCTCTGCTTCCTGGCCTCATGATGTGAGCAGCTTTTCTCAGCCAGACTCTTCCACCGTGCTGTTTCTGTAGAGCCAGCTGACTATGGACTGAAACCTCCAGAAACTGGGAACTCGAGTAAACCTTTCCACCTTTACGTGGGGCGCGTTGGGTATTGCATCTCACCGATGAGAAAGTGACTCAGGTGTGCTAGCTTTATGACCTCATCTAATCCTAATTCCCTCCAAAAGGCCCTACTTCCAAATGCTATTCACATGTGAGACTGGAAATCAAGTTTACAACTTATAGTGCTGGAGGACTCATGACAATGATGAGCACTAAGAAATGACATTTTCAGACGCATGTACACACACATGCACGCACACACATGCACACAGGTGCACAACATGTGTGTACACATGTGCACACATGCACACACATATTTAATGGAAGGGAAGAGGCAGATGAGCAGAGAGCCCTGTTGGCTGGTAGAGAAATGCTGGGGTCGGCACTTTTCCAGCACCCTCCCTCCAGAGGTGCAGGGCCTTCCCCCGCTTCCCCTTGTAGCAGGTGAAGCACCCCGCTGGATGCCACAGCCTGAGCCCTGCGGAGGCCTTGGTCACACGCGGGACACTCGAAGTCAACCTCACTCTCATCTGCTCCCCTCACTCTCATCTCCAGTCTTCCTCTGGAACTCACACCCAGTTACACGGCCTTTCACTTTTCTCAATCATCTCTTGCCTTCCCCCAAAGAAACTGGAGCTCTGTCTCTCGCTGCTATGAGTTGTGTCCTCCCAACCCCAACTCAGATGTTGGAGCCCTGGGTTCCAACTTAGCTGTATTTGGAGTTAAGACCACAAAGAGGCAGTGAAAGTTAATTGAGACCCTGATGGTGGGGCCCCAGCCCAATAAAATAGATGCCCTCAGAGGAGGAGGGGAGGACACCAGCGCCGCACACACGCTGGGCCAAGGACATGTGAGAACTCAGTGAGAAGACCTCATGCAGAAGGGTGACGAGATGAGAAAGGCAGCGGGAGAAACCCAGTCTGGTGACCCCTGGATCACAGTCTTCAGGCCGCTAGAACAATGAGAAATAAAGTTCTGTTGCTTAAGCCACATAACCTGGGGCATGAGTCACGACAGCTGGGACAGACCAAGAAACCAGCGGCCACCTGCTGCCGTGTCCCTGGATGCTGCTTTCCAGCTTGGATCCCGTTTCTTCTGGAGCACGTCTTTTAGTTTAGAAGAAAGGCATTCAGCTTTGAAGTCCTGCCTGTGTGTGGATCCCGGCGGGGGCACGTTGACCTCGCTAATCATCATTTCACTGCCTGCGAGAGGGGACACCAGTACCATCTTCAGAGATTCAGATGAGATGTATGCAAAAGGCACAGATCGTGGGTTGGTACATGTTAGTGTAAGTAATACCCATGCAAACTCATTATAAGTTCTGGTTTATTAGATTAATGTAACAGTTTTCAAACAAGAGGGAAGAAGGAAGATTAGACAGTCTATGTCACACGTACTGTGCTGGCACAAAGTCAGGGTGTGATTGCGGGGTCCCTCTCCTGTGTACTCACTGTGAGTTGCTGGTTTGCACACACCCCTATCTGAAACAGCTGCCTGCAGATGCCACATTCTTCTCCCTGGGCTCACCTTCTTGCTTTTGTCTTGCTCTTAGTCAGCTTTCTTGCTGCTGGTTACAATACCTGCCACCCTTAACTTAAAAGAGGAGAGATTTAATGTGGCTCTGTGGTTCAGAGGGTTCAGTCCATGGTTAACTGGCTCCAAGGCAAAAATATCACAGTGGTGTTTTACATCTTCAAATCAGTGGGACGAAATCTAATTTTCCACTGTTGTGGGTTTTTGGTTTCCGTTATGTGAGATCATAAGAGTTACTATAGTCTGTGTAGGAACTGAACTTAATGTGTTAGGGGCTGATCAGTTCAGAAGGGTGTGGTGGACCAAAGCTGCTCAGTTCATGGTGGCCTGGAAGCAGAGGAGGAGAACAGTGCAGAGAGGAAGTGATCAGGGACCAGATATACACCCCAAGTCATTCCTCCATGTTACGCAGACACACTCAGAAGCGTGCTTAATCTCCTGGGTGGCTCCCAAGTTGATCAAGTTGACACAATCAAACTTAACCCTGACATCTGCTTGAGTTTTTCTTCTGAGCATTTATTACAGGTTCCTCTCTTATGCAGTATTTATTTTTTACTTATTTTTCTTATGCTTTTTCTCTCCCATGGACTGTCAACTTCCTGAGGATCTAGCATATCAGGCATTCAATATAGAAACACTAAATGATCAAGTGAGGATGTAAATCAATGAGTGAAGGACTTGTGTGTGGGAAAAATAGATTCCAGTGGCTTGAGGGGGAACATCATGCATTACAGCTAAATGCTCAGGGCTGGAGCCAGAGGAATTATGTTCAAATCCCAGATCCCAGCCCTATCACTTCTCCACAGTGGGGTTCTGACCCAGTTACCGGGATGTGAGGATCAAATGAATAATATAGGTATCTAAAGGGGGCGGTATCTCTAGGAGTCCCCCAAACATCAGTTTTGCTCTTGGGAAATGACAGAGAAGTTGGTGAAAAAACAGTAATAGGGAGTATCCATGGCTTTTTCTTGAAATTTGGATGAGAAGAAGAGGAAAGTGCCTGGGTGAAAACTAGACAACTAAATTCAAGAGTACACAACTAGGATCTCCTCTCTGTGACTTAATTCTAATCCTGACTATTGCAATTAATTTGGATCACACTCGGGTCCAGAACAGGGATTCTGAGACCAAGCGCTCCTATTAGAAGTCCATAGGAATAATGAGGCCCAGTTTACCCTGCTAATTGTCAGGTCTTTACACTGGTGCACACAGCAACAAGTAGCAAAGCCTTTCTACATGCTTCTTTCCTGGCCCCTGCTACACTGCAGCTCTGTTTGGAGGCAACTTTACTTCCATTCTATCCCCATGGACACTGAGGCTCTAAGCAGGTCCCTGTGTATCTGAGATCATATAGCTACAAGTGTAAGTGCCAGGCAGAAAACCCAGCCCTGCTGAGTTCTAAGCTACAGTCTCTCTATTGCTACATATTGATTAGTCATAATGGAGTAGGGAGGAATGTGGAAACTTTGGTACCATTTTCTCCTAGAGATAAAAACTTGTTTCACATCTTCAGATCGGTGGGACAAAATCTGATTTTCCACTGTTGTGGGTTTTTGGTTTCTGTTATGTGAGATCATAAGAGTTACTATAGTCTGTGTAGGAACTGAACTTAATGTGTTAGGGGCTGATCAATTCTAAAGCAGTTGTGAAGCTGAGAGTCTCTTGCTGGGAAAAGAAAATTGTCTTGTATTGAATTTTTTGGTTCTAAAGAAATCATTTTCCTTGGCTGGGTAAATGATGCATTGTCCAAGTATTGGTTGTTGTATCACAGGAAGGTCTATCCAGAGGTAGGAAGGTCTGTTCAGAGGTGGGGAAGGTCTGTTCAGAGGTAGGGAGGTCTGTTCAGAGGTAGGGAGGTCTGTTCAGAGGTAGGGAGGTGTTCAGAGGTAGGCTCAGAGGTAGAGACTTGAAGCTTGGTAGTGCAGAGACAGCACACTGGAGAGTTACATTTGTGGTCCTGGCCGAAAGGGAAGTAGCACTGGTTCTGGCACTAGTTCTGATGTCAAAGTGTTACACTGGTCATGGGTAAAGCTCTAAGTTGATTGGACATTGGTTAATTCATACATGAAAGGAAATCTGACTTACACAAGCAGGGGAGGGAATAGCTGATTCATTTATCAGCCTACTCATTCAGCTAATATTTATTGAACGTACACAACAAGCACATTGCTGAAGAAGCAACTGTGGCCAAGACAAATCTTATGAGCCTTATTACCTAGTGGAGAAAACAGATAATTACCCTAGTGGTGAAATCCAGGGTGTGAGGAGAACACGTTTCAAGGACATCTGCCCAGTCTAAGGGTTTAGGGAAGAGCTCAGGAGGAAGGGAGGTTAAATCAAGACTTGAAAGATGAACAGAGTGGGTAAGGGAAGGACAGCAGTATCCCAGGCAGAGAGAACAGCATGTTCTTAGGCTGAACAGGAGGAAGGAAGGCATATTTGAGAAACTTAAAGCAAAACAGCTAGGAAAGGACAGGAGTGAAAAAGAAAAGTAAGAGCTGGAGACACTAAGAGAGGTCAGATTGTAAGGGGATTTGGAAGGCTCATGAGGCCAAGAGGTTTTAGTTTAGGATTTCTTATTTTGAGTATGAGTCTTTAGCTACTCATTTAGGTGAATTTATTAAACATTAATGTTTATATTAATTAGGTGAGTTTATTAAGCATTTAGGTTTTCATGTTAAACAAAATAATTCTTTACACTTAACCAATGGAAACTGCAGCTAAATAACACACTACATTTAATAGAATAAATAATATTTTAGTAGAAAACAGAAAATACCTGAATGAGCTCTCTTTGGGTAAGGTAGCTTGACAACTGCATGATATATTGTCAGTCAACTGAATTGCTGGTGTAGGACATCTTAAAAATTAATCATCTCCCAAATGGGTTTCCCAGAAATGGGAAAAATCCAGAAATGAGTTTACATTTTTAACAAACTTGTAATGGCAACCAGAGCAAATGTTGCCTAGGTGATATTTAAACACAAAAGACCATGACAGTGAGAACTCTTCACTCAGGGATCTTTTAGGTTTAAAATTTGACTTCTTTAAGCTCCTAAAAATCTAGGCCATACTACAGTACAATGCAAAAATCATTTAAATAGCACCAACTTTCACTAGACTTTTCCAGATAATTGAGTGAAAAAATTTTACATTATCCAAATACATACTTTGTCATTTTGTAAAACTAAGAGTAAAGAATCAGCACAAGTCTCATGATGGTAATTGCTAATGGGGATATGAATGGAAAAATCGCTCTGCCTGTTGTGATTGAACGCACTGTCATTCCCCAATCTTCCTTTTGTGTGTGCGGGACAGTCATCAATGTGCCACCTGCACCCTCTGTCCATTTCAATGGGGAAATGAATGTGCTGATTTCTTCCATTAATGTCAAAGTCATCGGCTCCTCTCCAGTCCCAGACCTTGTTTTAAATTGGAGCAGAGTATGAGGCATGCCTTCCCACACAGTCTAAAAATTCCCTTTTAAAGGGATTATCTATATTGTGGTGCATAGGTTTGAAATAAAAGAGCAGCCATCTCTATTTTTCTATTTCCTTTGATCTGAGATCTGGGCAGCCCAGCTTAATTATTAATAGTCAAGAGGCTCAGGTGGGGCTTGCTTGGGTAAACTGTGATAGACTCATGGTAATGTTCTGCTTGATTGTCTCTACCACTGACTTTCTCGCAGTTAGATATTACTCCATGAGAGGTTGTAGCAGTTTAGCTCTAGAATGTTCCCACACTCTCGTGTGTTCAGAGGTGGGGCTTCTGGGAAGTGTTCAGACCACGAGGGTGCTGTACTTATCAATGGATCATAGCTAAATATGCTATTAGGATGTGGGACCTTGTCAGAAGTGATGGGTCACTGGGATGTGACCTGGAAGAGTGTATCTCCCTCCAGGAGTCCTTCCTTCACTCTCTCATTCCCGGAAATCATGATGTGAGCAGTTTTCCTTCACCAGCCTCTTCTAACATGCTGTTTTGTCCTTGGAACCAGCTGACTGTGTATGGACTTAGACCTCTGAAACTATGGGTCAAAAATAAGCCTCTACTCCTTACATTGCTGATGTTAGGTATTGTGTCCAGTGGTAGCAAATGACTAAGATAAATTTTGTTACCAGGGAAGTGGGGTTGTTGCCATGACTGTACATGACCATGTGGATCAAAAGCCTTTGGGACTGGCTTGTGGGAGAAGTTCGGAAAAGTTTGTAGAAGCTAGCTAAAGAAGCCTTGCAATGTTGTAAGCTGAACTTGAGAGATTTTGGTCAGAGCTCAGAAGACCAGAATGGTGATATAAATGCAGAGAGTAAAGGCCAGGCTCACAAGGTTTCAGTTGGAAATAAGGACTCCATTGTCAATTGGGCTAGAAGCTGTGTATATTATATTTTGGCAGAAAATTTGTCTACATTTTGACTATGTCCTGAGACTTTATGAGGTTGAGGACAGCAGACTAATTAATCTGGTAGAGGAAATGTCAAGGCTGCCCAGTGTTTTGGCTGCAGTATGAGTATGGTTGGGGGCTTTTAGCCAGATCTACACTGAGAAATAGGAGCAAAAAGCCCATTTGAAAAGTTTTTTGGTTTTCCAGAAAGGAAGAGCCTACAGAAGTGGGGCCATGGGTACCATTAAAAATTAACATTTAAAAGAAGCCAAGTACTTTGTATCAGGACAGCAGGAAATATGGCTTGAGGGTATCTCAGGAATCAGCAATAACTCACTCTTCTAAGACTCAAAAGTACAAAACTGTAATACTTTCATTAGTAAGATTGTTTCTGGACCTTCTGTTTGAGAAGATTTACATAGGGAATTGATTCCTCAGGACTTGTTTCACAGTGCTCAGAGGACACTGGAGCCATGATCTAAGGGGACCTGGCTACTGCTTGAGCTGGCAGAAGACCTTGGTGCTATCCATGTAGTGCTGGCTTTACTCCTATGCAGAATAAAAAGGTTATGGGGTCATGGAGGCTTTCACCAGATTTCAGAAGGGCTTGGAGTCCAGGCAGTGTTCCCAGAGGGTGCAGTGCCTGAAGCTGTGATGGTGAAGCCAGAAGTGCAGTGAAGACCCTAGGAAGTTGGAGAAATCAGGAATGTCTGCCGAGAAAAGCCACAGACAGTGAACAGAGTCACTCTTAGGAAGAGGCCACACAGGCTGCAACTAGCAGTGCCTCAGGTGTAGGACTACCCAAGCCCTTTGGAGCTCATATCTCACCATAACTTGTCCCTGGGTGCTGGACATGGAGTTATGGTATTTCATGTTTCCCTTGCTGGGATTTGGTCTTGCTTTGGTGCAATTCCTTTCTATCTTCCTGTTCTTCCCTTTTGGAATGGAAATGTTTACCCTTTGCCATAGTAGCTTGGAGGTACTTAACTTTATTTTAGATTTTTATAGGGACTCATGGCTAAGAGTTTGGCTTGAGTCTCAGAGGAGACTTTGGACCTCTCAGCAATGCTGGAATATTGAAGACTTTGGCAACTCTTAGGGACTAAATGCATTTGTTCTGGGTTAATTTAAGGTCCTCCAGGTCCTCATGTGTTCAGAAGTGGGGCTTTGGGAAGATGAGGATGCTACAGTCACCCATTGGAAAGGTGAATGTGCTGTTGTAAGGTGCGGCTCACTGGGGGCGGGACTAGAAGGGGGCATTGCACCTTGCTCTCTCATTCTGCTTCCTCCACCATGCCCTTCCACCACGCCATGCCAGACTCACCTGTGAAACCATCAACCAAAACAAACTTCTTCAAGTTGTAGGCATTGAGTATTTTACCGCAGAGATGGGAAAGAGACTAATACATCAAGAGTTCAGTGGTAGGGAGAGCTAGCCCTTGTCTAAGGGCTATCTTAGAAACACTTGATGAAATTTAAAGGCAACACTTGACAAGATTAAATAATTTCTTTTAAATATTTTAAATGGACACAGTCCATATTTATGGGGTATAATGTGCATTTTTGATACATGTGTTGTATAATGATCACATGATGGCTATCGGCATAACCATTGCTTTAAACTATTGTAGAGAAAAATATTTCAAATTTTCTCTTCTAGGTATTTTGAAGTATGTATTACATTATTGTTAACTATAGGCACTTTAATATGCATGAGAACACCAGAATTTATTCCTCCTACCTACCTGTGACAATGCACCTGCTGACCGGCCCTCTCTTCATCTCTCCTCCTTCCTTCCCTCCCCAAGTCTTTAGCAACCAGGATTAAACCATCTGTGATTGTACAACTTGACTGCATCCCAAACAAAGTTCAAGCATATTTAAAGAAAGGCAAAAATAGGCAGTATCCCCAAAGCTAAAAGTCATAATTCGGGCATCCAATCAAAATTATTAAATAAGCTCACTACTGTAAGTGAAAAATAAAAAAGTAGGAAATATATGCTTCAGAGTAAGTAGAGAAATACGTTGATAGAAATAAACCCAGAAAAGAAAAGATGATAGTGTCACTAGACAAAGTTCTATAGAAGTTACTGGAAGTATTTATCACATATTCAGGAAAACAGAGGAAGCAATAATATGTTAGGGGGAGGCATAGTCTTTTTATACAATGCAAATATTATCTTTAGACATGAAAATGTATAATGTCTGAAATTAAAAATATGTTGGTGTTGGACATGATTAAGAGCAAGCAGATGAAACATCAAATAAGAAAATCTAAAATTTGAACATATAGCAATAAAAACTAAGGTGAAACATACAGAAAAAAATTATTCAAAGCAAACAAAGAGCACATTAGAGGTAATCCAAAGCAGCCCAACAATGTCTCAACTAACAATAAGGAAAATATCAAGAAAACGATATCAAGACATGTGATAATCAAACTGCTTAAAGTGAGTGATGAAGAGAAATTCTTTAAAGCAGTGAGAGATTAAAAAAAAGAGATGCACTCTACAGAAGAATAAAAATAAGACAGCTCACTTATCACTGGGACTAATGCAGCCCCAAGGCATGGAACATCATCTCTGAAATACTAAAGAAAAATCTGCCAAGATAAAATTTTATACCCAGTGGAAATATTTTTCAAAAATTAAGACAAAATAAGAATATTAAAAGACAAAAAGCTGAAAAAATCAACCACTTGTAGATCTACCCTGTAAGACAGGTTAAAAGCTTCCCTCTCAGGTTTTCTTATAAAGACATGGAATTCCTTGAACAGTGAGAACAAAAATGACAGAGGTTGGAAGTAGAGGTCTACACACAGGAATTAAGAGCCCTGGAAATGGCAGTTATGTGCATAAATACAGACTGAATCCGATGTTATTCCCCAGAGCTGCCTGTCATCACTCCCTTCCTCTGATTGCTAAGCTAAAACCTTGAGTCATCCTTGGCTTCTCTTTGTCTCTCCTTCCAGACCCATCTGTGAGGAAATACCATGGATCTACCCTTGACCTATTCAGGGTCTGACCACTCCTGACCATAGCTCTTGCTGCACATTGACGCAGATTCATGAAATAATCTCTAAGAAGTTCCGCCTTGGTCCCCTCCATTCCAGTCTTAACAGAGCAGCCAGCATCATCTGTTTAAGACATGAGTTTCTTCTCGTCCCCCTTACGTGCAACTCCTGCTGTAAACATTTCCCTTAGGGTGAGAAGTAATTATTCAGCAACCTGCAAGCCCTGTTGGAGCTGTGCTCTGCCCCATGGCTCTGAACCTGTTTCCTGCTACTTTAGTCCTGGCTTGTTCTGTTCCAACCATACCAGCCTCTTGCATGTCTCTAAACACACCAGGTACACTCTGGCCTCAGCAAGGATTATGTCTCTTTCTCTGCTGGAATCTCCTTCCCCCAGACCCCCACTGGGCTCATACCCTCACCTCTTTCATGTCTGTGTCACATGCCCCTCCCCCTAAAGGCCCACCCTTGTCATTCAGCACGGTTCCTTTCCCCCTGCCCCATTTTTAAAAAACAGAGTAGCCCTCGCCTTCTGCAATGTACTTATGTTTACTGTGTGTCTCTGTCACACTCTGTTCAGGCTGACAGCAATTTACTGTAGACAGGGTAACTTACAGGTCAGTTTATATCTTACAGTTCTAGAGGTTGGAATTCCAAGATGAAGGTCCTAGTAGATCTGGAGTCTGGTCAGGGTCGTCTTCTGGTTCCTATGTGGTGTCTTCTTGCTGACTTATCACAGGTAGAAGAGGGTATGCAGCATTCTGGAGTCTCTGTTATAAGAGCGCAGATCCTGTTTCTGAGGGCAGAGCCCTCCGCCTTAATGACCTTTCAAGGGCTTCACTGCCTAACATGATTCCCTTGGAGATTCGGTTACAACAAGTGACTTCTAGAGAGACGTCCAGTGTGCAGCCTGTGGCAGTCCCTCTCACTAGAAGACCTGCGCCTTTGCACTTAGACCTATGCCTGTCACATCAAAGGTGCTCAGCAAGTTTCTGTTGACTTAAACAAATGGCCTGTTGTGGGTCTTATAGGTTGTGAATGCTGGACCTGGATTCTGAGCCCAGGTCTGAGATTACTAAAGCCCATAAAGTCTGTCTGTTACCAATGCTATAACACAACCAGCATAATACATCCTCAACCTATATCACCTGATTAATTGAGTAGTAGCATCATTTGTCTTGAAGGGACATCAAATTCACATTAAAATAATATGTAGCTATTCAACTACAAGCTTGTGTCCCACCTGAAACATCTCATCTACCGTGCTCGCATCGCTTGGTGTACTTCTGGAAGCCCAAGGTGCTATAATGCTCTAAACGGTGCCAGAACGTGTAGAAATGATAGTGATTTATAGGACCATTACTACTGTACCTTTTGTGACTAATAAAAGAGCCAAGCATTCAGTCTTTGTTCCATCCGGCTGATATAAGTGATTGTTTCAAAAGTGCAAACTTCATTTTATCTCCAGGAAGCATGCATTCACAGAGATAGAGAAAAACATTCAGAAAAGACGAAAGGTTAAGTGTACCCTTTTAGCCTGACGCGAGTCCCTGAGAATATAGTTTTTTCACATGAAGTGATTGTAGGAGATGACATCAATCACCAATCAAGCCCCTCTCAGCTGGAGTGGGGCCTGGGAGATGACCTAGCTGTGCTAATGGGAGGAGAAGAGCAGGGGTTACACTGCCAGTAGCAGAGAGATCCCGAGATGCGAAGAGTTGTTGTTCTGTTCAGGATGAGGAGGTAGGCTCCTGCCCAGGTAGTCTTGCAGGCTGACTAGAGGCTGCTACCCTCCTGTGCATCCGCATGCCCTGTGTGACTGTTGCTCTCAGTGCAGGGAAGGAGAACAGAGGACCTCAAGGAGGCTCATGCTGTCCTCAGACCTCCAGCACAGAGCCACACTTCCAGTCATGTAAGGATTGGTGAAAACCTAGCTATGGACACAGAGTGTGGGCAGCCATGGGGTGGAGACCACTATGAAGCAGCTCTGAGCAAGATTTAATCTTAACCAATTGGCTTTCCACGTTTGCTTGTGAGTCACTGGTCCCTACGGAGGCCTGTAATGCTGGGTAAAGCCATGAGGCCTCAAAGGACAAAATAAGGTCGCAGCTGAGGATGTTTGGCTTCAACCCCCATTAGCTAAGAGGAGACTGTAGCTGCAGGCCTCTCACTCCTGTGGTGAAGCCCTTCCTGGAGTTAACTTAGTTCTCCTAAATTAACAAACTTGGAGAATTCCATAATGGGTTTCCCAAGCCCTGCCCAGATTCCTGCATTTTCTTCAGTATCCCTCTCCTTTATTTGAAAACCTAAGAAATACAGGCCACTCAGGGAAGTCTTGGTCAACGCAGACAACCTTGAAGTCTGTAATAGGGTTGAACCCTCCTGGAGCCCTGAAATCATTTCAGTTGTCTCATTTATTTGAGCCTTTGCCGTTCATTCATTTGGGAGATTGTGGGCCTGATCAGCCCACAGCGACTAAGGGACACTATTAATGTAATAGCCATGTGCTCCAGTAGCGCTCCCTCTCCATCCTGGAGAACCTGTTTAGGTGGACTGTCAGCAATCTACGCCTCACTGGCCAGATGTCTCCTTTGAAAGAGAAGAAGAGAAAATTCCATCGGGAAAAAATGATTCCCACCATCAAGGCAGCTGAGCAATGTCAGAGTGGCTCAGTTCTTCATCATGCAGACCAACATGTGTGCTGCTCAGTGCCAGACTTTGTGGGAGAGCTGGAGACAAGGAGATGGACGAGGGCCTTGCACTCGCAGAGTTTACATGCTGGCTGCAGGATGCAGAGAGCAAACAAGGAGAGGAATGGTAACTGCAGGGGGAAGGGCTCCTGAGAGAGGGGAGAGCGGTCCCAGCCATGGTTGGGCTCACATCACACAGTGACATCTAGGCTGTTTTGGACCGTCGCCCCTTGGGGTCTTCTCTTTCACTGGGCTCACCCGCAGGGGTCAGTAGGACTCTGAAGAGACGCAGTGCATCCTCTTCCGGTCCCGTCAACCCTTCATTGTCTCAGCCATCTTTGCTTAGCTCCCTGTCAAGGTTTTTGGATTGACTATGGTTGTTAATGGAAACTGGCAGCTTTCTTTCAGGATCAGAATTTTGAATTCATCCCCAGTGAACAGTGCTAGCAAACAACTAGTCATTATTAGGTGCCTGATGTGACAAGAGTTTGATGTCTTAATTTAGTTCCCAGTGGGAAGATACATGTCTCGCAAACTGCCTGGCACCGCAAAGAGAAACGTGAGCTGTGTGTGGAGGCCGTAGGTGACAGCCTGCAGAAGGGGAGAGGCTGTGACAGCCTGCAGAAGGGGAGAGGCCGCTCTGTGTTGGGCACAGGGTGCCCTGCGCAATGCGCTGGGCATCCTGCAGAAGGGGAGAGGCCGCTCTGTGTTGGGCACAGGGTGCCCTGCGCAATGCGCTGGGCATTAAAGGACAGAAGGGCACTTGCGAATGGTGGGAAAGAAGGCTCCTTCTTAGGAGACAGCTCAGACTCCAACTGGCAAAGGGAGACAGTATTCCTCGGGGACTGTCTGAAACCCAGGACATCCCCTTAATTTTAAAAAATATAGTCTCGACATTAATTCTTAGGTGAACTGAGACAGTACAACAATTCACATCCCACTTCCCTGATGTGGAGAGAAGCGTTGCTAGTGCATCACGTTCTGTGTCAGTCTCTCCGAGGACACTGTCACGAACCAGCTTCAAGGTCCACGCAACGTGTTTGCATCCAGAATTTTGTCCAGGACCCCGTGTGTGACATCCATCAGCACCTGCACAAGAGCAATTCCTTCCGGGGCTAAGAGCCAGGAAAAGGCTTGTTTTCCCCGAGACTTGATATGTTTTCTTCTCTTGGATACTGAGTATCATGTAGCTGACCTCGACCCTCTTATCACTTTGGCAATGGGAAGTTCAGCGCCAAACTCATGGTTCATTTGGTAATTTCTCGGGACTTTAGAGGACCTGCATTTGAAGGTAGTTGTTCGCTCTGGGGTCTCAGAAATGACCTTTTCTAACTTATGTTTTCTATTCTAGGTTATTATGCACACACACGTGCTCGCGCACGTGCTGTCTTACTTGGGGCCAGGAAGCATGAGTACGTGAAGAAAGCAGATGCACGCCGGTCTCCGAACTCTTCAGATCTCCCCATCTGTGCTTCAGGCTCAGCCTTCCACAGAATGCTTATTTTCACATATTTGAATTCAAGATGGCACACACACCAGATTAGAATAGGGAAAGGCGTTAGAAGGGATATTAAGGGCACCCTGCCATCTCACTGCTACATGTTAGTGAATTTTCTATTATTCTCCAGTGATTTTCCACTTTATGCTCAAACACTTCCTCAGAAGGTCAATTTTCTATCAGTGTAATTCATCTCTGAAAAGTTCCAACGATTGGACACAATTTGTACATCTTGCATTACCATCTACCCATTGCGGTTACTTGACAGCCCACACTATAAATGCTAACTCTTCCATCTATAGCTAGAGGAACTTGAAGTAGGAGATTATAACCCCAGAAACATGTTTTTGGCCAGCTCCTTCAGAAATCACTCTCTCAAACACATCTCATTCTGCTTGGATATTTCTTAAAGTTACCTGAGCAAAACTAACCCCCAAACTCCAAATGAGCCCTTGTGCTGAATTCCAAACAATTCTATAAAGGCATCCCAGAATCATTAGTTTTGTGTAGAACAAATTTATAATATTGACTGACCATGCAAAATATTTGGTCTGTTAACCAAATTTTCTCCTTCTCTTCCAGTCATGCTAGAGCAAGTTATAACTTCTCCAACCTGTTTTTGAGTAATTAGTCTTTGGGGTATAAGTGGAAAGTCTTGTGTCTTCTGTCATTAATGTTCACTGTGATATTTAAAGTGTAACTTTGAACTTGACAACATGGTTTTAAGCATTTGTTCCACAATCTGAGATATTTGGTCTCCTCTTTGGTTTTTTGCTAATCACAAATCTGATGGTCTGATACTCTGATATCAACACTTGAGGCAGGGATAAAAATCTCAGGACCCGTAAAGCCAGGAACCCTGTTGCTTGATAGTAGAAGACCCCTTGTGGGTAAGCATTGTTTTCCAAGTAGTTTTTATATATAAAAAATATTCTGTGTATAACATTATTCCTTGTTGTTTTTGGATGCTAGCAAACAAAATAAAATTTAGAAAACACCTACTACAAACAAAATATGTATCAGGCATTGTGTTAAGAAAATTTACATATACTTGAGTTTATTCTTCACTGCATGTCTGAAATAAAAATTTTATGTAGAACAAAGCCAAGACTGCTGGTAAGAATACTCCTAACACAATGCCTGACTCATGGCTTACTAGATTTGTAAGGAAAGTGGGAAAAAAATTTGAGTTCCAATATTGGTGATAATGAACTCAATGCTTAATATTCAATGCAAGTCACAATTAAGTGAAACTTACTGGGAATGCCAAAAGCTGTGAATTCTCTTTGGATTCAAAGCCTTAACACTTCAGGTTTAATTGGAAAGGCAAGAATAAAACGAACTCTTAAATGAGTCGCCGTAAGTACATCCAAAGAGATCACCTTGAGCAAGCAAGCTACATTAAGGCTTTTACACGTTTTCATCCCCTCTGATAAAAGAATCCTCCTTATGAAATGTAAGTGATTTCCTAACTCAGTCTTCAAAACTTTTCTGAGGACAGAAATACATTATCAACATAAATAGAGGATTTCTTTCTTTAATTCCCTTCAGCTAGTTTCTGGAGAATTCCCCTCAGCTAGTTTTTGGAGAAGCCTTTTCTCTGACAAACAATGAAGTCCTCATTTTTCCATCTTGCCCAAGAAGCTAATGTGATAAGCTTTTAAAGATGCCTTGTTGAGGTCCCCAGGCACTAATTTATGTTGCACTTTTTCTTAGTTAACATGAGGTCATATAAATATTTGCAAAATCAACCCAGTCTGGAGTTTGCTATTGTCTCCCTTTATGAAGTCTCCCATCTGAGTTAATCGACCACTGTTTGTTTAGCCATCCTGGTATTGTTGCCATTTGGGTCTCTTCCAATTGCTAATTATTATAAATGGGATTGGAAAGTGGGTCAGAGCTAGCCAGCTGCAAGGCCTGATCATTGTTTTTTTGGTATTGCACTCCCAGGACGCAGGCATTTTCTGTCTTCCTGACTTTCTTCTTCTTAATGGCCTTCTTATAAAACTACCAGAGATCCAAAAACATGCACGTTATGAAGTCATCTGAGGCTGAGGCCGAGGCTAGTTCTTAGTCTCTCTTTCCCAGTCTTCCCCTCCCTCCGCCTGCGAGGGTAACGGAGTAGTCCAGAAATTTCACGTCTGCACTTGGAACTCCTCACCAATTTCCTCATCAAAATATCACATTTATATTTTGACTCTGGTTCACTTTCAAATACATTTATTTCGGTTTACTCATTCATCTATTTTTAAAAAAAAATTAGTTAGGAAAAATATAAATGTCCTAAATTCAGTACTGAAATGAGACAGCAGCTCCCCGAAACATACGGCTTACTTCTAAAGATATGTCATTATATAGAATACATATTTACTCCGAGAAAGTTGGAATTTATAACAAAATAGATAAATGGGGAGAAAAATAGAGGACAGTTCCATCTTTCCAGCATGCCCACTACTACTAAGTGCATTCTCTGTATGGACTGTCTTTCATTCTATAGCTATTTTGAAGTCTTCAACTTTTAGTCATGTGGAAGCATTTTTAGATTGTGTGAAAGCTGGAAAGAGAATTCACTGAAGCCTGGACTCCTCAGGTGGAATGATATTTTAGGGCCAATCCTGTGTTCATCTTTCACATGGATGGTTTTGAGAAAGTTCCATAAACCTGTGATTTCCATGGGGCTCCTTGTATGAGAATCTTCTGGGAAGCTTATAACAAAATAGATAAATGGGGATTTATCTATTTTATCTATTTATTGTTAAAAATTTATGTTTCTATGCCCTGCACCAGACTAACAGAAGTGAGAGCAGTTGCCATAACCTCTTTGGGAGTTTTCTTTCTAAATCAGCAAAATGAGAGTCAGTTTGTCCAAGAGAGAGGTTCTTGGATGACTCTGGATGGGGAAGGAAAAACTCAGGGATTTCAAATTTTGAGGAAACTTGGGGTAGATTGTTGTCATTTTACGCGTATACATTTTTATGTTGAGAATGTAGATAGCTTTAACAGCCTATAGCTTTATCGAAAACCTCCTCACCTAGTGAGACGTCAGAACCTTCACTGATCTAAGATCTCACCAGACATCCCTGGCGTGGTTGTCTGAAGTTTGTGATGCTGTCCCTCTGCTGTCCCCTGTGAAGGGTCCTCCACCTTGTTCAACACAAGCATGAGGGTGTCTACTTTTCCTTTAGTTGTGTGGCCACAAGCAAATCATAGAGCACCATTAGCTCAGTTCCCTTCTTGGAAAAGCTTCATAGCAGTTATGGTATTTTATTTAACAACTACTCTTTGCCAGGTATTGCATGCATAATTGATGGTCACATTGTAATCCTCTGGAGAACTTTGTGAAAGAAGCGCTATTATTATCTCACTTTAATGAATGGGCAAAGAGACACAGTCAACCTGCCCATAATAACATAGGTAGATGCTGTAGTTCGAATATGAAACTGCATGGCCTGCCTCTAAAGCCTAAACTAAGGATACTAACAATATAGCTAGCTATAATGCTATTTCTATCATCAATTACCAACAACATCGACTAACACTAACAGTATTGTTATTGAATAGAGAGTCTCTGAGAGTTGTTTCTGGGTTCTAAGTATCTCAGACAAAGAAGGGAGTAGGACACTCAGAAAGTAGGAAGAATTTGATTTATTAAAAATGAAAGAAGCTAAAGTACATTCCACAGTGTGGGAGTGGGCCGGTGAGGAGAGCTCACAGCCTGCGAGGGCAGGTATTGAGTCTCTTAATGTCTTAGGGTTATGGGAGGATCTATAGATAGCGATGAACAGCAGTCATGGCCCAGTGGGCCACCTGGCTCAGCCCACCTTGCAGGAAGGGGAGTTTTCAGCCTTAAAAGGTTTTTAGAGGAAGTGTCATGGCGTCCAAAGCCTATGTTGGACACAGGCCAGGTTCATGTACTTTTGGCCTTGCCCACTTTGAGAGGGTCTTGGGGGACAGTAGGACCTTTTCCTGTGGGTTTCTTGATGTGTGGCACAGTTGCTCTTGCTCTGTCTGGCTTTTCCACTCTTGCCCCGTGGCTTCCTCCTTCTAAGGCCTACCCCGGTGTTATGCTGAGAACTGAAGACAGGTCCTAGAAGAGCGATCCTAACTGCATGAATTGCTCAGCCTACTGGAGCCCTGTGTTTATTTCCTCACTCGCTGCACAAAACTGCCAAGAGGATTTCAATAAACGGATGCCTGTGGAACATTAGCCTGCCACAGAGTGCTGTCTGATGGATTTTTTTATTGTATTAAAATATGTATAACAGACTTTGTTGTTTTAACTATTTAAAGATATACAGCTCGCTAGCATTAAGTAACTTCAAGTTGCACACTTACCTACGAGGCTTTGCCTGTTTTTGTTTTCTAGGACCCGTAGAATAGTTAGCAAGAAACTTGGCACCTGCCTATTATTTAATAGTGGTTAGCCCCTTCTATCACTCCTCTCCTGACCCTCTGTCTCACCCGCCCTACAGTGCTGCAGAGATTTTGATTACTGTCTGATTACCTGCATATGTGACCCTCTAAGTGACCCAGGATGTATCAGCGCTCTGCTCTCTGCCTCAATTTCTCTGTGTGTAAACTGGGGGATAGAGCAGCACCTACTTGAGGGTTGTTGTAAAGGATTTAACCGGTGTGAAGCCCTTAGAAGAGTTCTAGCCATTTTCAACGCTAGCAGCA
The DNA here is from genome assembly GCF_000276665.1 of Chinchilla lanigera. NCBI lineage: Eukaryota > Metazoa > Chordata > Mammalia > Rodentia > Chinchillidae > Chinchilla > Chinchilla lanigera. The sequence goes on along the minus strand of NW_004955511.1, from coordinate 2,207,815 downwards.
ACTTTTATTTTATTCCTGTCACTGCCCCTGGGAAGAGCCTGCTGGCCTGGGTGCGGTGGAGTTGGAGGCGGGCTCTGGCTCCACGCGGCTGCCCACCTCGGCTCCTTCCCCGCCGCCGCCTCAGCGGTGAGCTCAGGAGCAGCAGAACAATAGCGAGGAGGAGGGAGGCCTTTGGGAGCCCACAGAGCTTTTTGTTCCATAAAAAGCTTCAAATCAGGCTGCCATAGTGGCCTCAGTATTTTGGTGTCTTTTCAGCTTCTATTTAGAGTGCAGAGTTGGCGTGGGAATGTTTTCCTTTATTTCAAGCCTTAAGTAGTTGTTGGGTAACAGCTGTTTTTATAGATACTCTTTGAGGCACTGAGATGTTGCTGAAAAAACAAATTCCTTGAGTTTAAAGAAGTCTTCCTTGTTTTCTTTGCCTGGTTTTATTTTTCTGCATGCCTTTGTTCAAGCTGTCACTCGCTCCCTGAATTCTTCCCAGCCCAAGTCTTGCTCTTCTGCTCCAGTGGAAGTCACCCCCCCTCCCGCTGCTGATTTCCTCAGTCAAAGGGGATGGACTGGGCTGGGTTTCAGGGCTCTGACCTGAGGGTTGAGCAGTTCTAAGGAAGTCACTCCTCACCTTGACGGTGGGTTGTGAAAGACTCTCCTGCTCTGGACCACCTACAGAGGGTCCTTCCTTGCCAAATCAACATCGATACATCCTACTCATGGGGGGACCCTCGTAGGGGGCCCCATCTCTTGCCAAGACAAGAAGCTGGGGCTTGAAGATCCACACTTCCCATCTCCTGCCTGGTAAAAACCCAGGCAAAGTCTTGGCCAAGGCTCTCAGGGCCCATTCCTGCTCAAGTTTGATTTCCGGACTTCCTTTTACCTTTGTAACTCGAGACTCTTCATGACATTTATTTTGTCTTTATGTTAATCAGCCCCGGTTTATCCCGATCAACCAATAACTCTTACTAATACAGTGTCATGAACATGGTGGGAATTCCAGAGATGCCCATGAACTTCACTGGGCTGAAGTCTCATGCTTATTCATGCCTCCTCAGTATTCTGGCATCCTTTCTGGGGTGAGCAGTCAGGTTTTTCTATTTTCTGAGCCCCCTATCAGCATTCTCACCCCATGTGGTTCCTTTAGAGTTGCCTCCAATCATGGCTGCAGGGTGGGTGTGCTTGGCAAAAGTCCTGCATCTCTCCACCCACTGTGATTGGTTTAGCGATGGGCCTGTGACTATGTATGGGCCAATGGGATTCAGCCTAAAAACTTTGCTGGAACTACTACTGTGTGTCAGTCTGGCTGGGGTTGCTAAACATGTTCGTAGTGTATAAAAATGAAGTTCCCAGCAGCCGCCAGGCAGGACCATTGAGCTGAATGCTCAGCTGATACAAGAGAGAGCAAAGCTGAGCGGGAGGAGAAGTTCTTGATGACGCTCCTTGAGGACCTGGACTGAAGCTGCCTCAGTGGTAACAATAACACCTGATGTGTCCAAAGTGGTTATTATGTGTCAAGAACCGCAGTCAGCATTTTTCACGTTGGGTTAGTCTCCTAGGACTTTAGTAGCAGAAGTGTCACAAACTGAGTGGCTTAAAAAGACAGAAACTTATTGTTTTGTAATTCTGGAGGCTGTGTGTCCGTGTTCAGGCTGTGGGCGGGGCTATGTTCCCTGTGATGGATGGAGTTGTGTCCTCCCTTCTCTCAATTTGTCTGTTGGGGTCTTAACAGTGTGACTATGGAAACAGGATTTTAAGGAGACCATGAAAGTTAAATGAGGCCGTAAAGGTGGCCCTCATCTGATAGGATCATTGTCCCGATAAGAAGAGACCCTGGAGTGTCCCTCTCCCCATTTATAAGAACACAGCCATCTGCAAGTCAGGAAGAGAGCTGCCACCAGAAATCAAACTTCATGTGGATGCTTGGCCTCTAGAGGTATAAGAAAACACGTTTCTGTTGTTCAAGTTGGACAGTATTTTGTTAAAGCAGGCTGAGCAGACAGACAGACTCCCTCTAAAACCTGTGGGCCAGAGTCCTTCCCTGCCTCTGCTGGGTTCTGGGAACCCCAGGTGCTCCTTTTATTCTCAAAACACTGAAGTGAGAGATTCCATTCGACCCACCTAGTCCCCTTCCAGGTTCCTTCCCCAAAGAGCTGAAGACACCACACTGCAGTGATCCCTGCATACTGACATTTTGTTTGTAGCAGGACGATTCATAATAGCTAAATCCTGGAAGCAGTCTGTGTACCCATCAACAGACAAATGGATAAAGGAAATGCAGTATCTGCATACCAGGGAATATTATGCAGCTATAAAGCAGGACAATGTTGAGATATTTGTAGGAAAATGGACAGACTTGGAAAATGCACTATTAAGTGAAATAAAGCACACAAGCAAATTTAAATATTGTACAGTGTCTCTCATTTGAGTAAGGCAAAGAACAAATAAGAAAAATAAAGGATTGATCGAAGGAAGCAGGGAGCTAGATCTTTTGCAAATGAGAAGGGATCTGGGAGACCGAGGGTGTGGGTGGAGGGGGAGAGGAAAGGGGGATGTGAAAAGATTTAGGATGTGTTGGGTACCGGTACCAAATACCCACATTACGCATGGTAAACGAAGTACAAGTAATACTAGTAACAATAGAAGTGAAAATGGGGGAGGGGATTTAGAGTCGGTAGGAGGGAGATGCGGAGGGAGGGGAAGAGAAATTTAAAAGAAACAAGCTGTGTTGTGTTCCCACAACTACTCCCTAAGATGAATGTAAACTTCAGGTACTGCAAAGAAGTACTAATGAAGTAAAATAATAAAAGCGAGAAGCCATCACAGCTGTAGCACTGGAATCTCCACCTCTCTCACGCTGTTCCCTCCCTGCTTAATGTCCTCTGTCTCTTTTTGTGGGGACCCTGGTCTTAAGGGAGTAAAGATGCCACTCTGCTCCACTCTGACCTGTTTTAACTAGTACCTCTGTAAACATCCTGCTTCCAAGTGAGACTGCATCCCTAGGCGCTGGGGGTGAGGGTTCAGTAGATCTTTGGAGGGGAGGGGAGAATTAGACCCTTCAAATGTGTGTTAAGTCACTCAGTTCTCCCAACAAAACTACGAAGTCAGTCTGACTATCATCACAACTCCGCTGGATGAAGGATGAAGCCCCGGAGAGGCTAAGCAACTCATTCAGCTTCCTACCATGGAGTAAGTCCTTTTTTTTTGTTACCAGGAATCAAACTCAGGACCTCACGCTTGGGACTTGAACATAGATTTGAGGTCAGGAAATCTGGCAGCAAAGCCGGGATCCAGTCATTCCCCTAGTTTACCTGTGTCTGTCGGCAGGGGCTCCCACCTTCCCCTTTGCCTCTTTGGGGTCACCTTGCAGACTCCTCTCAGACCTGCCCTTGGGGTCCACCCCAGGTCTGACTTCCACCTCTTCCACCTCAGTACTCTGCATCCGTCCTTGCTCTCCAAGGGGTAGGAAGCATCCAATCAATACTGAAAGAGTCGCGGTTTATAGATCATAATTTTCTTAGGGGCTTTTAGCTTTAGAATGGGCTGTTGGCCCGTTGACTGTGGAGGTGCCTGGCAGGAGTTCAGGTGCCTACTGAGATAAGGTGAGAGAGGACAGAAGGCTGTGCGGTGGGAGGACAGCTGGGGTGGGGATCATTCTGGTTCCTTGAACAATTCCAAGCAGGCAAGATGGGTGAGAGCTCGGTTCTGAGTTCCTGTGGGAGTGGAGCTAATGCTCTTCACGGGAGGATGGAGTTTAAGGGAGCTTCAGAGTCTTGTGCTCAATGCAGATTGCCGCTTCCATGCCTGCAGAACTTTGTCTTTTTCCAAGTAAAATCTCTTCTCTCTGGAATTCCCTTTGCCCTGTATCAAACTCTTAAACCTTCCACGAATTCAAACATGATTCAGATGCTGCATACAGAGAGGGTTCTTAGCCAACTCTTTTCAGAATGTTCTATCCCTAACTAGCATCCTTCACGACAGTGAGGAGAATTTGTTTCTGAAGGCCGGAGCCAGGTGTTGGTCCAATTTTTCTGATGAGGTCTGAACTCATGGAGGGAAGACGTCAAACTGAGTCATCTTGTTGACTGAAGGCGGTTTGGCAAACTGGTAAACTTGGGAGGCAGAGGGACTTGGGATGAAATTTCCACTGTGACATTTATTCATCCTAGGGCCTCGGGAGGGTGAGCCAGCCCTGTGTTCTCAGCCATAGCATATTAAGCCACATTGCAGTGTCGCTGTGAGGGTAACGATGGACTGGTTGGAAGGACCTTAATTCAAGTCTAAGAATTATATGTGCTCAAAAAATGGTGCTGTTTTCCTCTTCATAGTTACCGCTCAGTGGAGCTGAGCACCTTGAACACAGTTTAGGGCTCAGAATGGGTGTATATTCTGTTCATTTGAATACAAACTGTCCAGGCCGAGCAGACCACTGAACGTCTAGGTAACGGTGCTCTGAGAAGCGGGGTTCTATCGTGTTCGATTTCCATGAATGGGCTTTTATTTCTCAATGGCCCATGAGCTGAGTGAGTGTGGCTTCCTAGAGACCTTCATGCGCTACCTTGATTGATCTAAATTCCTTCGGCTCTCCGGAATGCTAATTGCAACTGGAACTTAGGGAGCAGTGCTTGCGTCTCTATCCATAGCTCAGCGGCTCCTTTTCTGTCCCATTTGTTTGTCTAAATGGGAGACGAATGGTACTGGGAAAGCTTATTTTGTGTGAGATTATGGCTATTTCATGAGGAAAGGCAGGAAGAACAGGAACCTGGGGAAGCCTCCTCCAAACATGGGTTGGGGCCTTGTGGCTTGGAAGCATGGGGTGCTGAAAAGGGGTTTCAGTGGATGTGACCCTCACTAGCTACCTAACTGACACTTTGGGGAAATGACTGAATCGTCTGTAAACTCACTTCCCTCCCTCATTCGTTCCCTTATGCGTTGATTAAACCTCATTGCGCACCAGACGCTGTTCTGGGCTCCACAGAGATGGCGATACAGGAAAGACACAGAAATGCCTGGCTCCATCAAGCTCATGGCCTCACACAGCTCAAATATCCATGAAGGGACAGGAAGTGTTTGTGTAGGAGGTGACTCTTAAGGGGGGTGTCCAGGGCCTGTGTCAGTGAGAAGATAGCATTTGAGTAAAGTCCAGAACAGAGAGGGAGCTCAGATGTCCGTTATCTAGGAGAAGAGAATTCCAGGCAGAGGGAGTGCTGCCAGGACGAGGGCCCGGAGCAGAAGCACATTTGGCCTCTTAGAGAAATGGCAGGAAGCCAGGCTCGAGGAGTAGTTAGAGAGGAAAAGTGTGGGTGCTGGGTCAGCAGAGCCTTGAGCATGCGGTGAGGACCTTGGCTTCGTGCCTGCTGCAGATTTTTCAGCAGAAGGAGACAAGACCTGACTTTGTTTAACATGATCCTTTGGCTTTGGCTTTAACCCAAGCCTTTGTCTAACACGATCCTACTTCCTGTGAGCAATCGGCTGCAGGAGGTCAGCGGCAGAAGCAGGAAGACCAGGGAGGAAGCTATTGCCCTGACAGAGGGGGAGCGGTGATGGCAGCTTGGCTTGAGGAAGGGTCCCAGGAGTGGGAATGGTGAGCAGACACAGAATACTGGGTATATCCCAGGGGTTCAGGGGGCAGGAGGAGGTCCATCTGAAAGGGTTTGCAGGTAGAGCAGGTGGGAGCTAAGGTAAGATGCGGGTGACTCTAGTGTGTTTGACCTGAGCATCTGGAAGGATGATTCACCACTTGCTGGGAGAGCAACGTTGTCAGAGGAGCATATTTCAGGGGGACCCTCGGGGCACTTATAATGCATGTGTGAAGCCAGATGTCTCAGACTCACCAGTGGAGACGTGGAGTAGGGTGATGGGTAGAAGAATATGGACTGCAGTGGAGGGTGCTGAGCTCAGTCCATACATCTGGAAGTTATGCACAGCTAGATAGCATCTCAGCCAGGAAAGCAGAAGGACTGAGTCCCAGGACCTTCTTGCATTTAGAGGTTTGGAACCTCCGGAGGGGCCAGCAAAGCAGGTTGAGAAAGAGAGGCCAGGGAAGTCTGAGGAAAAGAAGGAGAGTGTGGCATCCCAAAGGCCAAGCAAAGAAAGCAAAGGCAGAAGGAGTCCTCACCTATGTTAGGCCTTGATGAGACGGGGAGGAAGACCAGGGCTGCAGACTGATCACAGACGTCGGCCACGCAGGGGCCATGGGCACCTTGATGAGGTCACTGACATAGCCTGCTTGGAGTGGATTCAAGAGACAAAATTGCCAGTGGGGCATGGTGGGAAAGAGACTTCAGACATAAGGAGTTTAGAGGACCCTTCCAGTGAATTATTCTGTAGACAGAAGGAAGTGAATGAACCAGAGAGGACTTTTAGGGGCAGTTATATTACCACTGGGCGAAAGGACAACATACTTGTATTCTGCTGTGCGTTGTCCCAGAGAAAGGAGGATGCTGAAGATGTAACAAAGAGGGGAAGGTGGAAGAGGAGGGACCTTGGATAGGCAAAGGGGCACCCAGGGCACAGGCAGGGGAGCTGGCCTTGCACGGGGACGCGGGTGCAGAAGGGACTGCGGAAAGTGGGGCTGCACCAGGCAGGTTGGAGATGTGGAGCAGGGAAGTGATAGAAGTTCTTTTGAACTTTGCCTGGGACGTGAAAAACATCGTTTGTTAACTGTGGGTGAGGCTGGAGCAGCAGTATTCGAGGCTTTGGAGAGAAGAGTCAGGGTGACTTTGGTGTCTGGGAGGAGACAGACTGGAGAGGAACAGTTTCCAAACAGCAACTGGGCCTGGGGGTGCCGGAGGGGGAAGTGAGGCCGTCTGAGGGGCAGTGTGGTTTTCTTATTGGCTGAATGGTTGGCTTTGCAAAGGGGCCCGCGGGATGGACTGGCTTAGAACGATGATTCAGCTGAGTGAAAGTAACGCAGCAAGAGAAGGCCAGGGAGCCGAGGGGGTGTGTGAGGGGCGGCAGTCACAACTGTCTGAGGAGTTTGACCTAAGAAGGATGCAAGCTGGATATGGGGGATGGAGAGGAGGTAGGAGAATAATCAGACGGAAGGCCTGGGTGCAGCCAGGGTGGTGAGGCTTGGACGGCGTTAAGGGCAACATCTGGACTCGCAGTGGTGCAGGGATGGCGATTGTTGTGGATGCTTATGGCCTAGCAGGTGGACAAGAGTGGGACAGAATAGGACAAGATTCACGGGCAGAGGATGCCAAACTACGGGGCCCCAGAACACGAGCTGGAATTCCTATGGGAAAGTCGACCTCTAAGACTGGAGTTGAGCTAAGAGTGGTGTTGGCCGTGAAGACAGCAGCCCTGGGGCAGATAGCTTTAAGACCGAGCGGGTAGAGACCTAGCTCTGGAGGAGATGGGCTAAGCGACAGGAGCACATAAGGCTGGTGGGAGATGTAGTTCAGTGATGTGAGATTCAAGCCTTTGAGTTTTTCATGAGGTTGGAGAAAACATGGTCTTAAATCACCATGGAAGCAGTTCCAGTGTCGTGGGGAGGAGCAGAGAAGACAGGGCTCCAGCTGGGGCTGCTACAGTGTCCGCGAGGAAGAGCCGTGTTTCCGTTAGAGCAGGCGCGGAGGGAATGTTTCCAGAAGAGCTTGAGACACGAGGAGGCGTCCTGATCTGGGGACCCAAGCTCCAGAGCTGCAGGCTGGCTTGAGAAGTAGGGGAAAGGCTGGAAGGTGAATTCATGGAATGTGACCAGCCGGGTGTCGTGGGCTTCAGGAGGTGACAGACACAGACAGAGACAAAGGCCACTGTAAGATGCATTTAATGGTCCCAAGGTAGGGACTGAGAGAGAAACTATGAGTGTTGGAAAAAAGGGAAACGATAAAATGGTTCTTTCAGACCCAGTGGTTCAAACTTTTCTCAGAGCCCAGGGAGTCAGGTTGGTGGCCAAGAGTGGCCACTGTGTGGACTCAGCGTTGGAGTGTCTTTGAGCTGAATCCTTTGGAATGGCTTTCTTCCTTTTTACAGATTTCCTCACAGCATTCTCGCAGCCCTTCTGCAAGGAGAGCGTGCTAAGTGATCTCTCACGTCCCACAGCGCTGCCAGCCTGGGCTCCTCGTGCGATCCCAGCCTTAACTGCATCAAGATCCCAGTGTACACTGCAGCCCGGGCCCCTCCCTCTGCCACCGTGGCCTGGGCAACAGCACCCTTCCACCAGGACTGTGGCGCCAGGGAGGAGAGAGGTTTCCAGGGTCGGGTTCCTCCAGCTCCACGGCCGTGGTGCCAGGCTCTGCAGCCCTTCCCACCTCCTCCCCACTGCGCAAACCCAGGCAAACGAGTTCACATTTTTAAGCCTTTAAAGTTGCTTTCTTCTCTTCCATTTTGATGAAAGGTGTGCAATTTTAAGCTGTTGAATAACAAATAGACCTGTGATTTATGACACTCAATTTACATAAATTTCAGCAGCTTTTAATACATGATGACTCCTTCACATTCTCTCTTACCTTGGATTCTGTTAACTCTATATTTCCCGGGTCTTATTTAGTTTTTAAAACACTCCTTTGCTTCCTTTCTTTTCTGGCTCACCCTGAGTTACCTAATTATGATGTTGGGATTCCTTAATGTTTGCTCTTCATGCCTTAAACCTTCTTGTTTAAAAGAAAACATATTCTGGATTCTCACACTACAAGACCTCATTGATGCCAGCCATAAATCAGTGACTTTTAAACACATCCTGCAACCTGGACCTCTGTGAGCTCCAGGGACATGTATCTGCGTGTCATTTCCTCCTGGGCATCCTGAGGGCATCTTAGTTTCAACCTAGCAACAGAGACACTTTCCCCACACACTGCGACATCTTCAAGCGGCTGGCACTTCCAGGAACCCAGGAAGCACCCCAGATTCTCTCCTATTCCTTATTCTCCATCCCCAGTCTACCCTCAGGCTGTGTCATTTCTATTTGCTAAGTAGACCTCGCCTTCCTTCACTTCGCGCCACTTCCTCTGTTTCCGTCCCAAGCCGCTTGTTCAATTGCAATCTGCAAACCGAGTTTCCTCGTATCTCTTCTGATTTTCCTTCCCATCCTGTCTCCACACCAGTGGCAAGAGTCGTATTTTGAACCCTTTGTGAACGTGTTATTCCACGTGACCTTGTATCCCCGGTGCATCAAACCCGACAGAGTGAAAATCCCTCCTCTTGCTGACTTCTCATGGATTCCTACAATGGCCCAGGAGGTGCTGCCCTGGCTCCTCACCCCCGCTTCATCCCAGCGTCACCCAGGACTCCTCTTTCTCTCCATCCTGACGCTGCAGCCACACTCATCCTTTTGCCCCTAGATGATACAACACCCTCTCCTACCCCTGGGCGTCTGCACACACCCAGCCCCCTCTGTAGATTACTCTCCAGTTTGTTAAACTTCTTTTCATTTTCTGAATCTGAGCTCAAACTTTTCTCTCACTGGCAATTATTTCCTGAGCCCCTAGACTATACTTCCCCAGACTAAATCAGTTTTACCATCTTTTGGCATTGTGTAATTTTATTGCACATGGAATAATTCACAATTATATTTATTTTGGCAGTGATCTCATCATTGCCTATGTGTGCCATTAGGTTGAGTGCTTCATGAAAACAAACACCACGTCTGAAAAATTTTGCTGAACATTGTGCCCCTGGGCTTGGCCCAGTGGCTGACGCAAACTAAGCACCCAGTAATGTTTATTGAGCACAATAGTGGAATAGTGGCTTCTATTTATTGAGCACTTACTATGTGATAAGCACTTTGTAAATATTTGCCCCTCATGGAAACCTTTTAACATGGCCATTATTTGTAAATTCCACTTTGTAAGTGAGGAAACAAACTTACAGTGGTACTTGTCTAAGCTCCTCTGGCTGGCTAGAATCGAGTTCCACTTGGCTACAAAATCTGTGACCCTCAGATGCCCATATGCTTTTCCAGTTAAAAGTCTTTGTCCCCTGGGGAGAAGCTGGCTCTGTTTTCCCTGCCTTGAGACAAAGGCCCTTCCACTCTGCCCGGTGCCTTCTCTTCCCTTCTTCCTCCTTCCCTAGCACTAGTCCTGATCTCAATATCAATCCTGCAGGACTGTTGTGAAAACCTGGGTTTCGGAGGCCTGGCCCAGTACACCGTGGCATGACTGCCCTGTGTGAAGTTCGCAGGGACGCCTGTGGTCAGCGTTTGTTCTTTTGCACTTCTGGTTGCCCGCTGCTGTGAATTCCTCCACGTTTCATCCTCCACTTCCCCGGCTGCCTTTGCTGGGTGCTTGTGTCTTCCACTAATTCTTCAATGTCGAGAATGCCCCATGTGACTTCTACAGGAAGATCCTTGGACAAGGAAAGGAAAGCAAAGTTTGGGTCAAATTATCTTGGCCAGAGGGAAGACTTTGAGATTAGAGTCAACTGCTGACTTGGCCATTCCCACAGCTGCTCTGCAGATCTTCTGTTTGAAGAGGGGGGGATGCTGTCTTGCTTTTCAAGCAGATGGCTTGGGATGAGGTCGGCCACTTTTCCACTCTGGGGCTCGGGGGTCTTGGCTTTGCCCGCAGGGGATGCTCTCACCATTTGCACCCTCTGTGCCTCGTATCCTCTTCTTGTCTGTGGTTTAGGGATGTTCAGCTTGATAAAATGCAATGACCACGGCAGGGCTGCACCTTAGGATTACCTGTTGAAGCCTGCCAGGGTCCCACGTGGGGTGCTAAAATCTAGCATGTGCTCAGCATGCCGGGCTGTGTACCTGCCACATGACTGTATACCTGTGCTGGTGAGGAGGTTCCTAGGGCTTCTAATTGCTCAGGGATCCAGGGAGGTAGGTATAGACCTGAATCACCGGCTTTCCTGATGGCCTCGCACATTTTAGTGTTTTTGTGTGCATTTGTAGACTGGATTTATCATTACTGTTGAAAATTCAGATCAACTACCCTGATGCCTGCTTCTGCCAATAATAATCGGGCTCTTCCAGCATTGCAGATGTAGTTCATCAGGGCAAATCCTCACGTAGTCTGTTTGTGTTCTTTGCCCCTACCTTCTTCCCCGCTTGTTTCCCTCCCTCTCTGGCTTTCAGTTCATGCTGCATTACCACCGCGGGCTGTGTATTCTCCCTCCCTCTGCCTCCCCATATATGCTTTTCTATCCCAGTTCCCCACTCTCATTCAAGGAGTTTCATAAGCATTTTATGGTAGTATTGTTGCACAACATAAACTGTTCTTTGTGCAAGGCTGTAGGCTGCAGAAATTGTATAGTGCTATAAATACCATTTTGATATTCCTCCACTTGGCACAACGTTACCAAGATATAGCTAGTTAAGTGTTGCATTGCTTTATTCCCTTGCCCATTCTCTTTGGTCTGCTTGCTTTCTGGTCTGCTTGCTTATCGACGCAAGGCACAGTTGAAGTGTCCCTTCATTCTGAAGTCTCTCCTCCTTCCTCCAGAGTAAGGCTCCCTCTTCTGGGCCTCCACCGCATTTGTTCCTTATTCTGTTGCTGTAACCGTGGTCTTATTTTGCAATGAATAAAAACTATTCATCCATTTGTGTTGAGCTCTGTGGAAGAAACACACACGTACATACACATTTCTATATGTATATACACATCTACATGTATGCATACACATATGCACATCCACGCAATTCTAGCACTTGATATGTCTTAGAAAATATACTCACAATGAGTGAGTGTTGAATAAATGGATAATAATTATGATAGCAAACATTGTTGCTTGCAAACCCTGTGTCATAAGCCTGTTTACCTCACTCCGTTCTCACAATAACCCTATGAGTCAGGCATCATTATCGTTGCTGTTTTACAGAGAGGGACACTGAGGCATGGAGTGTTGAAGTAACTTTGAAGTTCATGAGAAGCTGCTTATGCAGTAAGTGCAGAAGTTGGGACTCAAATGAAGGCAGCCTGGCACCAGTGCCCAGCATGCCAAGGCTGCCTGTGAACGGTGAGTAGATAATGCCCAGGACTTACAGCCCCCAGCCTGTTCTGCTTCCCATGCATGGTGCAGGCTGAGCCTCTGTGCATTCTTCTCCTCAGTAGGGACCTGTTAGATACTTCCATGCTGCTCTCGTCTCATCCCGTCATCCAGAGTCTTGTAGCTGGGCATCATCACCTCAGAGACTGGGCTCCAGGGAAAAGGATAAATTCCCTGGAAGCGAGCTCACAATTGCTCAGTGGCAGAGCCAAGATCCGTGTGAATGGCTGGCTGAGTTTACTTTCCTTGCTCTTCCCATCACACCCCACAGCCACAGAGGGCACTGTCGGTCTCAGCTCTTGGCACCTGGATTCTGTAATTCTGGGAGAACTGAGGGGCATCTGGTGGAAAGGTAGGGGTCCCTTTGATTTACACAGGCTCCTCAGGGTGTTGTCTCATGCTCTGCAACACCTTCTGTGCTCTTGCCATTGCTGTAGTCTCTCTTCAAGAGCCTATTTCTCTGCTGTCCTCGCCCCACCAAGGAGTCTAGGTGCATCCAACCCAGATCAACATGGCGGGCAGAAGTTAGCACCAGGAGAGACAGGAGTCGTGTTTACTACATGGTAAGACATGAGTCTCACCAGGAGAGAAAGGAGTCCTCTTTAACACCATGTGAGAAACCAGGGAGAAAGAACCTTTTCCGGAAGATGTGACATGCAGAAGATGTAAGCTGGAGGCTAAAGGGTTTATAACATGGAACTAGTCCATTCAACCCCGGGATCAAGCTGTTACCAACTGTACATCTGGACTTTCCATTTGTATCCGACCCTAAATGTGAGCTATGCGAGGGCAGGGACCTTGCTCAGAGCAGGGCTCAGCATGTGATAGTGGTTCAGCCAGTTTGCTGGGTGAACGCCAGCTCTAACAATTCTTTCTGGTCCCTGCAGCCAATTTATGTAACATTTTCTGCTGCTTGCAACCAGAGAGGCATCCTAATTGATAAATCCCCTTGGAAGATATCATTAATCATTCATAACACTCCTTCCTGCCGGACCTTGGGGCAGATTTAGAATCCTTTTTAACACCGTGTGCCAGGCAGACATTAGCAGGCATTAGGAGGAGAAGAGAGAAGGCAGGCAGGCGTGGTGGCATACTCCTGCCGTCCCAGCACTCCAGGGCGCGGAGCCAGGAGGATCCAAAGTTTGAGTCCAGATGGGGCAGTTTATTAACTTAGTGGAACTCTGTTTTGAGAGAGAGAGAGAGAGAGAGAGAGAGAGAGAGAGAGAGAGGGAGAGGGAGAGGGAGAAACAAGATGGAGCTGTACATCTAGACTCTGTATTAGCTTTAAATTATCATGTATATAACGAGTTAGCACAAATATAGTCATTCTGAACAGTGCTCACTCATCTCACAGCTCCTATGGGCCGGAGTCTGGTGTGGCTTCACTGCTTTGCTGAGAGACCCACAAGACTGCAGTTAAAACATTCCTTTTGAGATCTCTGGTTCTTACTCAAAGCTCGCGTAGTTGCTGGGAGAATCCATCTCTTTGCAGTTGTAGGACTGAGGCTGGGGTTTCGGATCGTTCTCGGCGGGCCTTCCTCACCCCATGGCAGCTCTGTTCCTTCCGGGCCGACACAGGTGTCTGCCATTTCAGAAAGTACTCAGTCCCTCTTTTAAGGGTTTCATCTGATATAGTCAGAAAATCTCTCTTTTAGCTCAAAGTTCACTAATACAAAACTACAATTACATCTGCAGCACTATCTTTGCGTTTGCAACTTACTAATGATAGGAGCACCCCCTTGTGGGGAGGGGATCACAGACTTTGTGAACCCCAAGGACGAGGATCTAACTTCCACCTATCACCGCATGACTGGCCTCAAAACCGCCCTGCTGTGTGGATGAGCAAACTGCGCCAAGAGAAAGACACACCTTGCTCAAGCAAGTGGGCTCAGCCCCTAGGCGTTCAGTCTGTCCCTCGAGTGGTTCTTGGGGTTTTGGAACTATCCCTTAGTCTGTTTTGTGCTGTGATATCAGAACAACCAAGACTGGAAAATTCATAAGGAACAGAAATTTGCTTCTTCCAGTTCAGGCTGCCTGATTCCACCCAGGCTGAGGAGCCTGATTCCACCAAGGCTGAGTCTATGGCCAAACCACCCTGAACGCACCTGATCTCATCTGATCTCAGAAGCTAAGCAGGGCTGGTCCTGGTTAGTACTTGGATGGGAGACTGCCGAGGTTGAGGAGCCTGATTCCACCAAGGACTCTCCTGCTGTATCTTTCTGCAGCGGCAGGCAGAGGGCAAAAGAAGCAGAGGGCAAAAGAAGAGGCCTGCAGGAGGGAGCCCCAGAGCGAACTTGCAGCTTCAAGCTCTTTTACCTTCGCCGTTTACCCGCTGAGCCCCTCTGTGACCCTAACTCCTTCCGCTAGGGTCCACCTCCCAACGCTCTTGCAACTGAGGTTCAGTTGCCAAAAAAGCCAACACGTGCTTTTTGAGGGCCACATTCACACCACAGCAAATTATTTCTGAAACATTTTTCAGGGCTGTATAGTCTGAATTTGTGGTACTCCTCTCCTGCCCCTTCCCCCATCTCCTACAGAACCTTTAAGGGACAGACTTTCAGTGTTGACCTAAGGTGATTGCTTGGTTAATTTTTAGGAATTTAAGGGCTGGAGTGAACTGACCTAATGTCACACCAAACCAATAAAGAATTCAGACACAGGAGGAAGCCTTGCAGGGCTTTAATGAAATATTCATATTGTCACTGTCAGGGACAATAACAGGTCTCCTCCAGCAGTGGCTGTGACCTTCAAGAGTTAAGTCTCCATAAGGGCAATTCCTATGGGGCAGGACCCCCCGCTTTTCAGCAACTGAAGCCTCTCGTGGGTGGGGAGGTGGTCACGCTGGGCCTTGTGGAAGAACCTGATGAATAGGTGAAAAGAATGTGAAAAATGTCAGCCAGCGTCCTCAGATGACTTTCTTGGAAGTTTTCTGGCTTTGTAGCAAACTTAATTCCTAGCTGTTTTAGGACATTTTAATAGACTTGGATAGACGTTGTTCTTATTGTCCAATCTTATGGATACGAAACATACATTTATCTGCAATTGGGGTCAGCATATGTAATCATGTGGGTATTAAATAGATTCATCACAGTTTCTTAAGGATTATATTTTAATGGCAAAAACATCTGAAATATGGATATTGACACAATTTGTTGGAAAAGAAATCCATGATTTCATGGAATTATCAAATTCTGAGCTTAGTTACACCAGTGCATTGCCTAGAAAAGGTAGATAGCTAAAGAATAACAAAGGCCCAAAGCCCTTAAATTCCTAAAAATTAACCAAGGGATCATCTTAGTCAGGTCCACGCCGAAGTCTGTCTCTCAAAGGTTCCGTCGGAGATGGGGAAGGGGGAGACACAAAGGTGACTAAAGGAGGAGATGGTTCCCACAAATTCAGGCTCTATACAGCCCTGAAAAAAGCTTCAGAAATAATTTGCTATGGTGTGAATGTGACCCCACAACACATGTTGGCTTTTTTGGCAACTGAACTCCAGTTGCAAGAGTACTGGGAGGTGGACCCTAGTGGAAGGAATCAGGGTCCCAACGGGGGCTCAGGGGGTCAGTGGCGAAGGTAAAAGAGCTTGAAGCTGCAAGTTCGCTCTGGAGCTCCCTCCCGCATGCAGCTTCTTTTGCCCTCTGCCTTCTATCACACGAGGGCCAGATGTGGGGAAAGGAAACAAGAGCCTTCTAAAAATATTAGAAATCTAAACAGCATTTTAAGTGGTTACTCTATTAGTTTTCTATTTCTGTGTAATAAATTATACAAGAGCACACAGGCTGAAAGTAAGGAACATTTATTGTCTTCTGTGGGTCAGTGCTTCAGATGTGGCTTAGCTGAGTGCTTCTGGCTCAGGTCTCGCCGGCTGCTATCTAGGAATTGCTGGGCCATCATTTCATCCCAAGACTCTCCCGGGGAGGGCTCTTGTTCAAGCGTCACTCGTTCCAGTGAAATTCCTTGAGGGCTGCTGGTGGCAGATACCATGTAGGCACCAGTCAGTTGTTTGCCGTATGGGAACAGGGGAACTTACAACAGCGTGGCAGCTGGCTTCCCTCAGAGGGAAGGAGGGGGGGGAGAGGGTGGTGTCAGAGACCTCTTACACGTTAATCTTCATCTTGCTAATTTGGACTGCAAATGGCACCTTAGTCACTTTTCTCATTGCTGAGACGCAGTACCTGACACCCACAACGTAGAGAGGTTTGTTTTGACTCACATTTTCAGTGTGAGAATGTGGGCTGGTTCCAACACGGGATGGCACGGCTGAGGGGCACAGTGGAGGAGAGGCTACTCAAGCCACGGTGGCCAGGAGCAGGGGAGGGAGGGACGTGCTTCTAGGCCATGTCCCCAGGAATCTGCCCCCCTCATCCATGCCCCTCCTCCTGACAGCAAGCCTGCTACAGCATCTGCATGGACCAATCCTCTTCCAAAGGCCCTGCCTAGGAAGGCATGAAGCTCTCTTGGGACATCTAGATGTAGATCATAACACATCCCACGACTCTTTCCATATTGTAGTCACTGTAAAGGAGCCGCTCACTAAGTTCTGCTTGCACTCATGGGATCAAGGGCAGCGGATGTCCCGGGAGGACAGACTCACCGGGATCATCCCCAAAGTTGCCTCCCACAGGCACAGCACGGGATGGAGCAGTTCCTGTTGAGATCATGGTGTTGTATCGTTCTGGGCATTCACCAAGCCCGGTTCTCAACAAGTCAAAATCAAAGCTTGGAGTCACACAGCGCCCCAGCCCTTTCATGGGCAGGCAGAGGTGAGCAGTGGTTACCTTGAGCAGGGCATGTTCCAGCCACTGACAGCATGGAGGTGGAGGTAGGGCGCCATAGCAGCTCAACGTGGCTCGTGTCATTTCTGGCGGAGAGACTGGGAGGGACTTCTAAGAGAAGCGAACATGCAAAGTAGGACTTGAACGAGAGGGTGGTGGAGAGAGGGGAGCTAGGGTGGGAGGAGGGGACAGTTCAGAGGGGAAACAGTGTGGATAGAGGCCCAGGGGAAGGTTAGAGCAAGTCTTCAGTAGCTTCAGTTGAAATCAAAGAGATATTATAACAATATGTTGGACGAGGGCTCTCACTCCGTCCCTTCCAGTGTTCCTTCATGTCCTCCCTAATTCACACCAGGCAGGTCTCGTTTTGGAAGCACAACCTGCTTATTCTACAGTGAAGTGTCTATAATCTTTCTCAGGGAAATAACTTTAGTGCTAACTCACAGCCCCTATATCAGAGAAGAATGACAAACACATGTACAAGAATCTTCGCTATATTTACTGCATAATCCATTATATAGCTAGTAAAGTCTGAAAGTTTGGCTCCTGCAGACTTCAAAGTTTTTCTTCTCATTCTATTGCTGACTATATACAAAGGCATCCAAATTCATAGGGTGTTTTCGCAGAGGCCCCCTAGCTTACTTGCAAAACAAAGTATCTAAATTTCCAGCTCTCTAATAAACCAGAGGTATTGAAGTACAAGTTCTAGAGAGCGTCTGTCAAAATGCAAGTAATCATCCCATCCTGAAGGTTTCTATATCACTTGGCTGGAAGTGGTCTGATTGACCAGCTGTCAAGGGCTGGTTGGTGTCAGGGGCTGGATCAAACCCTGTGAAGGCAGCACCAGCTGCAGCACCAGCTCAGGGCACGTGGTTATCAGGGACCAGAGCACAGAGGCAGAAGAGTAGCTACAGTGGAGGCCAGAGCGCAAGACCACCACTTCAGTTTTGTAGGTGAGGAACTCTGGAGAGATGAGTTGGTCATGGGCCTGAATAGGTCGGTGGTGGAACCAGAAGTAGAACCAGGGCCTCTGAAGATGAACTGGAGTGACATGTGTGGCACCATGTGCAGTGTCCCTCCTCATGATAACAGTGTCCTAAATTTCCCCCAGGACACCCATGCTGTCCACCCAGCTTTGGGGTTGGGTAGGATCTGTCCGATCTTCAAATTCAGGGACATGTGCTGATTGTCCCTCTCTGTGGCCACGGCTTCAGAAAGGGGCACAAAACCGAAGCAGAATCAGTGAGCTCCAAACAGACATTTTCTGGGGCTTGTGGAAAGAAAAAGTTGCTTTCCTTGTCGGATTTGGTAGTGCAAGTCTTTCGGCTGCTTTAGCTCTGCGCTGTTTGGAAGGGGACTGTCCTGAGGCTGCGGATGGCACTCAAAGAAGGGCTGAGAGATGGACAGCAACCACGCCTGGACAGTATTCCTTCAACCTTTGGCCCAAACTGTTAGTGAAGCCAGTTTCAGTCCATGGTGTGTTGGCCTGCTTGAGCCGATAACCTCAGTGATCCTGCTAAAGCATAAGCCAGAGCGCATTACTTATCTGCTCCAGGCCTTGAGCAACTCCCTGTAGGACTCCAACAAAAACCAGAGCGTGTCTGACTTGGGAGCCTGTGCAGCTAACCCCTGTCCCACCGCTGATTCCTGTCTGGCCACAGTGGCTTCTTCGTGTTTCTAAAAAAACCATGAAATGCTTCTGCTTGAGCCATTTATCTTTTGACTTCTCTGTCTGGAACTGTTTCCCTCCAGAAGCCACAAGTCCTTCTCAAGGATGTCTGCCTAAAGGACTCTATTTAATCTTTCAATCCACGCCCTGATTTCCCCCCTGCTTTCCATCTTCTTTTTTCAAAATATGGAAATATTTTTTATTTATTTATTACCTTTGGTGATCAATGGCTGCCTCCCTCTGCTCAGTTTGACTTCCAAAGGGGCGGAGTCCTTGTCTGTTTGGTTTTTTGTGTCTTACCAGGTATACAAACCGTGCCAGGTACATAATTATTTGTTAATTAAATGATTGATTGGCACTGATGCGGAAGAGACTGTATTAGCAAGGGATCACCAGAGAAATAGAACCAATAGGATATATAAAAAATATAGAAAGGGAAGCCAGTGGTGTGGTTCTGGTCCAGGCCAAAGGATCTGAGAGTGGTAGAGTCCATGGTCTGAGTCTAGAAGGTGTGCAAACTAGAAGCACCAATGTCCAAGAAAGAAAGGTGAATTTCCCAGCGAAGGCAGAGAGGGAGAATTTACCCTTGCTCTGCCCTTTTTGTCTACTCTGGCATCTAACAGATTGGATATCACCCACCGCACTGCTGAGGGCCCCTTTTCCTGCTCAGATTGCAGATTCAGATGCTAATTTCTTCTGGAAGCTTCCTCACAGATGCATCCAGAGCTGAAGTGTCACCAGCTATCTGAACATCGTCTAGTTGGCACATGCAATTAACCACCACAGAGAAGATGAAAGTGCAGAGCCTCATGAGGAACTGCTGATGCTGTGCTCAGATCCCACTGGCTGAAATTAGACCTCGCAGTGGGGCCGGGGCTGCTTCTCCCTACTTGGACTGGACTCAGCTTCCCCATTAGGGGAGGCGCCCACCCCGCCTCCTCAGGGAGTGTTGCGCCTGCTGCCAGCCTCCGCTATTTGGATACTTGGGGAGAAAACAAATTCCTTTTTCCTCTGCTCCATCACAGACAAGCCTGTTTTCTGTTTGTTTTTAGGTGTTTGACAGTGAGGGTTCCGATCCTCTCCTAAAGAATATCTTAGGTTCTTGCTCATTCCTGTGACTCCTCAAAAATAGTTACAGCGACCCAAACTGTACCATTAATAATAAACTCGTGATTATTAATTTTAGGGAAGACCACGAGAAGAAGGCTGAAGAATATCAAAAATAGATTGTGTGGTGCCAAACGTAATTCCTTAACTGAATCTGCTGCCTTCACGAGGGTAAAGAAAGACAAAAGCCCTCAGGCTGCTGGTTCGAGGGAGGTAATTCTTGAAAAGAAAGGCACAGATGGGTTTGCCAGTAACAAAATAATTTATGCTCAAACAGTAAGGGCAAGCAAAACGTTCTGCAAGGAAACATGTCTGTTAGCACAGCTCTGCAAAGAGAGAGGCCTCTACACGGAGGCCTCTGGCTCCAGCTGCAAGGAACTGAATTCTGCCTGCCACGAGTCACATGAGCTTGGAAGCGGATCCTGCCCCGGTGGTTCGGGACTCTGATCGCAGCCTTCTATGATACGAGCCTGTGAAGCAGAGGCCTCAGCTAAGGTGTGCCTCGGACTAGATGCACAGAGACTGCCAGCTTGTAAACGCACACCGCTGAAGCCACTAGGTGTGCAGTCATGCTGTTAGCAGCAATAAGCGTCTGGTCCTGCTCTCCGGTGGGGGCGGGCAGGCCCGTTATGCATTGTTGTTTGTGTTTCCTGCTCTGTGCTATTTGCGAGTGTTGTCCTTCGGGCTATACCTGAACTGGCATTAGAGAAAGTGCATTTCTAGCAGCCCACAGCCCTGACATTCATCTGCATTTCTGAGGATTCCTTTGGTTAGACAACCATGGATGGGTCTACGGGGGTGCTATCATTTAAATCTGAAAGGTCCCCCAAAGTCTCATGTGTCTGAAAGGTGATTGGATCACGGAGGCTTCATTCATCTGTGGATTTGTCCCTCCATGAGCTCATAGCTAAATGCTCTGCCAGGAGGTGGGCATAGTTGGGGCCTGGGGTGATCTGGGTTCTTGTCCATGGCTCCTCCCTTCTCCGGCTGCCTCTTGGCTCCCAAGGGTTGAGCACTTTTTCTCCACCAGGCCTGTCTGCCATGTTTCTGCCTTGGGGCCAGCCAACCATGGGGCAAAACTGGGATCCAAAATAAACCTCCCCTCCTTTAAGTTGCAAGTGCCAGGTACTTTTCCCCCAGCAGTGGGAAAGTGTCTAATACAATAGTCCAGGCCGTAGTTTATTTGGCAGTAATAACAGTATCTCAAAACTAAGCCACACTGTACTGAATGTAATATGGCATTGATTCTACATTACCATTTTATATATAACAAAGAAAGAAAAAAGTTTCCAATTATATGTTTGACATGATGCTTTATCACAGTAATTGTAAGATGCATCCAAATTTTAGAGATGTTAACATGTGAAATTGTGTGCTAGGTGAAGCAGGCTTCCCAATATTTTACTTCTACTTTGTAATGTGTCAATTTTGACAGCAGAAGATCTTATCTAGGCCTAGGTGTTAAGCCTGGCTTTTATTGGCAATGGAAGGCTCAGACACATTATTATTATTACTATTATTATCATTGCAGTGCTGGGGGTTGAGCCCTGATGTTCAAGCGTGCTAGAAAACCATACCACTGAGCTATCCCCGGACTCCTGCACAATTTTGGACTATTTTAAGACCATTGAAAACAGGATGTAAAGGAGGAAGTAAAGCTCCTTAGCGGGGTGGCTCCCACGATCATCTGAGAAGTATGTGAGGGAAATGTGGAAAAAGGGTGGGGTCGCCAGGAATCACCATCTCATCATCAAAGTTACCTCTGGTTACCCGCCTTCACCAACATGAATTATTGATCTCTAGAATTTACCAAAAGCAGCAAGAAACGTACAATATACCAAAACACACAAAAATGTCCTGACACATTCATTAGAGTTAGAAGCTCTGAAAGCACATGGCTTGTCTTCTAAAACTGCAGGTAAGACTCTGGCAACACACTTTACCATGGTAGGAGAGAAGTCACCGAAGTCCTGTTCGGCCCTCCGTGTGTGTCCTCTCCGCCTGTTGATGGCAGTTCGAAGTTCTGTACAAGTTATTGTTCAGGTTCAGCTCCTGAAGAAATGAAATGACAGCGATCTTCCCCAAACAGAGCAGCCATAACCAGAGATTGTTTCCTGTCCTACGCTAGGTGGGAGATACACACTATTATGCAGACAGAAACTCCCTGGTGGCAGGGCCTCCTGCTCCTCCTCTCCTCTCTCTCCAACCCCAGCACATGGCTCTCTCTTGTGGTCAGGATTGGTTTTTGTAACATCTTTGTTGCAGCGGGAGGAAGGTGTGAAGAAAAAGCGAACGGTGCATTTATCTTTTCCTGGACACCACACTCACGTACCACAGGCCGTAACTCACATGCAGGACTACACGTGCCTATAAAGGAAGTTGGGGGATGTAGTCTTTAGGTTGGGTTCAGAGATCCAACTCAGACTCTGGGATTTTATTAGTATTAGCTGGTGTTCTATTGCTATAACAAAATAATGGGATGGGAAATTTATGAAGAAAAGTTGCTCACCAAGGTCACAGTTTAAAAGCTGAATGTGCAGACAGCATGGTCTAGTTCTGGTGAGGGCCCTGTGGCTGTGTCACATGGTGACCGACATGGCAGGGTCCTGTGTGAGGGACAGAGAACATAGAGCGAGACAGTCAGAAAGACAGAGAGAGGGAGGGGCTTGTGTTGCTCTTTAACACAACCTGTTTTGTGGGAACTCACTGAAGTCTCATGAGCACGGCACTAATCCATTCGCATGAGGCAACCCAAGGGACCTAACTACTGCATTAAGCCCCACCTCATGAGGTAGCACCACCTCCAGCGTTGTCCCAGTGAGGACCAAGCTTCTGACATATGAGCCCTTGAGGGAACCTCAAATCTTCCCCGAATCAGAGCCCGGAGGGAAGGAGGGGAGGGTGGATAATGGTGCGTGATGAACAGATTCAGTCACACGGTTTACGTGAAGCCTGTGTGTTGGGGTTACTTCAACTACTCAGGTCTTCTTGGAAACAGACAAATGATAGTCACCTGAAATGTGCAAAACCAGATGTGCTAATTAAGCAGACTCTTCCATGAAGAATGGACGCTTGCAAAGGCAAACTCTATCCTTCAAACCAGTGAGGAGAACTTTTTCATTACTCTAAAAATGGCAGCACTTCCTGCCTAGGAAAACCTTAAGACAGGGATCCAAGAAGGGCTCTGTCCTTAGATTTCATACCACATTTTACTGCCTTTGCTCAGACAGTTCTCCTAATGGCCCTGTTAGATAGTTATGCTAGCCCCTGTGCTCCAGATGGGACCATGAAGGGCCTGTGAGATTTAAGGATGGATGACATGGAGTGTAGACCCTGATCCAGCTCTTCTGTGAAGCGTAGACAGTGATTTAGCTCTGTTAGTCAGATTGGCTCTGGCTTTCATGGTGCTGTGAATAAAGTTGTTATAAAAACACAGACCCCAGCTGCAACTCTGTCTGGCTCAGCCTGAGGGGAAGATTAAAATATTCTAATGAGCTGGTCATCACACATTCAGCTGCTGAAGACAGAAGGCTCAGTGTCCTCTTCAGCCCGGCTTACTTTAGCCTTTTGAGTCACCTCTCCCAGCACCCAAGAATTTTCCTAATGGGCTCTTCCAGGAATTAAACTTTGATTTCAATTTGCCTTATGAAAGGACTTTTATCCCCTGTTTTGGAGAACCTCCTTTGGTACTGTGTCTTTGGCATCTTCAACTAAATTCTAAACTGGTTGAGCCAGTGATGCTAGACACTATAGTTGAATAAAAATATCGGGAGTCAGAGATGCTGTGGGGTTAGGGTTAGTAGAAAGAAATCAGAAAGACAAACAAAGCAACCCAAAAGCTCATCATCCCCTGGCTGCACAATGCAGGGGACCCATTTGACCTCTGGCCACAGTATCACTTCCCGTATTAGTGAAAGGGACTAGTGATACAGAGAGGACTCAGAGGATTGCTGTGAGAGGCAGATGACGTATAAAACTGCTTTTCATCTTCTGGGCATGCTATGTATGCCTGGGACAGAAACTGAGGAAAGAAACTATCTAGTCTTTTTTTTAAAAATATCTTTCCTTTTCATTTTTATCTTTTTATTTTAAAGAGAATAATAAAAAAAATAGCAAAATACCAACACCCTAGACAAAAACAAAACAAAGCAAAAACAATGAAAATGACACAGGGTTTCGGAATGAAATGATAGGAATTAACAGCAGTTGTTATATTACATATTGTTATCTTCAACGAAGTTGCTCAGATTACCAGATGTGAGAATGCAAAATTGATCAAACCATTAAAGAGAATAAAAAAAATAAAAACAAAAAAATTAGAGCTTCACTAGACAGGATGGTAGGAATTCACCAATGGTTGTTATATTTCATATAGTTGTCTTCAAATTAGTTGTTCAGATTACCAGATATAAGCACGCCAAGTTGGTCAAAAAGAAAAAAAATTAGGCATTAACTGTTTCTTTCAATAAATCATTAGAGCAGCAGTACAGTTATCCCAGCATCCTTCTATACATACACATATATATTTCCCTTCCTTCTTTCTTTCCTTTTCTCCTTTCCCTCATCCCAGATGGAACTGTCTAGTCTAATGTGAGTTGAAGGAGAGCCATTTGATTTGGAAACAAATAAGGGTCTCCCCTCAACTACTTGATTCTAATTTATTAGGGGATCTTGAGGTTTTACCTGCTACATCCACAAGTTGATGTTAAGGTAAAGAGCATGTGTCTCTAAATTTTCTTCTGTTGTGTCAAGCAGGCCACAGTGTGGCATTATGTGAGACTTTTGTTGAGTTGTTGGGGGTAGTGGAGGTAGGGAGGTAAGGCCTCTGGACTTCTTGACTGAAGGAACCTAGCTGAGACAACTCTCCTAACCTGAAGAAACCCCAAACAACTTACCTTTGAAGACACTGAGGGCAGGGATTGTTCATCCCAAGATCAGATAAACAAGTATATGGGGCTAACACAGGGCTGGGATCTGTAGCCCTCTGAATTGGAGGGCCCTGGACTGCTGGAATATGTGAAAGATACAGCTGAAGTAGCTTTGGGGTTCCTTTTGGATCAGTGTCTCATTGCCGAGACACAATAGCTGACCCCCACTTCTTAAAGGAGAGGTTTGGCTCATGTTTTGTGGGGATGCAGTTCATGGTTGGCTGGCTCCAAAGCAGAAATGGCATAGTGGAAGGGTGTGATGGAGGAAGCTGCTCACTGCATGGCAGCCAGGAAGTGGAGAGAGAGAAGGAAGGAGCTATGGAGGGAGACACACCCTTCAAAGACACACCCCCAGGCCCCAGGTTCTGAGAGCACATTAGCTATGAACTGTTCACTGGTTCAGTCTTCTGATGAGTGTATCACCTCCATGATCCAACCACTTCCCAAAAGTCTCACCTCTGAACATGTGAGAGTTCTGAGGGACAGTCTAGATCTAAACCATAGCACTCTACTTGCACCAGCCATTTAGCCCTTGGCTAATGACATGGGTTCATGAAAGACACCTGGAATCATTCCTGGTGACTTTCAAGGAGTTCTTGGAACTACCTGGGGGAGAGAGTGTCTTAGAAAAAGAGGAAAGTCACAAGTCCTATTTCTGAAGTTCCAATTTAATCCTGAAAAAGTGCTTGTACATATCAGGCTCTGGAGACTAAACGGGGCAGCTATAAAAGGCTCCAATGACTCAGGAAAGATGGAGCATGTGATGGATGCTCTGGAGCTTTATATAACCTTGGCCTTCTGTGGCACCGGGATAAAAATGGGCTGCAGTGTTCAGTAGATACGGCCACAAACTTTGGAGTCCAATACACATAGGTTCAAATGTAGGCTCCACCTTCCATTCCCAGCACAATCCTAGGAGCTTCTGAAGCTTGGCATCCTTCCATTAAACTAAAGAAGAATATTAGCTTTACATCCTTAAACACACACCAAGTCTGTGCTCAGCTCTCTATTTACCAAGTTTTAAGAATCAACCTTCTACAGTGACTGTGAGGATTAAATAAAATGATACATGTGAAGTACCTATTCCAAGTATATCATAAATGTTCAATAAGTGTTTACTGTAGTTATAACTTTTATTGGCTATTGTAGGATTTTAGATTGCAGATTTGTTGCCATTGGATGCTGAGTTTGATGTTGAAGTTGAGTTTTATAGCCACAGTCTCTGGCCTCCTTATAATCTTCCCTATGTTCAGATCATACTACTGAGTTTTTGTTACAGCTCAATCTTCCGTTTCTCTAGTCTTAACCCATTAATCACAGTACACTTCCTTCTGAAGGGTAGGCAGGGCATTCCAGTCAGGAGAGAATGTAATTCCAGTAACACTGAAATATGATCACAGGTCCAAAGAGTCGCCAACAAAGAGAGGAAAAGGGAATAAAGAACTGATATAGATTTGCTTAGGTCTAAACAGCTATAATGTTCTCAGGGTTCTGAAAGATTGAACAGTCCATTTTTTGTACATGCGTATTATTTTACTATTTGTGCCTAAAGCAAAAATAAGACTTGTACATACTGTATTTGGTATCAGAGGCCACTAATTTATCTCACCCTAAGTTTTGATTTTTTATATTTCATAACCATATAGGGAATTAACACCTTTCACAAAACTCCACAGCATAAATAGTCCTGCTCTCGCTCCCCGCTATGGGGAGAACTGAGAGACGTGGTTGGCATGAAGGTCATGACCTTCTAGAAGACTGGGATTTCCCACAGTAGCAATCTGTTCATTCACTCACATTTTCTTGGATTTCCTGCCTTCCCCATCTCACTTCCCTACTCTGGGAAGCATGGCTCCTGGGAAGACCTCTCCAATGAACTAGTCAGCACTAAATATTTGCCCTAGAGTCTGCCTTTGAGGGAGCACAAATTAAGACAATGCAAGTGCTTGTACATAGATTTATACAGAACTACTGGGAGCCTCAGGGGACAGGATAATGGTGGTACAAGTGGCAAGGGGGATTGACATGATGGAGCCTTTGGTTTCCTTTGAAAAACACCCCCTGAGAAATATTGGACTGGAAAATAATTTAAGAAGGACCCCATCTCACTTTGGCTGAACCATCTTTACTACAGATGGTATTATGGGTTAGACTGTGCTCTGGCCAAAAATTCCAATGTTGGAATCTTAACCACCAGTGTCTCAGCATGGGACCTTATTTGGGATAGAGGTCTTTGAAGAGGTAACAGCATTAAAATAAGGTCCCTAGAATGTGCCCTAATCCATTGCGACTGATATCATTATAAAAGGGAAATTTGGAGACATGTGTTTTGTTAGTCAGCCTTTTGTTGTGGTGGCAAAATAATGGATAACAGCAACTTAATGGAGGAAGGTTTTACTTTGCTTTACAGTTTCAGATGGTTCAGTCCACAATAAGCAGCTCCATTACTTTTAGGCTGTGGTAAGCAGAAACATCATGGTGGAAGAATGTGGTGGAGGAGAGCTGTTCACTTCATGGCAGCCAGGATGCAGAGAGAGAGAGAGAGACCGACAGACAGTCACAGAGACAGAGAGACAGAGACAGAGAGAGAGACACAGATACAGAGACAGAGAGACAGAGAGACAGACAGAGAGACAGAGGGACAGAGAGATAGCGAGGAAGGGGCAGGGACAAGATATAGTTCCCAGGGCAAGCTCCCTTGACCCACTCTCTTCAACTAGGCCCATAACTTGTTTCCATCACCTCCCAATAATGCCATCAAATTATTACCTCATCTGGGTTAATCCACCCAGGATCTAAGCACTGACCCAATCCCTTCTCTAGACCCCTCTTCTGAATGCTGCTGCATTGGGAAATCAGCCCGATCCATGAATTCTTGGAGGAAATTTAGTATTTAAACCATAACACATGTATGTGAAGGAAACACCATAAGCCAAGGAAAATGCTAGGCCACAGGTGTTATCCTGATGAGGACACTGTGGTCAGGGTTGGGATGAGGGGTCGGGATGACCGAATGTCTCTGGAACTGAAGTTCTACATCTGGAATTCGCTTCCATGTTTTAGGTAAACATGAGCTGAGGTTCCAGAAACTGTTTACAGACATTTCCCCTAGGCAGGGAGGAACACTGACTCACACTAAAGTTAGTAAATAATGACATCAATATGTGTTTTTTCAAGAACTAGAATTCGTCAAAACAAGTATATTGTGTGAAATGGCCAGCCTGACTCATCAGCCATTTTTTAAATAAATAAAGATGTTTTAATTCACAATAATTGCAAATAACATGCTGAATAACACAACTAAATAATAGGCTACAGAACATGCATCACAGCAGAAGTTTAAAAAGCATTTATAGTGATGACTAAATAGGATATTATTTATGTACCAACATTCTACTGTAGTCAGTATCTGAAGATATTCTTTAAGTAGTGTTTTATAATAAGTACAGGTCCTCTATCCATGGGGGATTAGTTACAGGACTCTGTGAAGATACCAGAACTTATGGTTGATCAAGTCTCTTATTTAACATGGTGCAGTATTCACATATGACCCTCAAACATCATCCTGTGTACTTTAAATCACCTCTATATCACTTGTAACACTCTAATCCAGTGTAAATGCTATGTACATAAATGTTATACCACATTGCCTAGTGAATGATGACAAAATAGTCTATACCTGTGCAACATAAATACATTTTTTCCAAATATTTTTGATCTATGGTTGGTTGAATCTCTGGATGCAGAATTCAAGGGTACCAAGGGCTGACTGTACTTTCAATAGTCTATTCTCTTTTTAAATTTTTTTTTAATTTTAAAAATAAATATTTTGTAAACCTTTTACAAAATAGCAAAAGAACAGTACAGACAATACAGAGTTACAAACAAAGTGGTAGTAAATTAACAATGCTTTTTGTATTACATATTGATATCTTCAAAGTAGTTTCTCATGAAAACAGATAGAGACTATTCTCTTCTGTATGACCTCTAGTTACTTTTAAAGAAGCATTTAGCCAGCTTTCTTGTATTACTGAGAATTGTATTACTGAGAATACTGGTTCTGAGATTTTAATATTTTGTCTTCAGTATATTGTATTGGGTGGATAGGTAGATTGATAAATACAAACACTGAAAGATTCACCATCAATTTCATAACCATTTTCATTGTCCTATTATATGGACATGCAAATTCTAAATAATCTTAATATCACAAATATTAATACGTGAAATAAATATGCATTTTAGAATTGAAACAGTAGAGTGAATAGGTCATGGATTAAAAAGTGACCCGATAAATTGTGGCATACTTTACATTCATTCTTTCTTAGAAAGTCACAAGGTGCATGAATAGCAAATCCTATGGATGCTCGAGTCCTTCCCATAAAATAGTATACAATTTGCATATAACCGACACTTAACATTTCATATACTTTAAACCATCTCTTGGTCACTTATAATACTTAGTACAGTGTGAGTGTTGGGAAGCCTGACCACAAAGAAATCTGTATTGATGGACTCAGAGCTTTCCCTATGCTTGGATGCAAGACCCTTTCTACATTGAGCACTTGTGAGAACAAGTCTAGATTCCACCTGGAAAATGCAGAGCTAAGGCAAGTTTTGCTGACACCTCCCTGAATTGACACAGGTACCAGATATCTGACCCTGGAGTGATTTTGCTTTGCTTTGCCGTTCCATGCCACTGACTGGGCAGATAGCAGCTGGGCTTGGTGTCAGAGGGCAGCATGAGGTGGAAGCTTTTCGTAGGGCAGCTCACTTTGATCAGAACCTGAGGGTTAGCATC
Organism: Chinchilla lanigera; assembly: GCF_000276665.1. NCBI lineage: Eukaryota > Metazoa > Chordata > Mammalia > Rodentia > Chinchillidae > Chinchilla > Chinchilla lanigera. The sequence goes on along the minus strand of NW_004955511.1, from coordinate 2,178,616 downwards.
TCTCCTCATCAGACTCCAGGATGCCCAGTGGCTTCAGATGCCAGAAGTGGGGATCTGGGGAAGATCTGGGGAAGTTATTTCTGGTTATCCTGGGGGTCCCTGCTCAGTGATGAACCTCCATGGAAATTTGCCCAATATTTTCTTAGCCCCAACTGTAGATGTTTTTCTTCCTTTCCTGTGTACAAGATGTTCCCTTTCCTACTCTTAACTTTCCCTGGAAGTCTATGCCACTTCTCGCAGATTAATATTGCGCTAGGTGCTTTTCAGATCCTGTTTTGGCTGTAGCCAACTGATTGCTGATTTCTCATATTTTTTCATAAAGAGCAATCAGTGAGAGGGGTTTGCTCATCAGGCTGAAGGGCTGTGGTGCTGTTTCGGGTAAATCCGTATCTATGAGAATTTGATAAACTTTGACTTAACTTAGGGCTTTTGGAAGCTCAGAAACGTTTTGCAATCTATTGGAAAAATCCCTCTGCATAACTAGCATCTTCTAAAAATGTTCAGGTAAATGCTTCCATGTGCCTAGTGTTAAAAATTGAGGCCAAATTTATAAACACTTCTTTGCTGCTACGATTAACACTTCTTTATTTCTCAGACTGTAGACCAAGAGTTTATGTGGGAATTACAATGCTGTAAAATATATAGAGTTCATTTTTATATTGTTCTAGGGCTTGTTAAAATCAGGATGTAAGTATGTATAATGGGGGAGACAGAGAGAGAGAGAGAGAGAGAGAGAGAGAGAGAGAGAGAGAGAGGGAGAGAGAAAGTTCTGTGTGCTGGGTGCTAGGTAGGGATTTTTTCCTCACTGATGAGAATATCCTTGGATATCACCCCTGGCTGGGATACAAGAATAGGAGAATATAAGGAACAAATTCAGCAACCAATGGAACTCTCAATTAAACCCCATAAACACAGTGATTGATGCACTGATGTAAATCTGGGGGCATAAAAGCCCAGAGCCTGAGGGTTTATCACAGAAAAAATGATGGATGACATTGGACCTGAGGAAGTACAATGAAAAGATAAAGCCCTGATGTATAATAACTTCATCAAAAGCCCCATGAGCTGGGTACTGAGAGGATGCGGAGTTGCAGAGATATGATTAAGGGATAGAACTAAGAATGATTCATTGTTTCTTCTGTAGAAATTGTACTAGACAAGAAAGTACGGAAAAAAAGTGGTGTGAAAATTAGAACAAATATTCTAGTTGAGTTACTTTATCTTACTTTTAAAAAAGTGTATTGTTTTGGCCAGAGGAGTTGACCCTGGAATTGAGTTAAAATTCTGGCTCCAGTCCTGGGTTGCCGGGCTGAGTAGGTTTGCTGTGTGGTCTGCCTCCAAGGGGCTCGTGTGTTGGAAGCTTGGGGTCCTGTGTGGTGATGTGAAGAGCAGGTTTTGGGATGTGGGGTGCTGGTGAGGACTCTGGAAATACTGCCCTAGGAAGGGTTCAGGTGGTTCTCGTGGGACCCTGAGTTAGTTTGTTCCCAGGAGTGGGTTGTTCTAGGACAGTGAGCCTAGCTCCTGGATTTTCCCTTGGCCTTCTCCTTCATTCGGTCACCTCTTTTGTCTTGATGTTGTTTGCCATGAAACTCACTAGAGCCAGGCTGACGGGGTGCTCTTGTGCCTCCACACCTGTGAGCTAAATTAACCTCTTTTCTTTATAAAGCAGTCAGCATGGGGTATTTTGTTATAGCAATGGGAAAACAGACAAATACAAGGTTGTTTAACTGCTTTGAGTCTTTATAAGACTACAGTTTTTTCATAATCCTAAGTAGAGACCTTGGTCAAAGTTCAATATGAGAATAGATTTTCTACGTGCTGGCATGTGGGATGCTCCTGATATTAGCTAGTAGTAACTCTGACTTTCTCTCCAGGCCCACAGTAAACTTTCCTACGTGAAAGAATATTATCTCTGCCCTTTGTCCGTAAGGCGATTGTGTTGTGATTCAAGGATTCTTCTGTCCAGTGAGTTTGACAATTTCTTCCCAGTGTTTGATTTTCTTCAGATTCCCCTTTATAGTTCTTAGGGCAAGATCTTTATTTCCTATGAATTTCTCTGCTTTCCTTTATGGTTACTGTTGGTCAGAAAATGTGAAAACTCACTCTGCTCAGGGAGGCAGGTTACTCAGCTTTCACTACTTCCACTGGATTTTATACTGAAGATACCCCAATTTCAGATTGCCTGTGATGAAGCTTGGCAGAATTTGCCTCAAATAGAAAGCTAATGCTCACATATTAAATGGATTTCTCATCATCCAAATCACTTTAATGGCTCTGTTTCTGACAAAGCCTGCTTTGTAGCACAGTGGGTTTGAAGTTTCTCAAAATTCTGAACCATTTTGTTTAGAAATCCAATAATGTGCTTTAAATTTTTTTCTGGGAACAAGGCAGGGAATGGAAAAACGGTGACTCTCAGCAGATGGGGTGAAGAACTCAACCCTCCCATCCTTGGTTCAGTCAAAGGTTTACCCACTTTCACGGTAAAGAATTTCCAAGCTGCGTCAGTGAGACGCAAAGAGGGTTATCAGAGAGAGGTCCACACTCAGGAGCTGATGTGAGTGCTCATAGCATAGGGCACACTATGGTCTGGGCTGGGGTTTGGGGTCCTCGAGATGAGTGGTCTATGCCATACAGTTCTAGTGTCTGTCAGGTCACCCATCGAGTGGGCCAGGTTAGGGTGCAAACCATTCTCACGGGTTTGAAGCCTGGAGACGCCTTACCACTTACTAGCACCACTTTCTGAGGATGGGGGTTGCTGGGAGGAAAACCCAGGCTTGACTTTACAGGGAAAGCACAGGCTTATTGTGTTGTTAAGACCCTAGGAAAACACTGGAAGAGAAAAAGGCCATTATTAACGTGGGTATCTTGGATTGCATCCTGGAAAATTACAATTTTCTTCATCTCCTCTTGACCAGTCCTATTTCCACTAGTATACCTTACCACTAGAAAAGAGAAAAATTGATAAAACTGCCACTGTAAGATTCCTACCATGGTAGGCACCAATATTATTTACTTTTACTGAAGAAAGTAGTCTAGACAGAGAACATTTATTAGTCGTATCCATAATAGTCTTGTTTTTTTTTGTCTTTTTGAGACAGGGTCTTGCTATGCAGTTCAGGCTGACCTTGAGCTCACTTTGTAGCCCAGGCTGGTCTTGAACTCACAAGGATCCTCCTGCCTCAGCCTCCCGAGTGCTGGGATTACAGGCGTGCGCCACGACTCCCGGCCATAATAGTCTTGTTGATCTTATCATTTGGCCCATGCATACTTAAGTGTTTCTTTGGTCTTGTCTCCCGTGGACTTAATGCTATCCAGCCACCCAAGACAAGAATGCCTGGTGTCTACAGAGGGCCTTTAGATAGACTGAGGGTTTATGACAATAAACAAGTATTTATGGAGTAACTCTGACTGCTGATCACAACTACGAACCCGTCCAGCCATAAGTAGCCAGAACAGTCATCACCCCATGTCCCCTCATGGCAGGGGTACCTCTTCAAAGAGGGTGATATTATAGGTAGTTAAGTTAGGTGGAAATACTAGAGGCAATCAGACAGGGTAAGACCCTCAAAGAAGTCAGTGCACAAGATGAGAACACATTACAGCCATGGCTGGAGGCGCATCTGCTGAAGGCCAGGGATCAAGATAAAGATGGAATGACCAGGCTTACATTCCTCTCCAGGGGATAAGACAATTGGTATCACTGGTCCAATAAAATCTAGATAGACATCAGTCACCCTGGAGGGTGACCAAGACCCCCTGGACCCAACCCTGCCTGAAAAGTTCTTTGTTCTTTCCATGTACACTTGCTACATGACCTGCTTCCCCATTGGATCAGTATTATCTAAGTGGCTTTACTTGTAACCTTATTGGTTGATTATAGCTTTGACCCATGTTTGTATCCACCTTGTGATTTTGCTGTATAAAACTTGGAGAAGTGGGCTCATTGGAAACTCACTTTTGGGTCCCTTCCTGTCTCTTAGGAGCTAGCTCTCTCAATAAAATTTTCCTACTCTTAAAGAAAAAAAGGGAACAAAGTTAAACCTATGACAAACAACAAAAAAATGAAAAGGCATGAGAAAATTCTATGGAAAAGTGGCTAAAATAACTTCAGCAGCAATTCTGATAGTTCTAGGAGCTGATGATGTCCAAACTTCAGGCTACTGGGAAATTTTTTTTTAAAAAATTGACACTTTAAAATTGTACATATGACACATGCCTACAATCTCAGCCCTCTGAGGCTGAGGCAGGAAGATTACTACAAGTTCAAGGCCAGTCTGAACCACATAGTGAGACCCTGTTTCAAAAAGTAATATAGAATTGTACACATTCATGAGGGTACAATTTGATGTTTGATTTGATATGCATATACTGTATATTGATAGAGTAGGGATAATTATTACATTCATCACTTCACCAATGTATTGCTCTTCTGGGTGAGAACATTTAAAAAACTCTTCTAACTATTTTGAAGAATTCAAACTCTGATCACCCTATCTACTGTGCAATAGAACCCCAGAACTTGCTCTTCCTGTATAATCATAACTTTGTGTCTGTTGACCACTCTGTCAGCCTCTTTACCTGGGAAGTCCTTATTATCTTTGTGATGACTGGAATCCTCATGTTTCTGGTCAGGGTTAGCTCTCTGGGTTTCTATTTGCCAGTCTGTAACCAAAAGCCTGTAACCTGTAATGGGAAAATAAGTTTATTCATGACCTGGACAAAACAGGAAGGGGCCTAGTTGGATTCTCTTTCCCCTAATCACACAGAACCCTTCCTCTTATACAAGGGGTGGGAAAACGCCTAGGTAATGCACTTAGGTAAGTTAGTCCAGCTTTCGCCCGAGGGCTGGATGTACTGAATCCTCGGCATTGGGGCTGGAGGTTGGCAGTTTAACACTCTCACCACTAGGAAGCTTCGGAAAAATTTTATCTTTTAAAAACCCTAGCTCTGAAAGATCCATTTCAATCTCATGTGCTAAAGTGTTGAGCTTCTGCAAGGAAGCGCACCCCTATCCTTATCCTCTGACTTGGACAGCTCTGACCAATATCGTGAGCCTGCTGCTACCTCTGACTATTGGTGGTCAGTTTAAGAAGTCACCTGCCAATGAGAAAACAATCCAGTCATCCGCTACACCATCAGATGTCTTATTTTTGTTAACATCGACAACTTCAGATAGAACTAATTCTCTAGTTAAGTCCAAGTCAGAATGTGACTTTAGTGTACGGGGCACAGTGTGAACTAAAGTGTCTGCCATTAAGGTATCTCTGGTTCTGGTTCTTTCAAATTCCTTGATTAGTAGGTAGCCAGAGACAAGCGCTTATCACAGAATAACTGACAATCACACTTCCAGTCAAATTTTGTGCAATACGCTCCCTTGAGGAAAGCTTGTAATACAAATAAATGAGGTACTTTCCTTCAGGCAGTGTTGTATCTTGTTGGGGCAGAGCAATGTGGTATGCAAGGACAGGCTCACCGTAGTCACAGCAGGATAACAGCACAAGCGTTATAACCATCTCGATTTGTCTCTGACAATTCTGAAATTAAGCCATCCGGACACAGCAACCTAAATAAAAGATGTAAAGTAATTTGATGTTACACTGTCACACACTTTTAAATAAATATCAGAAAGATACCTGTGTGTGTGTGTGTGTGAGAGAGAGAGAGAGAGAGAGAGAGAGTGTGTGCGTGTAGAAAAGGATGGATGTTCAATAATTTGGTTGACGATAACATCATTTTTTTTCTTTCAGTACTTTGAGATTTTGCTGTACTATATTTTCACTTGCATTTCTTCTGACAAGAAACCTGCTTTCATTCTAATGTGTCCTTTTTCCTCTGGATGCATTTAAGAGGTCTTTATTTCTGGTTTTGAGCAATTTTATTGTGAGGTATCTTGGTAACCTTTCGATATTTTTGTGTTGGTGTTTCTTATGATTCTTGAATCTGTAAGTTTGCAGCTTTCATCCTATTAACAAAATTTTCATCATTACTGTAAAAAATATTGTTATGTCCCTCTTGTTTTTCTTTTCCTTCAGGAAGGCTGTCATTACACATATGTGAGGTTGCTTGAGGGTGTTCTACGAGGTCCCTCACTTCTTTTGATTTATTTTCCTATCATTTCGTGTGGTTTCTATTGCTCTTTCCTCTTGTTCATAGTTGTTTCTTTTGCATGTCTCTAATCTGTATCCAGTTCCACCCATTATGTGTATATGTGCACACACAAGTGCATATGCATATAAATATTTAGCCATGGACTGCTGTAGTCTTCATCTTCACATATCCACTTGTTTTAAACATGGAGTTCTTATGCTGATTGTTTTAATGCTTTTTTTTTGCTAACTCTAACATCTATGGTGGTTCTCATTTTTTGATCACTGATTTTTCTTCTTCTTTGCTAAGTTTTACTTTCTTGTAGTTTTTGAATAAATTTTATTGTGTATATCTAAGGTCAACAGTATGATCTTGGGATACATATATCTAGTAAAGTGGTTATTATCATGCAGGAGATCAACATATCTGTCATCTGACATAGTTATGCCCTTTTGTGATAAGAGCTGGTCAAATCCACTTAGGTAACAAAAATCTTCTACAGAGTACAACTTTATTAATGTTAGTCCTCTCATGGCACGTTAGGTTTCTAGACTTGTTTGTCTGACATGCCTGCTATTTTGTATCCTCCTTCCTAGATGTTCCCGTTTCCTATCTACCCTTGGCCCCAGTTTAATTCTCTAGGTCTGTGTATTTGAACTCTTCAGAAAGATTTATTGAAATATACTTCATATGTCATCCAAGTCACCATTTGAAATGTGAAACCTGATGGATTTTTAGTTGGTTCCTGGCGTGGTGAAATCTTTCCCATAATCAATTCTAGAATATTTTCATTGCCAAGGAAGACCAAAGCTGAAGAATTATCCTATATAATTTGAAGGCTAACTAATACCAAAGCTAGAGTAAGTAAACCAGTCTCTTAATAATATAGGATGAACATATTCATCAGTGGAACAGAATAAAGAATGAGAAAAAAAATCAACATTTGATGGGATATTGATGTTCAGCAAGGTGCAAGATGATTTAATAATGAAATGATTACCTCTTCAGAACACTGCTGCTAGACTGGGTAGCCATGGAGAAAAGAGCGAATCTCAACCTTGAATTCACACTGCAAACAGACATCAATTTGCAAGGCTCATGTACCTGACGTACAGTATCTACAAGTGTATACTGTGTAACAAAACATTTTAATAGAAAAAGGGAGAATACATGTTCACGGTCTATTAAGGAAATGAAGACATATGCTCAGACAGGGAGAAAATATATTACATTATATTTTATATCTATATTTATATCTATAAAAGAGCTTCTATTCATATTTATATCTATATTTATCTATTCAGAATACATAAAGAATTTTTCTTTATAGCTATAAAGAGCTTATTTATATCTATAAAAGATATATCTTTTTTATTTATATTTATCCATATTTATATCTATAAAAGAGCTTCTATTCAAAATACGTAAAGAATTCTTACTACTCAACAAGAATGCAAAAACCTTGTTTAAACATGGGCAAGAGTGATGTTTAATTCCGCGTGTCAACCCACCTGCCCTGAGAGATGACCGGATCAGGGGCAAAGCAGTGTTCCTGTGTGAGACCTGGCAGGGTGTCTCAGGAAGCGATCAGCGTCTCAGCAGGCACGCTCGGCGGAGAACATTACTCTGACCACTGCGGGTGCGCATGCGCAGCCTACGACCTTCTGGAGCTCCTGCTGAGACTACAAAGGCCAAGGACGATTGCTCTTGCTCTGTGCCTGAGCTGGGACACCACTTTCTCCTGCTCCTGGACATCGGTGGCCCTGGTCTTGACTTGGTCCAAGACTGACTCCCTTCATTCCCCTGTGCCTCAGGCCTTTGGGCTTGGGTTGCAAAAGTACCACCAGCTTCCTGGACCTCTGGATTCCAGACAAGAGTTGAGAGTGTATCCCCATGATTATGTGATCACTATCAATCATTTCCTATATATCTCATTATAAATCATTTCCTATATATCTATATTTTTGTTTCAAAAATATGTATTTATTTGAGACAGGATCTCACTATGTAGTTCAGGTTGGCCTTGAACTCACCATGTAGCCCAGGTTGGCCTCAAACTCATGGTGATCCTCCTGCCTCAGCTTCCCTAGTGCTGAGATTATAGGTAGTGTCACCGCACCTGGTTACATACATATATTCTTACTAATTTTGTTGAACTCTGGTAAACTTATATTAAAAAAAGAATTAAACATGAAGATGTTGGTTTAGAATTAATTAGGAACACAACGTTAAGATACATTGAAAATAAGTAGAAAAATGGCGGAAGTAAGTCTTTACTTATTAATTAACACTCCAGACAAAAATTGCTTCAATAACTTGAAATATTAAGGCAAGAGAATGCATGGCAGATTGAACTTAGGAAGCAAAACAAAGCAAAAACCATTTTCAACTACGTGCTATTTATGAGAAACTCACTTTAAGCTAAAGACATGATAAGTTGGTAATGAAAGGGCGGAAAAAGGTATTTTAAGTAAACTGTAGCCGTAAAGAGGGCTAGTGCGACAAATTTGTATCGGTCAAAGTAGACTTTAAATCAGTACGTGTTTCACAAGAAACCATGGGCACTCTACGCCCCCAGCTGTCTGTGTTCGCAGGCTCTGGATTCAAGTACCATTCAAGTACCATGTACAAAAATATTTGAAAAAACACCGTGTCTATGCTGAACAAGTATAGCTCCTGGCCCAGCGCTTCCACTCACATTGTGTTATGTCTTGTAAGTGATCAGAATTACTTAAAGTATGTGAGTGACTACATGCAAATATCACACCAGGAATTTGAGCACCGGGGGCGGCTGCGCTATCTTTGGGTGGTTGTGGGGGGATGTTCTGGAACCAATTGGGTATGGATAAGGAAGGACAGTTGTACCAATAAGAAGATCAATCTTCAAACGGCTATAACAGTTATGAATATATAGTTACCGAAGAACAATTCCAAAATATATAAAGCAATGACTGACAGAATCGAATGGCTAAATAGATAGCTCCACAGCAATGCTTCTCCCCACATATGATGTCACTGATTCCACACTTCTCCGTGAATACTGCTTGCTTGCCAATGTCATGACCATTGCTACTTCGTCCTTCCTACCTCGTAAGCGATGCCTACTGAGATACCTGACTGCTGACATGTCCCGCTCCTCAAGTCTAGAGGCAGTGCTCACTTTTTTAACTCATACCACCATCCATTGAGCTAAACCTGTAAAAAGCCCTCCACATCCCTCCTGCTGAGGTACCCCAGCTTCTGTGAAGTGGTTGCTCCAAAAGGAATATAAACTGCAATTTCTGTGGTGTTTGATCAGCTTTCCTAACAAAGTATCATTCCCATATAAATTTGATTCATGTTATTAATTATGACAAATGCTTCTTTTAATAACCTAATGAAAAAATTTTTTCTCAGCTACTGTCATGATCTGGAAGAAATCAGTTCGCATTTACTTACACTGGCTACAATTATTGTGTTTCTTTTGTCTATTTCTTGTTTTTTCATGTCATGCATATCAAAGAGCTATTATTTGATGCACAGATGGCCTGTGATTATTTCACTTTTCATAGAGTTCAGGTCTTCGGAGGAGTGGCGTGCACAGCTATTACACTTAAGAATGTTTGTGTAAGAAAACATGTCAAGACAGGAAACTGAGGGACATCGTCCTCCCCAGCGCAGGTCTAGGACAGTAAATGAAGACTTTCCCTCCCATATTTGGGAAGATTTCTTATATTTTGGAATAGAAACCGGTGTCTTTCAACAGGCAGGAGACTGAGCAGGTCACCAGCAAAACTATATAAGTTCAGAGTTTCCTAATTTTGTAATTTCTTTTCTGAAGTACATCCTGGCTGGTCCACAGACCAGTGCCGCTTGCTTTTGACTGGTGTGGTTTGGGCTATGATTGGCTCCCTGTCCCACTTCCAGACCACGGGTCTGTGCCATCTGGAAATGTTGGGAAGGACAGCGAGCTCTCCCTGTCAGTCTCCCACCTGCCCTTCCTGAGTGCTTACCTGGCTATGAGGTTGGGAGGGGACTTGGAACAGGCAGTCTCAGCCTTTTTGTTTTTTTTTTTGTTTTTGTTTTTCTCCGGTACCGGGAACCGAACTCATGACCTTGCGCTTGCCAGGCAGGCGCTTTTGCCGCTGAGCTAAATCAGTCTCAGCCTTTTTGTTTATCTGGTGGGTGGGCGCATGTTTGATACTGCTATCAAGTTCCATTTTATTTGCTTTCCAAATGTTTGAGCCCACATTTTGACTTTTCCTATCTCTCTCATTTTTTTTTTAGAGATGAGGGGTAGAGAGCAACAATTTTGGGTAAATTCTTCAGCTCCGTAGAACATGACTCTGGATTTTGTTTTCCTAAGATGTACTACATCTTTCAGGGGCTGGAGCTGGGGACCGGGTTTACCAGTGATATTTTTATCAGTTATATCTACCAGTGGTAAAAGTAATATGCTCTACATATTCCTTTCTCCTGTGTTAATTTCCTAATTTTGTAGGAAAACTGTTGGGAAAAGAGGGACAATTTTTCCTAATGGCCCAGTATCTGTGAGGCTTTATTCTTTCCTTTTTCCTCTGCTTTTCTGAATCTACTATCCAAAGAAATCATTTTTCAAATTTTGCTCTACAATGGCAAATAGATTAGCTGTAGAGAAATATGAAGAATAATAATACCCTTCAAGTGAAGGAAAGGATCCCCTCTCCATGAGTCTTTATAATCTATTTAATGGGAGTAAGAAGATAACATTGATTATGCACTTCTCTTAGATTCATCTTAGTTTTCTTTTGTGATGGCAGGTAGTTCAAAAAAGGCTCATGAAAATGTACAAAAGCAGTACCAAAGACATTATTTCAGATGCCTTTAACAGCACACGAACTAGAAATTAATTTGCTTATTTATGTGAGACATTTCTCTGTACCTTTCCAGTAGGATTGTTGCAATTAAGCAATGCCGTTTCTTACAAACATTTACCACGTCTTCTGAGGTTGACAAATAAGAGATTTCTGTGTGTTTGTTTGTAGGATAAGCTATGGGGCATTGGAAATCGAGGTTCAAATTATAAGCGCTTTTTCCCTACCTTTTTCAGAGCTTGTATCACATCTTGGTTTCTCAGGCTGTAGATCAAGGGGTTTAACATGGGAATAATTATGCCATAAAACACAGAAGCGACCTTTTCCTGCTCTTGAGACTCAGGGGTACAACGGTGTAGGTACATGTAAGAAAGGGTCCCGTAGAAGATGGTGACGGCTGTCAGGTGGGAGGCGCACGTGGAGAAGGCTTTTCTCCGTCCTGCAGCAGAAGACATCCTGAGGATGGCGGTCAGGATCCATATGTAGGAAAAGATGACGACCGACACAGTGCTCATCAAATTAAACCCCACAAAGACAGTCAGGACCATGACATTGAAATCAATCCTGGAGCACGACAGAGCGAGAATTGGAGGCACATCACAGAAAAAGTGATTAATTGCATTAGATTTGCAGAAGTCCAAGGAGAAAGTCAGACTTACATTTACAGAAGCATTTAGGGAGCCCATGAGGTATGAACCAAGCAGCAGCTGAATGCAGAGTCTCTGGGACATGATAACTGGGTAGTGCAGGGGTTTGCAGATGGCCACGTAGCGGTCCACAGCCATGGAAGCCAGGATGAAGCAGTCACTGGTTGCAAAAGTCCCATAGACTAGTAACTGCAGTATGCATCCTGTGAAGGAGATGGACTGTTTTGTCCCTATGAAGTTTTTCAACATCTTGGGTGTGATGGCAGAGGTGTAGCACAGATCGACAAAAGCCAGGTGCTGGAGGAAAAAGTACATAGGCGTGTGGAGGGCAGGGTCGGTCTTGATGAGCAGGATCATCCCAATGTTGCCCACCAGTGTGGCCATGTAGATGATGAGGAAGGCCGTGAAGAGGATTTGCCAGGACCTGTGTTGACCGGCAAACCCGAGGAGAAGGAATCCCGTCACTGCACTGCCATTATTTTGTTCCATGGCCAGCATAGATTAAACATTACCTGAAAAGCCACAAAAAAAGAAGAGTAGAGAAATTTACCAGTGGTACTGAGAAAATAAAATAAGATGAACTCAGCTCACACCTGGAGGATGAGAGCAGTAGAATGGAGACCGATGTAAAACGGTGTAATATGCTCTGGTACTATGCGTGTTTTTGCATATGAAAAAATAATGCTGGATTCCTACTTTATCTTTTACAACATCAATTTGAAATGGAATGAAGATTTGGATTTTAAATCCTTGCATGTGAAATACATGGCAGAATATCTATGGCTTCAACGTGAAGATAAAATTCAAGAAAACAAAAAAAGTACAAGTCATAAAATGTTGAAAATTCAACTATACTAAAATAAAAATACCAACCGTCTAAAAGAGAAAAGACTGGAGTTTGGTCAGGTTGTCTGTAATGCATTTAAATTCCAAAGCATTCGTGTACAGTGTATATAAGTGATTTCTACAAATCAGCTCAAAGGAGAAATTTAGAAGAAATGTAAACCAGACAGTTATAGAAAAGAGAACTTTAATGATTCATAAAAATATGAAAAGATCCACAACTCACTAGTAATCAGGTGATTGGATATGAATACTTCATTGAAATATATTTTATGCTCATGAATTTCTTTTTTTAAATTTTTAAAATTTCATTTTAAAGGTGAAAATATAAATAACAATAACAGAGTTTCAAAACAGGTTAGTAGAGTTATACAGCTAATTTCATGAAAAGAAAGGTTTGTGCTAATATATTGAATGATTATCAATTTAAAGCACCACAGCTTGGTGAAGTTTTGGACCGATAGGCAACTCACATATTCCTACTGGGAAAGTAAATCATGTCATGGTGCACACATATTTGGAATTATTAGTAAAATTAAATGCCTCCCTATGATCAAGGATCTTCAGTCTAGGTATATATTCCCAAGAAATTGATGACCACATATACATGGATATTTTCAAGCATATATAAATATAACTACATATATATGTATATATGAATGTTTATAGCAGTACAGCCATAAAACCTGATAAATAAATCAATAAATGGATGCTAGAACATCTACATGGATAAATTTCTTAAATGGACAATAAAAAGCATGCTGCAGAAGTTATGGTGGGCATATGAGTGGTTGCTGCATTACTGTGCATGTTGAATATTGTTTAGCAATAGATATTTGTCACAGAAGGAAAATCCATATCCCTGGTAGTCAGTACTGACTCCTTTACTTAGAGGTTAGGCACACCAGGCAGACCTGCGACGTTTTGCACATGAGATGGTCAGTTTTAGGTAAGAATATGCCTGCAGTGGTGGGAACATGGCAAACTAAGCCTGCTGTTGGTATGGGCTTTGGTGGTGGCTTCCAATATCTTGACAATAAGCACGATTTGGTAATAAGAAACAATTCTCTTCAATTCTACATGGAATCCTGACAACCGCATGGCAGCAAGTTTGTGTAAATTGCTTTCTCTGATAGATTTGGGGCAAAATAGGTAAGATGCGGGTTCCTTGGGAGTCTTCCTTTGAGTGGACAGACACACTTCTTGGGGAAATGAGACTAAGTCAGAGTCTACTTAAACTGCCCTGATAGGATCGAAGAGGCACTTAAAATTAGTCCTAACATCTCTCTACTACTTATCATCTATCTATGTGTCTGTCTTCTATCTATCTATGTATCTATCTTCTACCTATGTATCTATCTTTATCTATGTGTCTATCTTCTATCTATATATCTCTCTATCTTCTATCTTATCTTATCTATCTATCTATCTATCTATCTATCTATCTATCTTCTATCATCTATCTCTCTCTATCTTCTATCTATCTTCTATCATCTATCTCTATCTTCTATCTGTCTATTATCTATCTATCTTCTATCTGTCTATCTCATCTATCTCATCTATCATCTATCTTCTATCTATCTATCTATCTATCTATCTATCATCTATCTACCTATCTATCATCTATCCATATGTGTATTTGAATTTCTCATATAAAATGAACCAGGAGATATCTAAGGTGGTGTGTCTGTCTTACCTCATTTAATATTATGGTCTCAAGTTGCATCCACTTACTTACAAATGCCTCAAGTTTATCTTTGTGTTAGGGTGGAAGAAGAGATGGAGGGAAGGGAGGGGAAGGGAGGAAGTGGAATGGAAAATAATTGAAGGAAAAAAAAAATGATGAAAATAGAGCTTTGGCAAGTGGGAAGGGGACCAAAAGTTGGAAGGATAAAGGGTGGAGAGGATGGAAAAAAAGAATTAAGGCATATTATGTCCATGCACCATCTCCCCATGGTAAATGTAATTATGTGCTGCAAAATAGATAATAAAAATGCTATACTAAAGTGAAAAAATTAGTTATAATAACCCATGCAAATAATGCATTAAAAGCATCTTCTGATCATTTGCTCTTGCTTACGCTTTTACAAGCAACTCTCAGTCTAATTTCCTCTCTCCATTTCAATTACATCTCTGGAGCTGAGGTGATTCTTCCTGGTCTTGGGTAAAACACTTCCAACCTTGGCTATGACCCATTTTGTGACTATTACCTGCACTTGCTGTGGTGATACCCAGCTGATGGTGACAAATGTCATTGGCTTTGTTCTTACATGGAAGTTGCTTCCAGGTTATTTTTCTGAGACTGGTGCAGGCTGATCACCCACCCAGTTGTGTCTGTGCTATTATTCCCTGTTAGGCTGCATAGCTGGGGCCTCAGGGACCAGTATTCACTCCCTTGAGATCTGAGCTTGCAAGGATTGAGAGGGAATTGGGAAAAACAATGCTCACTGGTTATTTTATGCCAACAAGCTTAAGCCTTGTAGAGGGGAGAGGTTTTTTTTTTGTGTGTATGGTTGTCATTAAGAAACTCTTGCTTTTATTTTTCAGAGTTGTCTTGTTAGAGAACAGCTGTTTTTCTTGGTGTAAATGAGGTGCAGCACGCTTTCACGTCTAGAAACCTGTGTATAGGTCAAGTAATTATCCTGATGCCACAATCAGCGATAAACAGGGCTTTTTGAAAAAGAAAAAGTAAAACTACTGGAAATTTGAGATTATGTGCCCCCTAGTGTGACATTAGAGACACTGCTGTTTGAACCTATTTTCTAGTCTATCAATTATTTATTTATTTAAAGAAAACTTTGCTTTTGATCTCTTCTGCTTTTGTCAGAAAAATTTACATACTCTAAAAATGAGCCTATTGCAAAGATGATCTTTACTCCAGTTGCACTTTACAGCATGAGAATATTTCAGGTAAAAGTTGTGACATTACAGACTTTGAACTTTGTTTGCTGAAAAGCTGCTAGAGTTAAACTTCTGATGTGACCAGTCTCAATGGACAAAGCTGTATTCAGTGTGTCGGTAGATTTAATTAGCAAATGGAGAAGAAGCGCTAGTGTGAAAGGGTGGTTGGCTGCTGTTCATTATTACTTATTTCATGACCAGTGTCTCAGTTAGGAATGCATTCAACTGCTAGCAAAAGTGTATATGCTGTGCAGTCTGGGTTTTCCAGGTAATAGATTTAATACAGGACATATAGTTTATAGGATTATTTTATAATATTCTCCCAAAAAGTCAAAAGCAGAAGAGCATGAGAGATCTGTCCATGCACTAGAGGCCCAAAGAATTCAGCTGAGGTCTTGGATCCCATGGTTCCACAAATCCATCTGGAGGCCTAGAGCACATGACAATGTCCCATGCAAGTCTGTACCAAGGATCTGCACTGGGAAGGCCAAGAGGTCAATAGTGGAAGCTAGAAAGTCTGTGCCAGCTAGATGAAGGATCTGTGCCAACAGGTTGAGGGATCTGCACTGGAGCCAGGAAGCAATACCCAAGGTAAGGACCAGAGCTGTTTTATTCTTTTTCTCCTTTGTCCTCCAGTTTCCCCAAACTTGGGTGATCATCCTTTAATCTCCAGCCTTGACACTACTATCTTTGATCTCACTCATCACTTTAGCCCATCTTTTACCCACCTTAACCCCCTGCTCCTGACAGAAGGATAAAATCACCTGACTGAGGGGAAATTCACTGCATACAAGTGCACAGTCTATGTTTGATTTTGTTATATAATTTTAGAGTTCACTCCTGCGGTCAGAGGTAACAAGTTAATGGTTACCATAGTTTATCAGTAGTTAAACTGTACTTGAAACTATTGTTATTATTAACTGTACTACTTTAGCCAGTATGCCATACATGTTATAAACAGTTTTCCACTGCCATGTGATAACACTGCAATTGTATGAGGTCATAATCATCACCACAGCCCAGTACCAAAGGATTAGGAACTGAACCAAATAGTGATATTGCATCCTTTGCAAATTGGGAAGCTAGGGCTTTGGGATAGCTATAAGAAACCACCTACATCTAGAAGACATCCCTGAAGAACAGACATTCTCTAGAGAAATCTAAATACTAGTGATAAAGCTATATATCATAAGAAACTGGCATGTATCAATATAGAAAACAAAATTAAAAAGAGAAAATAGAAAATGATAAAACACAGAAGCAAAATGCAACTCCACATCTGCAGGCCACCCAGGACAAGCCCAGAACTCAAGGAGATAGATGGAACTCAAAATCAAACACTGGAACTTTCTAAAATGATAGCAGAAGAAGTGAAAAAAAAAGTGGAAAAGGCTATGAGAAAATAATCTCTCAGGTGCAGAAAGAAATGATGCTTAAAATCAAAGATATTAGAGAAGACACAGATAAAAGACTAGATGAGCTTAGAAAAATGATGGAAATAAGAAATACCCAGCATAGGAAACAAATGGAATGCGCGAAACAGATCCAAACAGAAATCCGAGAGATTAAAATCTCCACTGAAATTATATGCAACAGGTTGAATGAAGGAGAGGATAAGATTTCAGATCTTGAAGATGGAATTACAGCCAAAGATAATGAAAAGAAAGGTATCTTAAAATTACCAAGAGACCATGAAAAATGAATCCGAGAGCTACAAGATGAAGGAAAGAAGAGTAACATAAGATTAATTGGCATCAGTGAAAAAGCTGGAGACAGCACAAATGACATAAAAAAAAAAACTCTTCACAGAAATAGTGGCAGAAAACTTCACAAGTGTGGATAAAGAATTTGACATACAAATAAATGAAGTATTTTGAACTCCAAAAATTCATGACCAAAATAAAATTACACCGAGACATATAATAATCAAGATTCCAGAAATTCAGCACAAGAAGAGAATATTAAAAGCTGTTAGAGAAAAGAAACAGATCACCTATAAAGGAAAGCCCATCAGAATTATGAGAAACTTCTCAATACAAAGCTTCAAGTCAAGAAGAGCTTGGAATGAAGTATTTCAAGCCCTTAAAGAAAACAACTTCCAACCCAAATTGTTGTACCCTGCAAAACTATCTTTCAGACTTAGTGGGGAAATAAGATACTTCCATGACAAAGAACAACTGAAGAGATTTATGCACACCAAACCAGTGTTACAAAGAGTACTGAAAGGTATTCTAGACAGAGATAAAAATGACCACAATTCCAAGAATAATAGCAGAAAGAAACCAGCAGGCAAGACAAGCAATTAAACAGAGGGGAAAAATAGGGAACCAACAGCAGGAAAATGTCATGACCAAGATAAGCCAATAGGTATATCACTTATAGCCATCAATGTAACGTAGATGGTCACACTTCACCAATGAAAAGAAACAGACTGGCATAGTGGATCAAGAAACAAAGTCTAACGATACACTGTATACAAGAAACCCATTTAATGTGAAAAGAAATTCATAGACTGACAATCAAAGGATGGAAAATAATCTTCCATGTGAAGAAAAAAGCAGGGGTAGCTGTTCTTTTTGCAGACAATATCAATCTGAGAATGATCAAAAGGGATAAACAAGGTCACTACATACTTGTTAGGGGAAAACTTCAAGAGGAAGAGATAACAATCATAAATATACATGCCCCAAATGCAGGAGTACACAACTGTATAAGGCCATTATTAATAGACATCAAAAATCAAATAAATAATAACACAATTGTAATGGGAGACCTCAATAAGTCATTGTCACAGAAAGATAGATCAACTAGACAAAATATCAGTAAAGAAATAACAGAACTGAAAAAAACCTGTGAACAAATGGACTTAGTTGATGTCTTCAGACTGTTCCAGACATCGTCAGAATACACATTCTTCTCAGCTGCGCATGAAACATTCTCTAAAATAGACCATATACTAGCCCACAGAACATGCTTAAGTAAGTGTAAAGGAACTGAAATTATCCCATGCATAATATTGGACTATAGTGCAATGCAATTAGAAATAAATTTCAAAAGAAACTGCAAAAACTCCATGAACACATGGAAATTAAGTAATACCCTCCAAAACAACCAGTGGGTCACAGATGAAATAAAGGAAGAAATTAAACAATATCTACAACTAAATGAAAAAGCAGATACAACATACTGGAACCTATGGGACACAATGAAAGCAGTCCTAAGAGGGAAATTTATAGAGCGAATTCCCACATCAAGAAAATAACAAGCTCAAATAAACAAGTGTTACACCTCAAGCTTCTAGAAAAAGAAGAGCAAGAAAGGCTAAAGCCCATAGAAGGGAGGAAATTATAAAGATCAGAGCAAAAATTAACACAATGGAAACCCAGAAAACAATACAAAGAATTAATGAGTTGAAGAATAGGTTCCTTGAGGAAATAAATAAAATTGGTAAACCCTTAACCAACCTTATGAAAAAAGGAAAGAAAAGACTCAAATTCACACACTAAGGAATGATAAGAGGTGAAGTCATTATGGATCCTGTGGAACTTTAGAAGATCAACAATACCTACTTGGAAAATGTTTACTCTCATAGGATAGAAAACAAAAGAAATGGACAGATTCCTAGATACATATGAACTACCAAAGCTGAATCAAGAAGATACAAAAATTCTCAGTAAGCCAGTATCAGTTAATGAGATTGAAAAATATAATTAAAAACTTACCAACAAAGAAAAGCCCAAGTCCTGATGGATTCACTGCTCAATTCTACAAGAAATTCAGGGAAGATCTAATGCCAGTACTCTTCAAACCCTTTAATGAGATTGAAAGGGAAACAATACTTCCTAACTTATTCCTGGAGGCAAATATTATCCTGATACCCAAACCAGAGAAAGATAAAACCAAGAAAGAGAACTGCAGGCCAATTTCCCTAATTAGCATAGATGCAAAAATCCTCAATAAGATACTAGCAAACATAATTCAACAAACCATCAAGGATGATTTCTCTCATGACCAGGTGGGATTTCTCTCAGGAATGCAGGGATGGTTCAATACATGCAAATCAATAAATGCAATACACCATATCAATAGAGCCAGAGATAAAAATCACATTATCATCTCAGTAGATGCAGAAAAAGCTTTTGATAAAGTCCAGCACTCATTCATGATAAAAACCCTACAGAAAATAGGAATAGATGATCTCTGCCTCACTCTGATAAAAGCCATTTATGATGAACCAATGGCCAACATCATACTAAATGGACAAATCTGAAAGCTTTCACTCAAAAATCAGGAATAAGACAAGGACGTCCACTATTACCAGTCCTTTTCAACATAGTTCTAGAAACATTAGCCAGAGCAATTAGACAAGAGAGAGAAATAAAAGGAATAAAGATAGAAAGGAAGAAGTTAAATTATCATTATTCACTGATGTCATGATACTCTACATAGAAGACCCCCAAAACTCCACCAAAAGACTCCTAAGGTTAATAACCAAATTCAGTTGTGTGGCAGGATACAAAGTCAATAACCCAAAATCAATAGCATTCTTGTACACAAACAACAAATTTATGGAGAGAGAAATTAGGGAAACCACATCTTTCACAATAGCATCTAAAAATACACTTAGGAATCAATCTAACAAGGGAAGTAAAAGATTTATATATTGAAAATTACAGTACTCTGAAAGAGGAAATAGAAGAGGATATCATAAAATGGAAAGATATCCTTTGCTCATGGATAGGAAGAACCAACCTAGTGATAATGGCCATACCTCCAAAATTTTTATACAGATTTAATGCAATTCCATCAAAATACCATTAGTATACCTCACAGAACTAGAGAAAACATTCCTAAAATTCATCTGGAAGCAGAAGAGACCTAGAATAGCAAAGCCAATCTTGGGCAACAAAAACAAGTTAGGAGGCATCACAATCCCTGATCTGAAATTATACAACAAAGCTACTGTGATAAAATAAGCAAGGTACTGGCATAAAAATAGACCTGAGAACCAGTGGAACAGATTAGATCATGCAGACCCAATTACAAGGACACTCAGCCACTTTTTCTCTAACAAAGAAACCAAACATGTTCACTGGAAGAAAGATAGCCTCTTTAATAAATAGTGCTGGAAAAACTGGTTGTCTACATGCCAAAGACTAAAACTAGACCTATGTCTATCACCATGCACTAAACTAAAGTCAAAATGGATCAGTGATCTAAATATTAAAATAGAAACACTAAATCTACTGGAAGAGACAGTAGGTAGAAGTCTTGAAGACATTGGGGTAGGCACAGACTTCTGAACAAAACTGAAACTGCACAGGAAATCTTCAAAGAGTAAACAAATGGGACCTCATCTTATTAAAAAGCTTTTGTATATCAAAAGAAATCACCACCGAGTGGGAAAACGTTTTAGTTAACTGTCCCTCAGACAAAGATAACAATACGTAACACAACAACCATTATTAATTTCCCATCATCTTGTTTTGAAATTCTGTATCATTTTTATTGTTTTTATTATTTTGGTTTTTGTTCTTTTCTCTTTAAAAGGACTTATATCTAGAACATATAGAGAATTGAAAAAAATAAGATCCCCAAATTCAAAGACCCAATCTAAAAATGGGCATCTGAGATGAATACACACTTCTCAGATGAAGAAATACTAATGGCATTACATACATGAAAAAATGTTCAACATCATTGGTCATTCTAGAGATGTAAATTAAAACAACACTGAGATTCCATCTCACCCCAGTAAGAATGGCTATCATAAAGAAATTAACCAACAACAAATGCTGGAGGGGCTGTGGGGAAAAGGGACCCATCTTCACTGTTGGTGAGAGTGTAGACTGGTGCAACTACTTTGGAAATCAGTCTGGAGGTTCCTCAAGGAATTAGATCAGAAGTCCCATTTAACCCAGCTATTCCCCTCCTGGGTATTTTTCCAAAAAATTAAAAACATCATACCACAGTGATATAGGTGCACCTATGTTTATAGCAGCACAATTTGTCATAGCAAAATCTTGGAAATAACCTAAATGCCTGTCAACTGAAAAATAGGTAAAAAGATGCGGTGTTTTTATACAATTGAGTATTACTCAGCTATAAAGAAGGATAAACTCTAGACTTTTATAAGTAAATGGATGCAACTAGAGACCATATTCATAAGTGATATAAGTTGGACCCACATATGTAAACATCATATTGTCTCCCTAGAGTAAGAACCTGAAAGAGTAAATAAAATCTGAAAGGTACAATAGATATTGTGAAAGGGAAAGAAAGTGCTCAAAAGGAAAGAACAACTGGCATGAGGGAAAGGAGAAAAGAAAGAAGGAAGGGAAAAATATATATCTATACACAAGATAGCTAAGATAATTATACTACTAATTTCTAATGGTTTATTGAAAGGAACAGTCAATGTTTAATTGTTTGATCAATTTTCATACCTATGTCTGGTAATCTGAGCAACTACTCTGAAGATCACAATATGTAACTTCACAACCATTGATAATTTCCAATCACCTTGTTTTGAAATTCTGTATCATTTTTACTGTTTTGCTTTTGTCTTTGTTTTTGTTATTCTGGTTTTTGTTCTTTTCTCTTTAAGATAAAAAATGTATAATTATGCAAGGGGACTAATTAGGTGGCTTATAGGATCAGAGGCAGGAGGGTCCACAATGGACGTGTGCTAGCTGGAGAATCGGAGAATCTAGCAACTACTTGACCCCAGAAGACAGAAACTGCAGAAAAAGGTAAGGGATATGGAACCAGTCTAAGACCAAAGGCCCGTAGCTCACTGGAGAGTCATTGGTATGAGTCTGTGTTGGAGGAAATTGGAGAATGACGTCCAGAGGCAACAGCAGCAGAAGATGCATTCACGGGAGCTCTTCAGAGGTGTGGGGCCAACGTTCTTTTCTCAGCCTTTATTCCCTCCAGCATATAAGCCTACTGGTTGGTGACACCCACGACTGTGTTGGGTCTTTCCCCCCCAGTTTGCTGGTCTCCTGCCAATCATCTCTGGAAATGTGCTATAGATGCACATAGAACTGTGCTTTACTAATCTACTGGGCATTTCCTAACATGTCACAATTCACAATCACAAGGAGATTGGAATGGAAGTGAAACACGGACTTAATCAGCCCTCTCAACAAAAGCTGGTAATAGAGATGGGATTAGGGCAGAAGGTCTGCCAGTTAGGACTGGAGGAAGCAGGAAGTGGGAAAAAGGCAGAGAGGGCATCAGATTTCTTAGACTGTATGGAGTGCTACTTGGACTTCCATGTGTGGCATTCTTTAAGACAAGAGAGAAATGACCCAAACATAGTTCAGAGATCTTTGAAGAACACGTGAGTCCAGGTGGTGGGGCAGCCAAAGCACAGGGCAATGCCCATGGGTGCTGTGTGGGTGGGGACTCTGGCAGAGCCCTGGCGGTGGCACAGTCCCCTCCATCAGAAGTGAGTATGGGGAGGGGGTCACAGTCGAGAGCCACCATGTAGGCAGTACCCTGGCTGTGGAGGTGGCTTTTCCTGCCCAGAGGGTGTGGAAGGCAGTGTCTGTACCCCATGGGTCTGCTTTTGGAAAGAAAATGTCTGTTCTGTGCCTGTCCTTGAAGCAAATAATTTGTTTGGTTTTTGCAGGCTCATAGCTGGAGAAGGATTTTGGCCTCAGTACTGATTGTACCTCAAGTCTGATTCATATCTGATTTAGGTGACATTTGGATGACTTTTTGGACTTTGTAGTTGATGTTGGATGGAATTAAGGCTTTCAGGGTTATTGGGGTGGAAATGAGTGTATTGTGTGTATGAGAAAGGACATGAAGTTTTGGAGTCAGAAATGAAATGGTTCCAGTCTCTAGACTGTGAGAAATAAATTTTTAGCTTCTAGAACTTTAAGAAGTAAATTTCTTTTGTTTGTAAGTCACCTAGCCTATGGTAATTTGTTGTACAACTTGAGCTGAGGTGTGGGAAAATACTACACATCCAATGATAGATTTCTTTTTTTCCTAACTATAGATTTCTTTTTGTTTTTGTTTTTGTCTTTTTGAGACAGGCTCTTGTTATGCAGGTCAGGCTGGCCTTGAACTCACTTTGTAGCCCAGGGTGGCCTTAAACTCCTAATAATCTTCCTGCCTCAGCCTCCCCAGTGTGGAGATTACAGGCATGCACCACCACGCTTGGTTAATGATAGATTTCTTATAGCCAGAGGATGTAAATTAAACTGCAAGGAGACACAGCAAAGGGTATAGAAGGGGCTCAAGTGTAAAGCTCCCACTGGCTTTAAGAAAATCTCCTAACATCAGTGGGGGTGATGCTCATGGAGCTGTCAACCCAGGAAGTGTACCTGAGCCTGTGGTGTCCAGACTTTTTACTGGAAATCACTCATTACTGCCTGTGAAGCAGATGTGTACTTCCAAGCTGCTCTGGAGGTTCAGTGTAAGATCATTTGTCTTCATACTCTGGGGTTTGGAATAGATATGGCACAACCCCAAAGCCCCACCACAAATCACATCGCTGAATAGTCCACTGACCACACTTCCTGGCCAGCAAAGCCCTCCTGTCAGGAAGGTCTGTCAAGAAGGGTGTTCCATGGACCTAGTGATCATCTCCCAGGAGCTGAGGGCAAAGACCAGACTCTAACCTAATTCTTCACCACCACCACATGTGCCACCTCTACTTAAAGCCTCACATCAAGACTTTAGTGAGACACACAGGCACCCCAAGCTGCAATGGAGGCTTTATTCATAAATGAGACACCTTCAATGCAAAGCAGGACTTCTTTTAGGAAGGAATAACTGGAGGGTATTTTGCCACTGCTAACAAGTGGAACCATGACAAAAATGTCTTTCTGTTTGGGGATATTCTCTTCTCAGTGCTATTCTTGTCCCACACTGTTTTGTGTATAATGCACTATTGTCTTCCATCATAATGTAGAGCAGGAATGGTGGACCTTTTAGAGCTTTCAATGATATAAACAGCCCACTGTGGCATGAGTGCTGCAGGTCTGCCACCACCGGTCTAGTGCAACTATTTTTTAGTAATGTTAGCCACCTTTGCTAATCATTGGATTTAAATTTTGATGGAAGAATTGAGCTGCTATTATAATATTTTCAATACAGCTCCTGGGCTGAATAAAGGTCTATAAAATAAAGACTGTTACAAGAACAGTTAGCCGTACTCTGCTGTAGCTAGTATTCTTTCTCACTTTAGTGCCCACATCAAGTTTTCTGTATGTATTCTTTGTATATTCATTCAGCAATTATTTAATAAGCATCTAATATATTCTTGACAGTAGATCCTGGGGATACAATGATGGGCAACCTATGTATTATCTTGCTTTTATAAATATCAAATCTAAGTATTTCTCATCTTTATATCTATGGCAGAGGGAATCTTTTTTTTTTTTTTTTTTTTTTTGTCTTTTTCAGACAGGATTCTACTGTGCAGTTCAGGCTGGCCTTGAGCTCACTTTGTAGCCTAGGCTGGTCTTGAACTTGCAGTGATCCTCCTGCCTCAGCCTCGTGAGTGCTGAGAGTACAGGCTTGTGCCACCATGCCTGGCTGGCAGCAAAAATCTTGTCTGGATCAGGGTGTGAGCTAAGAAACAATCTGTTCCTGCAGGAATATGTTGTGGTAGTTATAAAAGTGGTCAGGAAGTCTTCCCGTCATCGCAGTGTGATGTTGTATACCATCCCATCAAGCAACGGAGGCTTTACTCCAGCACCTTTCACTGGGCTGGCCATCTGCTTTGCTCTGGTCCATGTGGCATGCACAAGGGGGTTAAAGTGCACACCACAGCATGTGTTTGAGGTTCAGTGTTATTATTTACAAGTACTCTTTCCTTTCTGATTTGTGAGCTTCTTTTATTCCTTATTTCAGACCCAGTAGATAATCAGGTTTGGCATGAGAATCATAACATTCATCTCAAAGTATGGATGCTGCTGCTTTTTGCTCCTGGCCTGTGGTGGATCCAGGCTGTGCATCTGGGTAAGAGAGAGCCCGGGGAAGAGGGTTGCCAGCAGCCAGGTGGAAGACACCAAGGAGGAAGGCCTTCTTCATTCCTGAGAGAAGCGGCCATGCTCAAGCTAGGGAAGATATGTGTGCATGAGAAGATTGTCTACATAGGGGCACTCAATCATCCCCAGCAAGGATTAAAAACCATTTTCATTAGAGGCACTTTAAATTTTTATTGAGATTGTTACGGATTCACACATCATTGTAAGAAACAATTCAGAGGGATCCCGTACAATTTTCCTAGTTTCCTCCTGTGATAGCTGCAGAATGGTCCGCCCCCTCTGTATTCTCTGGAATCGGTGTGTTCTGTTTTCTGGTAGAGAGGAACTGGGTGTAAGAAGACTTAAACTCACTTCTCATTGGTCCTGAGAATACTTGCTGGCAGCTGCAGTGCTTACCCTGAGATAACTAGAAGATTACGTTTCCAGCCTTACTTCCACAGTTTGCCGTGAAATCTCTCTTATTATTTTCCTACCACTTTAGCATGTTGGTGGTCTTCGGAAGCAAAGGCATCATTCTATTCATAGCACCCTGATTTTAGTAGTGGTGCTTCCACTGACAGAATATAGCAATTCTCAGTTGCTGAAAAAGCCAAATCCTGGAAACATAGCAGCATTCCTGCAAGTGATGTTAAATTGGATTAGCACCTACACTTCTGCTGCGGGAGGGTTAGGGATAGGCTCTGCTTAGAAATAACTCCAAGGAGAGCTTTTGCACTTGGTTTTCACATTGAAAACCAGCCAGATTAGCTTCAGCCTCAAACTGTGTGAATGTAATGTTGGGTGCACACAGGTAGCATGACGCAATTTTTTTTTTTTTTTTGTAAATGGAAAATTAAAATTGCTGCTAGCTGACCACAGGATGGGGAGACTGTCTCGCTTACCCAGGTGGAAAACGATCAGAGTAGAAAAAGAGAGGTAAAACAATGAGAGTCAGAGAGAGATTTGAAGATGATGTGGTGGCTACAAGCCAAGGAATGCAGGTGACTTGACAGGATGCAGCGGCGAGAAATGGATTCTTCCCTAGGGACTCCCAAAAGGAATGCTGCCCAGCTGACACCTCATATTTTGTGGTTTTTTATTAACACTTATTAATTATTCACATCAATGGACTCAGTGCGTAGTATGCCCTGACCAAATCCAATTGCCCTCTCCCCATTTACCCCTTTCCCCAACTGTTCCCTATCTCCAGGAACCAACTTCCAGGTTGATTTTTTTCCAGCTTCCACATATGTGAAAACAAGGTGTTGGCCTTATCATTCTGTGTCTGGTGTATTTCACTTAGCATGAAGATCTCCCAGTCTATCTGTTTTGCTACAAATATAAGTGTTCCCTTCTTTTTTATCCATTCATCTGTCAAAAAGCGGCAAGGTGGATCCCATATTGTGAATAGTGCTACAACAAACCCCGGAGTACAGGCACCAGAAGTTCAGACCTGTGGCTTCCCGGCTGGCAAAGGACCCAGTTTGCATTGCCTTGAGCCTCTGTGTTTGCTGTAATTTGTCAGGGAAGCAGTAAGAAACTCAAGTGCTCCCTGTTGCGAGCCTGTAGCACAGTAACACGATGAAGATACAGACTCTGACATCTCACCGGCCTTACTGGGATTTCCCCAGTTTCGTTTTACTCGTGTGTGGTTGTATTAAGTTCTACAAGTGGTTATCGCCTGTGTCGATTCCTGTAGTCATCACCATAGAGACCGAACAGCTCCCAAATTATGAGGACCTGCTTCTCTTTCACCACCTCACTCACCCCATCCTGTCCTTCCTCCTCCCTGTACTTTTCTCCCTCCATCTCTAACCCCAGGCACCCGCCAACCTCTCTGCCACTTCTGAAATATTCTCACTTACAACATATTTTATAAGCAAATACTTACACTGCGTAACCTTTCGGGGTTGGTTTTGTTCATTCAGCACATGTTATGTTGATATATTGTGTCAACTTAAAGTCTAGAAGCTTAACTACGTGACTCAGCAGTTCTACATCCTGGGGTGAAAAGGACATGCCCTTACCTCTAGGATGTTGGTCACTGTGTCAACTTGAGCAGTTTAAAAGTTCAACTAAGTGGTTCAGCAGGGGGCTGGGCTCCTTACCTTGTGAACATCCTCAGCTTGTGGAAGAGGAGGGCACTGAGACAGTGTGGGTGTGGTGGATAACTGATGTACAATACAAGGGAAAAAATGAGGCTTGCTTTCCCCTCTTTTTTATCTTGCTGCTTTTGCTGTCTTCTGCCACCTTGAACTGTTACCCCTGTGCCATGTGCCACCCTGCCTTGCAACCAGCTGATTATGGACTGAAACCTCCACAAACTGTGAGCTAAATAAACCTTTAGCTTGTTAATTTTGGGTGTTGGGTATTTTGTCTTAGCAATGAGGGAAAAATAACCAAGAGAGCATAATTACCAGGAGATTAAATCATATTGCTTTCTGTATGAATGCTTCATTCATTTTTATGGTTGAGTCGTATTTCATGTTATGTGTCAACCACACATGGTTTATTCATTAACTAAATGCACCTGGATTGATTCTAGTTTTTGTCCTCCTTGTAGAAGGCAGCCATGAACATTCATGGACAAGTTTTCCTATGAATGCAAGTCTTCATTTCTCTGGAATAAAAGACCAGATCTACTGGACCATACAGTAGTTGCATGTTTGGTCTTTGAAAGAAACTGCAAAATTTCTTTCCTGATTGGCTATACTAGTGTATATTCTCATCAGTAATATACAAGTGATCTCCTTTCCCTATGTAGCATTTGGTGTCATTATCATTTTAAAAATTTTACTAATTCTCATAGATATTTAGTGATACTTCATTTTGTTGCTAATTTGCATTTTGGTTACATTATTTCCATAAAATAGGATAATATACTATAATCCCTGAGTGTGGTGACATTAGGGAATGTCTTAGCTCATTTCTTAACCCTTTCACTAACATGGAACTGTTCTTAGTCACTGTTTAACTTACTCTGTTTTCATCTCTTAAAGCTGGCAGAAAAAGGAGACATTTCTTCTTATCCATTAATGTTCTTAAAACTTTGGGAGGCTTTGAAAGTTTTTTCCTTTCTTGGTCATGTATATTTCTGGCAAGCATCTTCCCTTTAGCTGTTGTTTTGCTCTAGGACTTTAGACTTCTAATGCAGTAAGATTCTGATGACTATGTTCCATTTGGAATATGTTTCATTTATATTTCCCGGCCCATTTTATTATGATTATTATTGTCCAGCTAGAAAAAATCGTGTAGTGAATTCTGTGATCAATACTGTATAGCAGCTTTTGTTTTCATGGTTTTTGTTTTTTGATTTTTTACTTCTAGCAGCACTGTTTGTGTACATAGCTGACACATTTGTTTTAATGTGTACCATAGTGCTTTGGACTTTTAAACCCAATGTCTGTGTGCTTAACTGTTATTCAGATTGTTGAACATGAAACAGAATAGCTGAGATCCTTAGAATTTATGCTTTTTATGACCTATGAGCCACCAGACTTCTGAGCCTGTATTTTCTAAGTAAGATTTCAATATCTATGAATTTTGAGGTTGCTGTCGAGTTTAGCATACACAAGAACGTCAGGAAGATATATGTTTATGTGGATTTCTTGTCTTATGCTAATAATTTGGAAATATGCAGACCATGATCCAATGTAAAATTTTAAAAATTAGATGTTTGAAATTTAGTCACTAAATTTTTACTGGAAGTTTTCCAGTATCCATCTCATCAGATTAGTGTCTTCTTGGTGTTCTGGGTGTGGAAGACCCACCCGAGGATTGCTGCCAATGGTGTAAAAGGGGAACTGGAGGGGAAGATTGCACGCTGCTGATTTCCCAGAAGAAGCTCTGCTGTGGCTGCATTTCCTGAGGCAAACCCGGCTGTTCTCATCAGAGCAGCTTGGGTCCTCTCAGTCACCAGGGATGGCTGTGCTCTTTGGGGAGCTCTGGTCTTCACTTTGAGTGTGACCTCCCGACTCTGGTGCAGATCCCTCAGCCTGCTGGCACAGATCCTTCACCCTGCTGGTGCAGACTTTCTAGCTTCTACCACTGGCCTTGGAGACTTCCCAGTGCAGATCTTTGGTATGGACTTGCATGGGACACTGCTGTGGGCCTGCGGCCTGCATCTGGACTCGTGAGGGACAATTCTATGGGATCCAGAGCCTCAAGTGGATTCTCCGGGTCTCTAACGCCCAGATAGACCTCTTGTACTCTTCTGCATATGACTTTTTGGGTCACTATTATAAAGTAATCCTATAAATTATATGTCTGTATTGAATCTATTCCCTTAAACCATTGACTACAGCAGGTGATTTCCCTTGAGTATGTCTCTTGCACTGCCTGACATCTTAAGGACTCTGCCGCATGACACAGGCATTCTGCCCACACTGAGGTGCGGCCCTAGTACTGCTGAGGGATCCACACCATTGCAGTTAGCTTTATTCCTGCCCTGTCGTGTCCCTTCATGCCGCTAAGTTAATGTACGTGATTGATCTCAACCTCCTTCCGGAGATCTGCATACTATTTCCTTGTGTAGCTCAACCTCTGATTCATTCTCCAGGATGGAACCCCAGCTCTGCTTGTGAGCAGACGCTCTGTTCTGAGCACCCAAAGTGCTGGTATAAAACGTGTGTTTGGTCTCTTAGTTCCTATAAAAGGTCAGTGAGAGGTCAAACTTGAATTGACTTTTCATCCGGTAGGATATAGACTGAACTTGGCAAGGAAGCACACACAGAGCTGGACTTACGTGTGATGTTGAACACTTCAGAAATGAAGGTTGGTGGCATTCAGAGATAAAAAAAATTAGAATGTAAGCATTAGCCTTTAGGTTAAATCTTTCTAATCCAATGCTACTTAAATATTTTCTATACTTTGGGGTGGGGTTGGCCTTCCATGAGCTCCCCTTTGAAATACAATATTCACTCAGTAAGACCTGATCCTGGGGTGGAGTGAATATGCCGTAGCTCTGAACCACATTAATTCCTTCTGTGGGCAGCATCCTCAGTGACCTCCCCAGGTTCTACCCCTTCAAGGTACTTCCACCTCTTCACTTTGTGAGACTTGAGGCTAAGCTTCGAACACTTGAAACTTTAGGGGACTAAGGTGTCAATGCATTTCCAGACTGTAGCAACAAGTGCCCAGGATGCATCCAAGAAATGCAAGTTATTTGGTAGGATTGACGGAGATAGCATTCATTCATCCACTGCCAGAACAGCCAGAGCTGGGTTAAGTGATATCCCTAATCATAGCCTTTAGTGTCTATAGTTTACCTTCACCATTAAATACTTCTGTCTGTGTGCTTCTCTCTCTCTCTCTCTCTCACACACACCCACACACACACCCACCTTGAGCTCAAAAACAAGAAAAACATAATATCAGTAATAATAAAGCAGAAACAACTTTTGGAGCGCCCTCCTAGATTGCTCAAGCTACTAAGTTGGGTTTGCATATTGATTCTGTAATGGGTGTATCATAAAACTGGTAATGTCAAGACCCTGAAGGTCTGAGGCAACAGATCTGCTCATGGGTCCTGTAGCTCTTTCCTTCTAGCCTTCTGTGTATAAAGCGACAGAAACATTCTTTAAGACTGCATTCTGTGAGTTTATTTACAAGGTGCTTTTTGATGTTTTATAGGCTGCTGCTTTGTGCAATAAGCTTGGCAAAGAGCTTTTGCATTTCCTTTCTTTTTTTTCAACCCAGGAAGAGCTGTGTTAGCCTTCAGGTCACTATTTATAACTCCTGTGAGAGTACTCTGTTTCAATTTCTGACCTTTCAGCATTTGCTTTTATTTATCCATTTATTGATTCAACAAATATTTATTGAGTAACAAGGAGGTGCTAAGAAATATACTGGATGGTGGAAATTCAGGATTCAGGAAGATATTTTCTTCACTTTTGTCTGTATTGGCAGGGATGTTCATTTGTCCGGGTGGAAGTATGAATCACATCATCATTATAGAGTCAACAAAGAAAGAAACGAACAATTATAGAGGAAAAAGAACATCACAGCATTTCCTGTGTAATTAAACATCTCTCCAGCCACCCATAGGAAGGGAGTATCTTGCTCTATGCTTGATCAGTAAAGTCAGGGCCTTTCAAACTAACTACTTCAGCATCTGCATGCACAGAGGGCATTTCTCAGTCCTAGAAGTTTCTACGGTTGCCCACATTTTAAGACAATTGAATGAAGTAGATTTGGTTTAAGAAGTAGCCATGATCCTTATTTTAGAAACATTAAATTGTGGTAGCCCATCTCTACTGGATGACTTGATGGGCTAAGTTTAAACAGCTTGGGTCCAGCCTAAAAGAACTTTTTCCCTGTTACTTTTATAGCTTCTTTGACCTCCTTGTTTCTCAAGCTGTAGATCAGAGGGTTCAACATGGGAATGACGATGCCATAGAATACGGAGGCCACTTTCATGTTCTCCTGGGAGTGCTCAGAAGGAGGCTGTAAGTACATGTAACACAGGGTTCCATAGAAGATGGTGACAGCGGTGAGGTGGGAGGCACAGGTGGAGAAGGTCTTCTTCCTCCCCGCAGCAGAGGACATCTTTAGAATGGCGGCCAGGATGTAGATGTAGGAGAAGATCACGACCGACACAGTGAGTGTCAAGTTAAATCCCACAAAGACAACAATTAACATGATGTTGATGTCAATGCTGGAGCAAGAAAGGGCGAGAATTGGGGGAAAGTCACAGAAAAAATCATTGATGATGTTGGACTTACAGAAGGACAGGGAAATTGTAAAACCTGTGTGTACAGAGGCGTTTATTGAACCCATGAGATATGAGCCAGCTACCAGTTGGATGCAGATGGTTCGAGACATGATTATGGGATAGCGAAGCGGTTTACAGATAGCTACATAACGGTCCACTGCCATAGTTGCCAGGAGGTAGCAGTCACTGGTCGCAAATGTTGCAACAACTAACAACTGCAGTATGCACCCTCCATATGATATGGATTTATCTTCTACCATGAAGTTCTGGAGCATCTTGGGAGTGATAGCAGATGTGTAGCAGATGTCAACAAAAGCCAGATGTTGCAAGAAGAAGTACATGGGTGTTTGAAGTCTGGAATCTGTGTTGATGAGCAGGATCATCCCAGTGTTACCCACCATGGTTGTCATATAGACCACAAGAAACACAATGAAGAGGACACATTGAATCTCATATTGGACACCAAATCCGAGAAGATAGAATTCAGTCACTTCTGTTGCATTTCTTCGTGTCATGGTTACCAAACGTCTGGAAAGGAGCAAGACAAGAGAGAAGATGTTTGTGACTTTTGGAAGTGACATGATTCTTTCCATGTCACTGTTTTGGCTTGGGTTTTCTGATAAAACTCACAGAGATTTTTTATTTTACAAATGACTTCCTCTGTTTTCTTGATAAGCACTCACAAAAACTGTTTCTGAAACATGGATTCATTTTTTAATGAAGAATACTTCACACATCAGTACTGACATTAATGTGCGATTCTAAGAAACATAGGGTAGTGCACTTTTCCACCATATTGACAGGTATCTACATTTGCATTAGACAATGTTTAAATATGATTTTGTACCTTTTCAGTATCTTGCATCCCTTCTTATTCATTTATCATTTTAGTTATTTAGTCCTAGTTCAAGGTCTTGAAATTCATAGAATTAGTTATGGCTAGAAGAATTTCCTGACGTATAGTCCTGGGCCACACATGTATCACAGCTATGTAGTGTGAAATACTGTCTATTTTACAATCCCCACCACAGGAGTTTCCACCACAAACCAGGTAATGCCTTCATCTCGTATATATAAAAGAGAGAGGAGCTGGTATTTTTTATGGAATCTTACTGTCTTTTAGTCATGGTTTTCTTTAGTTTTCCTTAGTGAAAGAAAAACGATGTGGTAAAATTTATTTGGAAACAGTGATAGCTCATTTAAAATCACAACCGTGTTTGTTTTTCTCTAAGTTATGAAACCCCTGTACTTAGTCTGATGCACAGGTGTGATGCACCCATGCATGACTTATCATACATTAGGAGCCTTCCAGCTAACACAGCTTCTTTGTTCCTTAACTTCTTCCCCTGTTGCCAACCACTAGTAACTATCCTAGGCCCTTTCTGTAGCAGGAATTGGCTTGCTGATGCAATATGTGCATCTTTTTTTCCCCCTGAGAAGAGCCAGATCACATTCTCAGGCAAACATGCTTGTGTGTGGCCATGACCCGATGCATTTCCAGTGGAACATGGGCTGAAGGAAAGCGTGCTCCATCAAGGCTGTCTCCTTCATCCCTAACTCTCTGCAGATCATGTGATCTTCTGCTCCCTCTCTCCCCCTCCTGTTAGGTGGATATTGATGTTCAGGGAGACTTTGGCAGTCACATGTCAGGGCTGCCAGATATAATTAATACAGGTCACTGAGTTAAAATGTGAATTTCAGATGCACAGCGTACTTTTTGGTAGAAATGAGACCTAAATATTGCCTGGGAAACATTAAAAGTAAAAATTTGCTTGCTGTTTATTTGAATTTCAAATTCCACTGGGCATCCTACCTTTTAATTTATTAAGTCCGATGACTGTTGCTTATTGCAGTCCACTTCTGGCTGTACCTGAATGACTATATGAGGAGAATCCTTACCTTAGTCCCTGTTCTGTTGCTATAAAAGAATATTAGAGATTTGGTCATTTACATAAGAGAAAGAGATGTACATAGCTCATGACTCCAGAGGCTGGGAAGTCCTGACGCAGCAGCTGTGGCCCCTTTACCTCATCACCCCTTGGCAGAGGTAGAAGGCAAGACAGAATGAGCACCCGAAGGCTCTGAGATTACTTGTACTTTGCCACAACAACATGAATCTAATAATGATGGCAGAGCCCTTGCAACCCGGACACCTCTTTTTAGGCCTCCCTTCTCAACACTACTGTACTGCGGTCACCTTTCTAACTCAATGACTTTAGGTTACAAGTTCCATCCTCCCCGGCCCTGCTGTCAACATGCCTTCTCCACCAGATCATGTGCTTTTGAGATTTTCTATTGTTAAATGTTGCTGAGATTTAGGCACTTTTTCAAAAAAATAGTATTACATAAAGAATTACTATTTCAGTTATAACACACAATGGATTGCTTTTTATTGAAAGGTATAAATGAATGAAGGAATAACAGCAGTATAAGCGCCTACCTGGAAGGGTGCTTGCTGAGTGACTGCTGGCTGATCAGGCATGTGAGGACCAAGCAATGAGCAGTAGCGGGGAAGGCTTGCAATCAGCTACATTTATCCTGTAGAATCCTCCAAATGCTGTTATGGGCAGGTCACTGTGAAGGCTGAAGGAAGGACTAGGATATGGGTTGCTGAGACTTTGCTAAGGAGCAATTGCAGGTTATAGCTTAGGTATCACTTATGGGTCAGTAGCTTATTAAGACATCAGAGGACCTATCTGATACTTGAAGAACAAAGAATGAGGAAGCATAACCTATAAAAGGAGGAGGACCAACCCTGAAATGCATAAACCACCCCTGCTATATGGATCTATTATATATATGTAGATATAAAGGTATATATGCAAATTGTTACTTTCATGGAGGACAAATTGGAATGTGATTATGGAAAGATGCCTACAGGGATACAGTAACTTATTATTTTTATTTTGAATTACATCATGACTGTGTGGTTGAATTATTTTCCATATAATTTTACACATTTTTTATTCATGCAAAATATTATGTAATAAAATAAATTGCCCATAGAGGGGAAAAACCCACTTCCCCAACACATCAATGGAGTGCCCTTGACTCTCTCTGTAACTGCCAGCAGATCTACACCCTCTCGGGGAAGATGGCCAGGGAGCGGGAGCCCTTCATGACAGGAATGTAGTGCTCCAAGCCCGTTGCTGATATTGGCTTTCAGATATCTTGAGAAGGAAGCACCATGGGATAAAGTGACGGGGAAGACATCACTGTCTCAAATTCAACCTTGTGGGAGGGCTGAGGATAAGTATGTTTTTTTTTTTTTTTTTGATCAGTATGTTTTAGCAAGCTCTTTTCTCATATAAATTTTTTGGAAAAGATGAAATGGAGACTTTGTGAGGAGTCCTGCCAACTGATTTTTGGTAAGTTGCAACAGGCACTGATTAGAAGTGTATTTAATAAACAGTGCAGGGGCATGTGGTGATCCATAGGCAAACCAAAAATTCAGTATGAGCTTCATAGCTTATATAAAAACTGACTCAAACAGAGCATATGTTTATATGCAAAATATAAAGCCATGAAACTCTCAGAAGGTGACATCCAGGAATATCTTTAGATGGTAGGACAGAGTAAAGCATTCTGATACATGAGAGCAAAAACACAATAGATAGAGACAAATAAAAATAAATTGAACTTCATCCGGATTAAACTGTTTGCTGTGCTAAGGACCTGCTGAAATGGATGGAAAGCACATTACCACTTGGGAGAAAGTATTTCCAGACAGCGCTCCTGGAAAGGGATTCAGAGAGTAGGTAAGAAACTCCCAATCTCAAAATGGAATGAGAAGTCAAATTTGAAAATTGATAAAACACACAGACATCTAACCAATGAAGGAGACATGGATGAGAGAGAAACACGTGAAAGAATGTCCAGTGCCACTAACTATTGGCGAGGGGCACCTGTAGGAACCCGTGAGGGGTCACTGCACTAAGCACAGTGAGACACTGGTCTGCACATGTCTCAGTGGCTACGGTAAGCAAGGTGACAATACCGCACAGTGGCCGTGCTCAGAGTAGCTGGATGTCTCATGCATTATCTGTGGGCATGCAAAGAGTCACAATCACTCTGGAACATAATTTGCAATTTCTTAAGAATATGCCCATGCAGTTACCAGCTGGCTCTGCCCTTGTACTCCTAGATAGTTTTGCCAGGCTAATGCCCACATCAGAGCATACAATCAAGCTTTCATACAACATTTACCTGTGCAAGCCTCAAATTGTTCCATAATGGGTAGTCATTTAAATAAGTAGTGATACACCTGTACTGTGGAATAGACTTGGAAACAGAGAAGAACGAAGTATTATAAAGGCACCGAGGTTCCACCCACTGGGACCTCAGTGGCATTGTGGTGAGTAAAGGGGAAGCTGATTCCCAAAAGTCTCACGCTGTATGGTTATTTGTACAGTGTATTCAAAATGGCTAAATTGTACAGATGAGAACAGATTCGTCTGTGCCCAGAGTGAGGAGTGGTAGGCGGAGGAGGGTGGTGGATCTGGTCCATGAAGCTTGGGTGAGAGAGATCTGTGTGGAGCCTGTGAGCTGTGATGGAGTAGTCTACATCTGAATGATTAGAGGGATCTACACAAGTGAGAAAAGAAACACACATGCATGCTCAAGTGCACACACACACACACACACACACATACACGGTACCCATATCCAAATCACAGTGCAATTGTATCTGATGTAACCCTTGAGGGAAAACGGGGTGAAGCGTTGTTCCTGGGAGCTCTCTGTACTAGCTTTGCAACTTCCGGTGAATCTTTGAGTATTGGAAAATCAAAAGTCAAATAACAATAAAGATGAAAAAGTAGTCTGCTTTGAAAGAATGGGAGGAACAAGTGGGCCAGTGCACATAATCCTCCCAGCATGGGCAGGCATTGGACAAGTTCTGTCCAAGTCACCAAAAGACAGACATCAACGTTACGTTAAAAACGTGTGATATTGGTTGATTGATCAACTAGGTGATCCACTTGTTCCCTCACCTTCTTTCCCAGCCATCTTCAGCCCTGGCTGCGTGTCCATCCCAGCGCCAGCAGGGAGCTGAGTCCTGGCCAGAGGCAAACACTCCGGGCTGTGTCTCTCACCTTCTGCTCTGCTGCCTCCTGCACTCGCCGCCAGGGGACGCAGCTGAGGCTGGGGCGGGGATTCTCTCTGCTTGACTCGCACCAGAGTCCTCCCTGGAATCGCTCTCCACAGGTGGGGCAGGCTGCCTGCCTCCGAGGTCTCTCCTGTCGGGGTTTTGTAGCTGGGGCGCAGGGGATCAGTGGGGATCAGTGCTCATCCCTCAGAGAATCAGAGGCTACAGGGGCTGGATGGAATTGGATAAACAATGTTTATTTGTAGTTCCCTTCTGAAAGAAGTTAAGGTTGCCCACAAGGGACAAAATTTATTTTTGTGTTACTGCCTTTAGGGACTGTGAGGATTGAGAGCTTCCCAAGTGTTTCAAGTTCCTTCCTTCCTCCCTCTCTCCCTCCCTGCGTCCTTCCTTCCTTTCATTCCTCACCTCCTCCCTCCCTGTCTTGACTTTTTTTTGGCAGAAGGGCAAATAACAAAACCATTCAAATGGTTAAAATTCAGAAGTATGAAATGCGCAGAATAAAAACCACATCTTCCTCTATTCCTTGACCCCAATCTCTCGTTTCTTCCTCGGAAATCGTAACCGCATGGTCTGGTTATCCTTGCGCACAGCAGCCTTGCCTTGCCCTTAGATGCTAATGTTTATATTCTGCATTGCACCGTCTCTGAAAGTGACTGTGTTATCGCTTCGGACCTCGTGTTTCACTTTGGCATCTCTGCACGTGTGTCTATATCAGTACCGATAGAGTAGCCTCACTCTTTGCAGTGGTTGTGACATATTTTATCAAACAGCTGCATTTCTGAGTTTGCTTAATCGAACTGCCCTCACTGGTAGGTGTCTACATGATTTACAATCTTTTTCCCTACTGCTGTATATGTTTGTGGTACGTAATTATTACTTTCCTCTTAGGGAACTGGTGCCCATGAATATCAAATTTGGATCATTTTTACTTCTGCCCACCTCCCATCTCCTTAAAATCTGCTTCCCTGTTTCCTACCATTTCTCTTCTATTTTGCTGTTTAAATTATTCATATTTTGGGTTTCTCACTTAAGAAGTTTTCTTTTTCTTCTCTGAACCAGATTGGGTGTCTTAACATGTTTCGAAGAACCGCTAATATTTCATTCTCTGTGCCTTATGTGTCACAGGTTACCCTCTTATAAAGCATTTTTTATATTTATATTTTGAATTAAGAACTTTTTAAAGCAGGCTTAGAAATCTTTCACTTATTTTTTGCCATGCAGAATATTTTGATTTTAGTGTAGTCCCTCCAAAACTTATCTATTGCGTATAACTTAAACTTTGGCCTTTTGACCGTTACCCTTCCATTTCCCTCCTTGCCCGGGTGCTGGCAACTACAGTTCTCTAGGCTTCTCTTAGTCTGCCCATCTTAGATGGCACACACAAATGAGAGCACACAACATTCATCTTTGTATGTCTGGCTTATTTTACGTCACGTAATGTCCTCCAGGTCTGTCTGCATTGACACAAATGGTAGAATTTCCTTCTTTGTAAAAATGGAATAATATTCCATTGTGTGTATGTGCGCATGTGTGTGTGATGCGTGTGTGTGATGCATGTGTGTGTGTGTGTGTGTGTGTCTTGCTTTATCTGCTCATC
Source organism: Chinchilla lanigera (assembly GCF_000276665.1). NCBI lineage: Eukaryota > Metazoa > Chordata > Mammalia > Rodentia > Chinchillidae > Chinchilla > Chinchilla lanigera. The sequence goes on along the minus strand of NW_004955511.1, from coordinate 2,139,901 downwards.
CACTGATATATATTCAAGTTTTGATATCCTGGTTATAGTGAACCATGCTACCATTAACATGGGAAAATATATCTCTTGGAGAGACAATGTTATTAGCTTCTGCAGTTTTGGATATTCCTGTGCTCATATAGTAAAACTAACGGGGCTTGGCGGCGGGGGGGGGGCATTATTTTTTTAATATACTTTGTGCTGGTATTTTCATTTCTTATTTTATATTGATATTCATGATCAATTTTGGACCAGATTCTGAGCTGCCTCTGTTAGCTTGCTTCATAAAATATTGGCAGTAGACCTTCTTTCCCACCTGGCCCATCAGCTCCAGTGGCTTGGTGCTGTCTCAACCACGGTGGGGTTTAAGACCCACAGATCGATGCTCAGTGGTGAGATGAGGGCTGCGTTTCCATTACCTCATTCCGTGCACGGTATTTTCTGTTTACGGTCTTCCGCGATAGTAACTTTGGTTAATCAATGTCCTTAGCAAAATCCTCTGTCTCATCAGCTTCTCTAGTTTATTACCATAGTGTGGACTAAGTAGTTTTTCATTTTTCTTCATAAGATAGAAAGTGATAAAGTAATATATTTATTTATTGCTGCTATTTCTCTAGAGAATGAGAACTTAGATTTTCTAATTATATCAGTTAAGACTACTTATAATTATTTTTCAATTTTAATTAAGTAAAAATAAGTAAAAAATAATATAATTATCTTTCAATTTTAATTAAGTAAAAGTAATAACTTCCTTACCTGAAAACTATTTTCTCATTTCTTGAATGTAAACTTTATAAATTTTATTTCTTATTAACATAGAGTTAAAATTATATTTGAACATTTTTTTACAATTTAATATTTTTCTAAAATGGTTTATAAAGTTTTACCTTATAGTAGATATTTGCAAATCTTGTTTTTATTTCATCTTCAACCAAATGATAGTTTAAATGAGTTTTAAATTCCTAAGTGGTAGAAATCTAGCTGGGCTCACTGTCCCCTATCCATACTTGAGATCTTCTGGCCAGGTTTGTATCCTATGGAAACACCCTCCTTATCTCTCTTACTGAGAAGTCCATAATTTCTGTACAGTGTGTGAGCAAAATCAAATAAATTTTTTGGCTCGAGGCATGCTTGATCAGTGATTTAAAAAAAAACCCAGAGTTCTACATATGCGTTTAACCAACCTTACTAATTATGTCAAATAATTCTACTATTGCCTTTTGTAATACCCTCTTCTCCACTTGGTCTGCCACGTGCTGTCCTGTGATGTGCTCCCTTGGTCTGTCTGGGTTCTGACTGGCTCCCTACCCTACAGTTCTTGTCTCAGTCTGTGAACGTGGACCTTCTGGAAACACTGGGAAAGTAATGAACTCTATTATTATGTCACTCTTCCCTGCAGTGTAACTGACTAGTGAGATACAGGAGAAGAATTAGAAAATGGGATCTTAGTCTTTCTGTTTATGTCACCTATCAACATGTGTGTGCTTGGTCATTCTAAGTTATTTTTCCTAAATAGTGAGAACACGAGGTTCTGAGCCCATATTTGACTTCAGCATTTATGCCTGGCTTCTGTAAATTTTGGAAACTGAGTGATATAAGGCATCAATTTTGGGTAAATGGGCCTACTGTGTTTTGGGTTTTGCTTTCTTAAGACATACACCTCTTAAGGCACATAGCCTGACATTCAGGGTGCATTTGCCAATGATAAAACTGTTATGCAGTGCACCTTTCTTGCTCCCTGCCAATGCCCTAGCTTTTGTTTTAGGGAAACAAGGCAGAGAGAATAGATATTGGTTCTTAATAACCCTGTACCCGTGTGGGTTCACCCTGTTGCCTCTCTTTCCTACTCTTTCATTCTGCATATATCACCCAAAGGAGTGATCTTCCCAATATTATTTAACAATAATAAAACACACAGCTGCAGAGAAATAACAACACTTAATCTCAAGAGAAGACCAAAAAGAGAGGGAAACAAACATCATTTTATTTCTTGAGAGACCACACACGTGCTCCCTCCACAGTGCTGAATCTTTACAAGGTAGTCAATGGACACACTTATTTTTTTTTAATTTTATTCTAAAGAGAACAAAAACCAATAACAAAATAACAATGAGGACAAAAACAAAGCAATATAAAAACAATAAAAATGATACAGGATTTTCAAACAAGATGACAGGAATTAACAGTGGTTGCTATATTACATATTGTTATCTTCAACAAAGTGGCTCAGATTACCAGATGTAAGAATGCAAGACTGATCAAACAATTAAAGACAATAGCAAGTAATAAAATAATTAGAGACAATACAGAGCTTCATTAAACAGGATGGTAGGAACTCAACAATGGTTGTAATATTGCATACTGTAGTCTTCAAATTAGTTGTTCTGATTACCAGACGTAAGCATGTAAAATTGGTCAAGAAAAAAAAAATTTAAGCATTGACTGTTCCTTTCAATAAACCAATAGACATCAGTGATACTCTTAATCCAGCTATCCTTGTATATATGTGTTTATATTTTTCTTTTTTTAGTTTTAAAGAGAAAATAACAAAAATGAAATAACAAAAACAAAGGGAGGGAATGTACTTATTATAGTACTAATTATGTCTCTCTCTTTATGGCAATTTTATATTTTCTTATAGGTACTTCAAAAGAAGTTCAGCAAAATGCAAAAAAGCAATATCAAACAGAACTTTCCAAATATCTTCTGTTTAAGACATACATGACTTAGGAGTCTATGCATTGGAGCTGGGGAGGTAGCTCAGTGGTAGAGCTCTTGCCTAGCATGTATGAGGCTCTGGGTTCAAGGACTCAAAAGTACAAGAGAAAACAAAAGTTAATTTATTTAATCATTTGACATTTTTTTTCTGTGTGCTATGCATAATTAAGGAATGCCTTTGTGCATCACAAACTTTGTCACATGTTCTAAGGTTGAGTAAGGAGAGTCTTGTGCTTTCTTGTCAGTCCACGTTGCTATCGAGTCACGGTTTAAGCTAGAGCTTGTATCACGTCTTGGTTTCTCAGGCTGTAGATCAAAGGGTTTAACATGAGGGGTAACATGTCATAAAATACAGAAGCGACCTTTTCCTACTTCTGAGACTCAGGGGTACGACTGTGTAGGTACATGTAAGAGAGGGCCCCATAGAAGATGGTGACGGCTGTCATGTGGGAGGCGCATGTGGAGAAGGCTTTTTCTCCGTCCTGCGGCAGAAGACATCCTGAGGATGGCGCTCAGGATGCATAAGTAGGAAAAGATGACGACCGACACGGTGAGTCTCAATGTAAACTCTAATTTACCCATGTTTCTACTGAGTTGATTTATAGTTTTTATTTATCCTGCTTTTGAATTTCTCTTTAGTTGCGGACTTGACAAAGATTTTCTTACATTTTGCCCTTTACTAACTTTGCCTTTTTTTTAACGAGTGAAAGGGAAACTTTAAATAATTTGAATAATATGTGATCATTTTTACCTTATGCTTTTCTTTTAAAAAGTATAAAGTTCATCCTGTATTAAGCTCATTTCCGTAGGAATATAGATGTTGTATTAAAACTTGTTTTTACTCTAGCACTGTATGTGTTGTATATGTTTGTTGAATCATGAAAATCTGTACCATAGATATAATTTGATATGTTACTTTTGTTCTCAATATTTGTTTTTTGAAGGAATACTGAGGTTAGAAAGTGATAGTGTGTGTATGTGTAAATGTGTGTGTGTGTGTGTGTGTGTGTGTGTGTGTCTGTATGCATTAATGCTTGGAAAATTCTTAAATATGTTTAAAGCATTAAATAGTATGCTTTTCTATGTTAAAATATACTCTTGAAAATCTCTCTGTGTTAGACAACATTTCTCTGTGCTAGACAAAAATGGTGTTAGAAAATTTTCTGTGTTAGAAAATATCTCTGTGTTAGAAAATCATTTTCTGTGTTAGAAAATCTCTCTGTGTTAGACAACTCAATCTCTCTGTGTTAGACAACATTTACCAAACATTTATGAAGCAACAATTCTAATATTGTGTGACCTCCTCTCACAATGAATAATGTGAAGATTCTCCAAGGCATTTTGTGAGGCTGATATAACCTTAACACTACCAAAATATAAGGAAGGAAAATGAGATCACCCATTTTTAAAATATAGATGTAAGTAAATTAAAAATACCTATTCTGCCATCAAATCCAACCATATATCAAATGATTGTAGCAATCAAAAGAGGCTTCTGTTTTCTTCTTCAGGGTTTTATCAGCGGAGAAATAAAGAACAAGGTGTATATGGTGGCCATAATATCACCTTTAGACCGCAGGAGGAAGATTATGGGTTATGAAACCCATAGTTACTGCTTCCAGGCAGCAGAGGTAGTAGACAGCAGTGGTACTGTAGTTGGTCCAGTCTCTCAGCAGCGGTGGCCGTGTCTCTCCCACTGTCCAGGGAGCAGCTCTGGGGCACAGGACCCAGGCTTCCGCAAACTGGGCCTGCTCAGAGGATGTGGCTGAGCAGACTGTGCCCGGTTGTCCTCAGATGCACCAGTCAGATGCATCATTGCACCTGTCTAGATGGACAGAGGAACCAAACGGAAGGAAGGAGGCCTGGGTTGCAGCAATCGACGACTTGTTGCTGGAAACAGCAGACGTAGGCAGCAAGTGTTTTCTCTCGGTAATCATGGCCATGGTACATTTATCCCAGGAATCAAAAAAATTTTAACACTGGAATGTTGTTGATATAATTTGGCATATCAGCAAGTAAAGGAGGTAAATTCAATCAACTTTCCTGATGAAATATTAACAAAATGTAAACAAAGAAAGTGTTTTAACTTAGCGAAGACTGTCTTCCCCTCACCCTCTTAAGCAGTGAGTTCTGCGGAGCAGTGCCAGGAAGGGAAGGAGTGAGATGCGGACAGGTGATTGATTCTGTTCAATATGCACCTGAGGTCTTGCAAGGACGTGCAGAAGCAAAAGCTGTGGTGATTACAAGGACGGATGAAGACAATTATCCCACTTAGATGACATCATTGTCTCAGTGGAAAATGACAGAGATAAGAGAAATTTTTAGCGAGGCTAGTACAGTCATTTGATATTGGGTTAATACACGAAAGTCAATATATTTCTCTTAGGTGGGAAAGAAAAAAATTGAAAATGTATCTCCAATATCAATCAACAAGAAGTATTTACATGTACATCTAACAATAGTTTTCTTATGCCACTTAGAATAGAAAATTTAAAAAAAAATGGAAAATTCTGTCTAAATGCGTGAAGAAGGGCCAAAACATAGGCCAATTCCATGGATAAGAATTCAATACTATAAATGTCACATTTCCCCCATATTAATTTGCAAATTCTAGGAAATTTCAATCAAGCATTTGAGAAAATTTTATGCTCAACTCAAAGATTTATATGGAATTTTAGAGAAAAACAAGTGGTGACCAGAACTTGCCCTAGCAGACATTATAAATTGCTACAAACTAATAATAATAATGAGTAGTGCTACTACTACTACAGACAGTAGGGTATTGGCTTGAGAGTAGAGTTATAGATCATTGGAACAGAGAAAACTAAACTACAGACCGACCCATGAATCTATGAAAACTTGATATATGACAACATTAGCATGTGCATTAGTGAAAAATGGTGTGGTATACCCTCGTGCTATAATCCTTGCACATATGAAAAATGATATCGAATCTCTATTTTACATTTTACAAGGCTGTTTTAAAGAGAGGACAGATTTAAATTTTAAAAAGCTTTGAGAATGAAATATTACTGATTATGTGACTTAGCTATTTAGAAAAAAATTAGACAGTACAAGAAAACCTAAATCATACAAATTGAAAGTTCAATTCTACTGAAAAACATCAACATTATGAAATAGAAAAACCTGGATACTGACTGGAAATATGGTAATGTAGGTTGGTTGCAACACATAAAAATGTCCAGGGTGAGTATAAATGAATGATTTCTGTAAATCATTCTACCGGAGGAAGTCACAATCAATACGAATAGGATAGCTGTAGAAGAAATGGAATCTGAACACTCAATAGAAATATGAAAAGATTCACAGCTCACCAGTCACCAGACTGCTGCATATGAATCCTCTGTGAAGCATCATTTTATACTCATAGATTTAAAAGGCCAATGTTTGATTAAAACATGGACCCACCGAAATCTGTAGTCTCACATTGGTAATGTAAATTAGTATAAAAACATTGGTGACAGCTTGATAATAGTATAATTGAGCATGTTTCTGTGGCCCAGAATCTCCAAATAAGATATATATTGTAGCAAACTAGAGAAATTAATGGCCACATATAAGTGGATAGTCACACACATGTAGTGTACTTGTGTGAATGTGTATATACTCGTATACATGTATGCACAAAATGTTTATAGCAGCTTTGTCATAGAAAAATGCTCATTATTAGATAACCAGTGAAAATCAGTAGAGAGCTGATACAATGTATACGGTGCAATCTCTCCAGTGCAATGCAGAGTAATAAAAACAATTGCATACGTCGTCCTGCACTCTGATGTTAGTAACGCCAGGCAGAGGTATGTGCTGCGTCACGGATGGAGGGCTTCCTTTAAGATGGGGATGAACCTCCAGAGGCAGGAAGGCAACAAACCAGGCATACTTCTGATACATGCGTTTCTCTGTTTTTGCCCAAGTAATGGAGTAGTATAATTTTATAATCATGGAACAAGAAACAATTTATGTTCCGAATTCAAATAAAAGAGTGAGACATCATAAGGGACACAACTCAACAGCTCAGATAACAAGGAGCAGCTGGGTGTGGTGGCACACACCTGTAATCCCAGCACTCGGGAGACTGTGGCAGGAGGATCGTTGGTAGTTCGAGGCCAGCCTGGACCACAAAGTGAGCTCAAGGCCAGCATGAACTGCATAGAGAGAACCTGTCCCAAAAACAACCTACAAAAAACAAAAAACAAAAAACAAAAAACCAAGGAGCACCTATGTACACAGATCTATCCCCTCTGTGAAGTTGCACCGGACAGGAACTTCTTTGTTCCAGCTACAATTAGGGTGTTTGCTCATCACGGAAATGCGGTGATGAAGACGGTCAGTTATCCGAGCATTCTGACCTACTCCTCTGCTGAGCCCAGCGCTCCCGAGGTTTCTTTTAAACTCAGAGTTGTGCATAGGAAAGAAATAGAGCCATCTGGGTTTGAATTTTTACTTCACCACTTCTGAGCAATAAAGGACCTAACTTCTGTCAGCCTCACTTTCTTCCTTCATAAAGTTGGGATCATAATTACTGAAAGGGTACCCATGCTCACTGTAACATTGCTTGTAAAGGTGAAAGTTTGGAAATAATGTTAATTAACTGACAGTACATTCACATTATGGATCCACACGGAGCCCGAAAGACGTAAGACAGGTATGTACCTTGTGGGAGGATACCCACGTTATATTGCACAGGAAGGAAGCGTGGTCCCCGTAACATGATGTGGAGACCACTTATAATATATGCTTCATTAACTTCCACTGTTTCTTTCCGTATTTCTCCAAAAGAAGTTCAAGAAGGACACTCATCCAATTTTTAATGGTTATCATTGGGCCTGAGGAGGGAGGGAGGGAGAGAGAGAGAGAAAGAAGAGGAGAGATCATTAAACTCACACACTACTTCACTTTTTTTTTCCATTTTGAAATAGCCTTAATTGTTTTAAAAAGGAAGAGGATGATAAATAATTAAAGTCTGCTTCATAGAGATGTAAGGCTCAAATGAGCTGATTCAGGTAAAGTTCCCACCACAGGCCAGGATTAATGAGCACTCAACATCTGGTCCTAAACCCACATGCAAATAATACATCAAGGGCATCTCCTGTTTGTTCTTTTATTCAATCACTTTCTCATTCACCTTTTCTTCTAGACATTGCTCAGCTGAACTCACTTTCCTCACTCTGTTTCCATAGCATCAGCTGTGATG
>NW_004955511.1:2123308-2131269 GCF_000276665.1 Chinchilla lanigera | reverse complement strand
CAGTTGTGATGAGCTGACTCTGATTCTCATGGTGGTACAGCTGGAGCTGACTCTGGTTGTCATCATGGTACATTATGTAATTGCCTTTGGTGCTTTGTCCACCCCTCACCTGTGCACGCTGAAGTGAGAGGCAACTGATGTTAAAAAATGTCATTTTCTATGTTTTCCTTACACTAGAGTGAGTCATACATCTAAGAACCTATATTTAGCTGTGGATATGTAGTCTTGTCATCATAATTGTAGAAACCCAACTTTCTGTAAGGATATGTAAACCTAGCGTAAATTCAAGTGTTTGTACTTCCTAGTGCAAAATTGAAATTGCTTTTGGAACACGCCTTATAACATCACCTTGACCATGACTTATTTAAAGAAAATTTTTACCCTCAATCATTCTTTCTCCTAGAGATCTATATGTTGTTTAAATCCAGAGTAACTAAAGATGAATGTTTTCCAGGTGGCTTTTACAATTTCAGAATATTTGGAGTAAAGTTACGTGGAAAAGAAATTTGGAATTGTGTGTGCTTAGGAAGTTGTTATGAGGGAAACTTTAAGTGGGTCAGGGTGAAAGGAGAAGCTAAGTTCCATTAGTAGCTTCTTTGGTAATTAGAAACTATATGAAGGAGAGTTAGCGTCATAGGTTTGTGGATTGACATTCTGTGTTCCTGATCTCATGACCAGTGTGTGCAACGTTAGTAATGTTGTTCAACTGCAGGTGCGAGAACTCTCAACTTCCTCTGACCAAAGCACACAGATTTATTTTTCCTTCAGGAGATAGTTTGGGAGCCATCAGTTTGTGATTAGCTTAGGTACACTCATAGTCTAACACATCTACTTGCTGAACTTTTCCTTTCATGACAGGGGCAAAGACCTTGTCTGCCAAGTGCCCTTCTAGTGCTCTGCAGTAGGTAGAGGGATGACAGTCCAGTGGAGGAGGTCTCAGAAGAACGTGTCGAAGGTATGCTATGGTTCACCCTAGCAGCTGTGGTCAGTGTGGGAAGAGCAACATGATTTGAATAGAAATCATTAAGCAAAGAGGAGTCAGAATCTAAAAGACTTGGAAAATTCCAAGCCCACCCACACTGTAAGATGGGAAGAAGGTCCTCGAAGGATTTGTTCTGCCATATTATCTAAAGTAATGGCCTGTAATATTTTACTTTATTATGATAAGATAGATACCTGATAAGAACAGGAGTTATTACACAGAGAATAACAAAAACCACAAGTCAAACAAGCAACAAAGAATCAAAGATGGAAGACCAGTTTTTATTTTTTAAGAGAAGCCTTGATATGTCTGTGCACTCTAATTATGGAGGTACTGCCTCAACATTGATTATGTTCTTTAGCATAATTTTGTTTTTATGACAGGTACTTGAAAAAAGGCTCTTTGCAATGTACAAAAACAGAATCAATCAATGCCTTCTTTTCAGATAAATTTACCTTAAGAAACATGAACAAGAAGTTCATTTGTCTGCCTGGGAGACTTAGTGACTTACAGAGACCCTGCTTCAGAATAAAAAAAACAAAAGACTGGCAAAGTAGCTCAATGCAAATACCATGGATTCAATTCCTAGTAACACACACACACACACACACACACACACACACACACACACACACACACACACTTTGCTTGGGTTTGGGTACATATCTTACTTGTGGATCTCTTGCCTATCATGTGTGAAGCTCTGACTTTAATTCCAAACACTGTCAATCAAAACATAAAAAGAAGTTCATGTATTTAATCATTTGATGTGTTTTTCAATATTTTTAAGATGCTATGGGTAATTTAGGAGTGACTTTGTGCATCATAGACAGTTGTCATATGCTCAGAAGTTGGGGAATAAGAGAACCAAGCTGGGTTTCTGGTTGACCCATACCGATACAGAAATCATGCTGAGAAGCACTTCATTCCCATGTGCCTTATGGCTGCTATCACATCTTGGTTTCTCAGGCTGTAGATGAGAGGGTTTAACAAGGGAATCATAATTCCATAAAACAAAGAAGCCACTTTTTCCTGTTCTTGAGACCGGTTGGCCCCATGGAGTACATACATGTAAGAAAGGGTCCCATAGAAGATGGTGACGGCTGTCAGGTGGGAGGCGCACGTGGAGAAAGCTTTTCTCCGTCCGGCGGCAGAAGACATCCTGAGGATGGTGGCCAGGATGTATATGTAGGAAAAGATGATGACTGACACAGTGAGGGTCAAGTTAAACCCCACAAAGGCTGTCAGGACCATGATATTGAAGTCAATCCTGGAGCATGATAGAGCGAGAATTGGAGGTATATCACAGAAAAAGTGATTAATTGCATTAGATTTGCAGAAGTCCAAGGAGAAAGTCAGACTGGTGTTCACAGAAGCATTTAGGGAGCCCATGAGGTATGAACCAAGCAGCAGCTGAATGCAGAGTCTCCGGGACATGATAACTGGGTAGTGCAGGGGTTTGCAGATGGCCACGTAGCGGTCCACGGCCATGGAAGCCAGGATGAAGCAGTCACTTGTGACAAATGTCCCATAGACTAGTAACTGCAGTATGCATCCTGTGAAGGAGATGGACTGGTTTGTGCTCACAAAGTTCTGCAGCATCTTGGGTGTGATGGCAGAGGAATAGCAGAGATCAACAAAAGCCAGTTGCTGGAGGAAAAAGTACATAGGCGTGTGAAGGGCAGGGTCTGTCTTGATGAGCAGGATCATCCCGATGTTGCCCACCAATGTGGCCACGTAGATGATGAGGAAGGCCGTGAAGAGGACTTGCCAGGACCTGTGTTGACCAGCAAACCCGAGGAGAAGGAATCCAGTCACTGCACTGCCATTATTTTGTTCCATGTTTAGCATGAAATAAATGTCAGCTAAAAATTACAACAAAACAATAACAGAGAAAGTAAGACCACTGTGAGTCTTTGTGTCTGAATTTGAAAACGGTGTAAGATTTGGTTTCACAGTCATTCAGACAATATTTCCTGTGACATAATTGACTTGGATTTGGAAGGCTGACCTTGGTCCTCAATGTGGAGAATTTCACCTACATTTTGGAAAAATTGCTATTGGACAGCGGCTCTGTTCTCAGCTACTGCCATTCCATAAACACATCAGGTATAGCATATGAAATATGTTTACTTTCATTTAGTTCATTTCTCTTTTTGCTTTATGTACTTTAATTACAATGTTAGCTCCCCAAATAGAAGTTATTGTATCTGAGGACGTTTACCTACCCATATATTTGGGTATGATCTTACTCTAATTTATTTCCATGTCTCCTTGAACCTCCCTTCTTTGCTGAGTCTACTCCGACTCTCATGAGATTATTTACAGTCTTCTTAGAAGTATGTATGAAAGCAACTAGGGCAATAGATCATTTTCTTATGAAAACCATCAATGTATTTCAGACAAAAATTTGATAAGCCATAAAATTGTCCAGCATTGCCAAAGTTCTTTAATAGTTGTAAATGTGCAATTCCATTTCCTCTATGAACGTCACTTGAGCTGGCAAGATGCTGCCCCAGGCCTGCTTGCCTGTCCTTGGCCCATGCTTTGGCCCCTGTAGATAGCCTACAGGGGTATCTACTGTTGTAGATAGCCTGCACCTCGCATCACCTGCTTTGTCTTCTAATGGAGGAGAAGGCGGTTACAACGTGGCTCCACCGTAAGTATGAAAATTTGTCTGTGAAATATTCCTAGGACAAAATCATTAAGTTCAGGGGATCCAACACATGTTTAATTTGCCCAAGTCTGACCAGTTTGCTCTCTGTAATGGGTGGACCAGTGGACACTGCTATAAACAAGCATCCTCATGGATGCTGATAGCCTTCTAATGTATTTCTGCCAAGAAGATGAAGATGAAGTTGCAGTGATGTCTTTATTTTTAAGTACAAAATAATTTCCTCATTACCTGTTATACTTCTTTGAATTTTCGGATTCTAGTCATTAGTAAATTGCCTGTTTGGATTTTGCAACAGTTGTAGTGAGTTGACTTATGGGTGCTTTTTTATCCTGTTTTTGAGTTTTCGTTAGTAGCTGATTGACAAAGTTTCCCTCACATTCTGTATTGTATTTAATTCATCTATTTTATTCTTTATGGACCAAAGTTACCAAATGTGAAATAATAATTGATCAATTTTGCCTTATGGATTTTGTTTTCAAAATTCTTAATGAAATCTGTTCCCATTTCAAACTCACTATTTTAATCAAATGCTATAATAAAACTTATTTTTGGTCTAATATTGGATGTCTGGCACATGATGTTTTTGTGAAATCATGATACTTTGTACTATAGATATAATTTGAAACGTTATTTTGCGTTCTCAATTTTTTTTAAAGAATGCTGACTAAAAAGATAGAGTAATAAAATGTGCATGTGTTTGTGTTTACACACGTGTATATACATGGAAAATATTTAAATTTTGTTAAAGTGTTAAACAGCGTGACACTTATTTTAAAATCTAATCACAAAATTACTTGGTCTATTTTTGTTACAAACAGTGTGTACTAAACATTTATGGAACTATGATCTCCAATGTTATAATATCTCATGCCAGTGACTGCAAAATGAACTTTCTTCCAGACATTTCATGAGGCTAATACAATCTTAATACAAGCAAAATATGAAGAAGGAAAATTAGAACTTATTTATTTTTGAATATACAGACAAATACTTTGAAAATGCGCATTCACTCATCAAACCCAGCCTTGCATTGAACCAGCAATCGCAGAGTATAAAAGAGTCTCCAGCAAATACCTATTGTCTCCTCTGCTCAGGTTTTTATCCAGGGGAGCAAAAACCAAGAGTGACGCGGAGATCACACCATCACCATTGGGCCCTGGAAGCAGATTTTGGGTTTACAAGGGAAGTAATTTGTCACCACGGAGCACAGTTACAGAAGAGCATTACCATCCTTTCTGGGCAGCTAGGAGGGATCCTTTGTCTCACACCCTAGGGAGCTGTTCCGTCAGGGCCCAGAGGCTCCCAGGAAGTTGCGGCAGGGCGGAGCTGCCCAGTCCCTCTCAGATCCATGGGTCCCACGCACCATTGCCTGCCTACGGGCCGAGTGCAGAAAGCAAGTCCAATTTCCTTGCAGGAAAAAAACGCCAGAAGCAGAGAAAAAGAAAATATTCTCCATTAGCTAGAGAACAACTTCTATTTACTACAGCAATGAAAATGTCGTTAAAATGAGAAAGTTTGTTGATGTGATTTACCACATTAACATATGAAAGGGGAGAAGCCATTTGACCCTCTCGGTGTAGGAAGTTGTTAGATCACCTGCTGATTGCTGCATCGCAAACACCATGGCTCTGTTACTTCCTGAAAAGCAGTGCCTCTAAATAAAGGGCTGAGATCAGACAACCATTACCATCGCCTCTGCTCAATATTTTTCTGAATTCCGTACAAGGGAAAAATGATATGGAAAAAGAATCAAAGTTACCATGATCATAGAACAAGGAGCATTTGCTATTTTGAAGATGTAATTGTCTCTATAGAAAAGCTTAGAGAATTATCAGATACAGTTTTAGTGAGGCTACTAGAATCGCTTGATGTTAAGCCATTATACAAAATTCAATACATTTCTGTTTAGTAGAAAAAGAAAAAATATTTGAAAATGTATCTACAATAACAATAAAGCACATCAGTGCAAATCTGACAGAACATGCTCATGGCCCTTATTAATAAAAAAGTTTTAAACTTTGTCTCTAAAAAGGAAGACCAAAACGTAGACCAGTTCATAGTGTCAACATTGCATTTCCTTCCAATTAATTTATAAATTCTATTTAACTCCAAACAGATACTTGGGAAAATTTTATGTTTGACTTTGCAGTTTCATATGGCATTTTAGAGAAAAATGAGATGGGAAGCGAACATGTCCTATCTGATTATAAAAATTATTGTAAAGCAATGATAACACAGTTTGGGTCGAACTTGATGTAGACTAAGGCCTCAGAAAGTGAAATCATACACAGAATAATTCATCTACGGAAACCTGATGTATGAAAACATTAGTATAAAGATCAATGTAAAATGTGCAGTATACTTTGATGCTATAAATGCTTACAGATATGAATTCCTACTTTACATTTTATGAAAATTGTTTAAAAATGAATGATAGATTTAAATTTTAAAGCTGTGAGTGTGAAACATTGCTGAGTGTGTATTTCTTAACTATGTAGAAAAACATATAGACAAGGCACAAAAGACCAAATCATTGAGATTGAAAATTCAGCTCTATTGGCAAAAGTCAGCACTATGATACAGCCAGCATGGTTACTGACCGAAAATATAGTTAGATAAATTTGTTTGCAGCACATAGAAAAGTGTGGTATCCAATATAAGTAAGTGATTTCTGTAAATCAGTGTAACAAAAAATTTGACAAGATATAGAAACAAGATAATTATAGAATAAATAAAACCTAAATGTTCAGTAGAAATATGAAAAAATACACAGTTCACTAGTCATCAAACAACTGTATATGAATATGTCATTAAATTATGATTTTATACTCAATTAAAAATGTCATGTTTTGGCCAACACAGAATCATGGAAAGTGATATTTTCTGTCTGGAAGGTGTATTAGTATAAAAAGGTTGAATACAACTTGGAAATATTAGTATGATTTAATATATTTGTATGGTCTAGCATTTCCAGACAAGGCACATATTCTAGAGAAATTAATAATGACATATAAATGGACATTCATACATGTGTACATATACTTGGTGTGTACGTCTGACTGTAAATATACTCATGCATATACATATATGCACAAAATGTTTATAACAGTGTTGTTTGTCATAGAATAATACTCATTGTTAAACAACTGCTGAAAAATCAGTAAACTGAGGCCACAGCATTGACACGGATAAGTCTCCAAAATGCAATACAGCCTAAAGAACACAGACGCATTATTAGTAATACCAGGCACAGTGGCATGCGGTTCAGAGGATGGAACGGTTGGTTTGAGATAAGAAGGCGCCTCAAGGGATGGAATTTAGGAAACTAAGTATGTTGTTCTTTTATTTTTTCCCCAGATATCTTGAGAAAACAGACAGTAGTATAACTTCATAACGCTGGAGCAAGACACTACATTCAGAATTCCAGAAAAATGGTATGATGTGATAGGAAGCAGTTTTTAAGGATGAAGGTAACAAGGGGCAGACACACACAGGATCTGCTGGTGGTGCGCAGTGTCACTGTATGTGAAATTCTTTGTTCCGTCTACAGAGCATGCTTGCTAATCAAATGAATATTATAAAGAGGAGGGCCCACTGCTTGGATGTGTTGATCATACTCACCCTCTTCTGAGTCCCTGTGCTTTGAAAGCTTCCTTAAACTCAGAATTGTGCAGTAGGAAAGAAATAAACCCACTGGGGTTGAAAGAAATAGACCTACCACTTCTCAGAGATAAAGGACATAACTCCATTCAGTCTCGGTTTCTTTCCTTGTAAAGTGGGGATCATAGAATCACTTAGGAAGTAGTGATGTTCATTGTAACATTCTGTGTGGGGTAAAATTTTATAAATAAGGTTAACTAAATCATAGTAGATTCGCATTATGGGTCAGTGCACAGCCCAAAACACTTGAGAGAAATATATACTGCTATGGAAAGATGCCCATGTCATATTGCACAAAGATGAAAGCACGGTACACAATAATATGCAGTATGTGGACCATTTAACAATATATTTCATTGAGGTTCACTGTTTTTTGATTTTCTTTACTTAGCCATGGAAAAATTCAGGAAAGATACTCACCGAGTTTTTAATGATTGTCTTTGGCCTGCAGAAGAGAGTGAAACCATTATAAACTGATCATGTTCATTTTTTTCATTTTAAGATAAACTTGTTTTAAAAAGGAAGAGGAAGAGAAACAGTTGAAGTCAGCCTTGTAGTGCTGTAAGTCTCAAAAGAACTGACTTATGTGAAGTTTGCACACACAGCCAGCGTTGGTGTGGGGCTCAGTCGTAAGCCATAGAC
>NW_004955511.1:2104984-2123058 GCF_000276665.1 Chinchilla lanigera | reverse complement strand
GGTGGGAATGTCGCTTGCTTTGTTGTCCTCATGCCCGGGTTGTCTCCAGGTTCTTGTTCTGCAGCTGGTACTGGATAATTCCCACCAAGGTCTTTCTCTGTGGTTCTCTCCACCGGGGAGTTTCTAGCAGGGCCCGAGGGATCCGTGCCGGCTCCCAGGAGAGTCCGTGGAGATGGAAGTGGGAATGTGATGCTTGCTGTTATTATCTCACTGAAGAAATTTAAGTTTTCTGAGACTACAGTAATTTTCATGTTATTGTCATTAGAGACTTTTGGTTCTGTAATTTTTGTTATTGTTCCCTTGTTATTTACCATTTGCTTTGTAAAATTTTTGCTTTCAAATCATATTATCTTTTTATATGAATAAAGATGTGTTTTTGATTCTAGATATAGTCTTGTTACCATAATTGTAAACAGCATGACTTTCTGCAAACATTGTGTATATCAAGCCTAATTTCATGGTTGTAGGTCCCCAGTGTGATCTTAGAGATTCTGCTTTTTGGATATATCTTTTAAAATTACATTATTGATTTATTTTAAAAAAATTACTTTTGATTTCTTCCTTTTCTATATACTTTAAAATAAGCTCTACTTAAAGACAAAGTTTATTCTAGTTACACATTAAAACACAAGAAATTTCAAATAATCTGTGGAATGGGAAATTTGAAATGTGTTTGCTTCTAAAGCTGCTAAGATCAAACTTCTCATTCCATCAATCTGAGAGGAGAGAGCTGAATTTAGTGAGTCTGCAATTTTTCCATTAACTAGGAATTATATGAAGCTAGCGATTGTCAAAAGGTGGAATGTGATTAACTCCTAAAATGAGAAAACCCAGCTTCCTTTGGCTGAAACACAGTTTATAATCTCTTCATAACAGTACTATGGTGGTCAAGGCCACCTCTTTTGTGATTCTCATAGTGTGCCTCATGTTCTAATGGCCTCTTAGTCCAATATGTCTGCTATGGCTCCAGACATCTTCCTTTCAAAGCAGGAAAGGGAGGACAAGGAGGGCGAGGAAGCAATCACATATACATCTTTGTTCAGGAAAACAACCGTTGTCTCTCAATCTAGACACTCAGTGGGATAAAGAAAGGCTTTCTCTCAAACCCCATAAAACTTGCACTTAAATGGCATTGACTAGACTTGTATAGCACAGAGTAGGAGAAATGTCTGTCTCACACCACATTGGTTCACTCCTTGACCTCAGTGTGTCTGTGACAGAGTCTGTCAGTCCTATAATGGCCCATCTTGTGTGGTGTTTCTCTGCTTCTTGACTCACGGATGTCTCAAGCCATAGAAGATTAGTCTCTGGAGTCAGCATGAGTGTGGGGATGTTAACTGCAGTGGAAAACCTTCAGCCAGTGGAGAAGTGGAGGTGAACAGACTTGTTTGTCCCACAAGGAGGAATCCTGAGGGAATTCTGCAGGGTTCACGGCAGCTCCTGTATGACTGAGTTCAATGTCGTGAGGGGTTCAATGTCCTGGCTAAGAATTTCACTCACCCTGAATTTTCTCTATGTATGTTTCATTCCTCTTGCTACTGCTCTCTGCTTTGGGATTACTACTTTCAAAATAATTTGATGCTAGGGAGGCAGATCTTTCTCAAATGGGAAGAGGAGCAAGAGATGGGGGAGGGAAAGGGAGGAGAGAGAAAGTAGATGAAAAAAGGAATGAAGATGTGCTATATACATGGATCTATTCCACACAAGGAATGTGAATGTTATGGACTGCAAGAAGATACTAAGAAAAAAGTCTGATACTGTACAATCAGTGTCACTTCAGACATCAGCTTGAAGTTCAGTAGTCCCAATAGTGACACTTCTTTTAGAGTAACTGCTTACAAATTTGGGCTCTCCGTAGTCACCCTCAGGTTTCATGATTCACCATAGTATGTCACAAAAGTCTACTGTAGCATCTATGTATTGAAACCATTCTTTCTATTGTCCACAGGATTACACAGAAATGACAAGGTGGGAGATTGCGGTAGAGGAAAACTGTTCAGGTCACGGAGAGCAGGAGGCAGAGACAGAGAAAGAGCCAGGGAGGGAGGCACAACTTCCCCTGTCTTCTGCCTGGTGCTCTGCTGCCAATAGCACACTGGACTGCTGATCTCACCAGTAGGCAATGCCATAAGCCAGTCACCTTCCACAGAGCTGGGTTGAGTGTACATGGGCTTTTGAGGGACAGTCTCGCTCTAAACCATAACATTTGAGATCCTAGGGTTGAAGCTATAAATAATCAGTTTTGTTGTCTTATCCATGCCCCAAGGAAGCTTGCTTCTCCCCTGTTCTCTGCTATCTCAGGTTGCATTGAGAAACTTGTAGTGTGGATCCCAGAAGAAAGTGCTCTCCAAAATCTAACCATGCTGCCCCACTACCTATACCTCCAAAACAGCGAGAAACAAGTTTCCATAGTTCACAAGCCATTCAGTAATGTGTTATAGTAGCCAAGACAAAGGTAGAAATGGACACTAAGTTTGCAGTGCAGCTATACTAAATACCTAAAACTGTGGAAGCAATTTATGATCTGGGTAGTGGAGAGAGATCAGAAGACTCGGGGTACATGCTAGAAAAAACATAGACTTTTGTGATCATATGTTTACAAGTGATTCACAGGAGAGTTTATAAAGAAAAGAGATTCATCGGCATAGTGTCCATCTTCTTAGACAGTACCTAAGCTCCCAGGAATAGAATTCAGGTAGGAACATGCATGGTAGTCATGCATCTTATGAAGTTGCAGATGGCAATGAAGACCATGTTATTAGATGTATGGAGTGGCTGAAGCTGGAAATCAATCATACATGTGGGGCTAAGACAAAGCCACTAGAGCACACAGGGAGCTCCTCCAGCCATGTAAACAAGCTGTTCTAGCTTACAAACAGGTTGCTATGCAGAGAGATTGAAATTGATATCAACCACCTGAGTGTATGCTCTGCAGTTCCTGGGCAGTTCCTTTTCTCCCAGCAGGACAGAAGGGCTTCACCTGACCTCAGCTTTTGTCTCTTATCTTTATGTCTTCATCCTCTTTCTGTGACTTCCTTTACCCCTCCCGGCCCCAGGGAACATCCAGAGCTGTGCTGGTTCACAGCACCTAGACCACATGGAACAGGCAGTCCTGGTTATGAAGTGGCTGTGTGTTGTTCTAGTGCTCCTGTGGTTAGTAGAGTGATGACCATGGATATTCAGTGAGGAGATCTCTAAATGAAGTGTTGAAAAGTGCTGTGTTCTATCCCAATTGCTTGTGATTAAATGTGGGAAGAACAAAATGACTTAGAATTGTTGAGCAAAGGGGAGTCAGAATTAAGGATTTGGAAAATTCTCAGCTTACCTTCACTTCAAAGCAGGGTCTTGATATGTCTGTTCTTTACATAGCATCCAAAGGAATGGCCTTTCAAATTTTACCTTATTAGAACAGATTACCTAGCTATAGAGAAATAACAGCAATTATCAAGCATAATTATCAAGAAAAGACTAAAGAAAAACCCAAAGCAAACAAAAAATTATGGGAGGTGGAGAGAGAGAGGGAGAGAGAGCGAGAACTAAACAGATTCTATTTTTAAAGATAAGACTAAATATGGTTTTTCCTTCTTGTGTGTCTATATACACTAATAATGGAGCTATCTATAGATTATGTTCTCTTTAATATAATTTTTAAATGACAAGTATTTAGAGAGTCTGGTCAAAATATAGGAAAACAATGTCAGATTTCTTTTCAGAAAATTTCCCTTTAAGAAACAAGGAATTGGGGGCTGGGAATTTAGCTCAGTGGCACAGCGCCTGCCTGGCAAGCGCAAGGTCGTGAGTTTGATTCCTGGTACTGGAAAAAACCCCAAAACCAAAATGAAAAGAAACAAGGAATTAGAAGTTCCTGTGGCAGCCTGGCCCACTCAGTGACAAAGGGCACTCATGACGCAAAGTCCAAATGAGACAGGGCTGGAGATGTGACCCAGTGGGAAGGTCCTAGGGGCTGAAGACAGAGCTCTGCTGTAAAACTCTTGTCCTGCATGTGCGAAACCCTGGCTTCAATTCTTAACATGCAAATCCAGACACAATAAAAGAAGTTCATTTATTTGAACATTTGATATGTTTCTTTGAACATCTTTCAGATGTTATAGATAATTAAGGAATGCATTTGTGTGTTGCAAGCATCTGTTTCATACTCTGAAGTTGAGGAATAAGAGAGCCCAGCTGGGTTTCTGGTTGACCCATGAGGATACAGAAATCATGTTGAGAAGCACTTAGTTCCCATGAGTCTTACGGCTGCTATCACATCTTGGTTTCTCAGGCTGTAGATGAGAGGGTTTAACAAGGGAATCATAATTCCATAAAACAAAGAAGCCACTTTTTCCTGCTCTTGGGACCTATTGGTCCCATGGAATACATACATATAAGCCAGAGTACCAATAAAGATGGTGACGGCTGTCAGGTGGGAGGCGCACGTGGAGAAAGCTTTTCTCCGTCCTGCGGCAGAAGACATCCTGAGGATGGTGGCCAGGATGCATATGTAGGAAAAGATGACGACCGACACAATGAGGGTTAAGTTAAACCCCACAAAGACAGTCAGGACCATGATATTGAAGTCAATCCTGGAGCACGATAGAGCGAGAATTGGAGGTATATCACAAAAAAAGTGATTAATTGCATTAGACTTGCAAAAGTCCAAGGAGAAAGTCAGACTGGTGTTCACAGAAGCATTTAGGGAGCCCATGAGGTATGAACCAAGCAGCAGCTGAATGCAGAGTCTCCGGGACATGATAACTGGGTAGTGCAGGGGTTTGCAGATGGCCACGTAGCGGTCCACAGCCATGGAAGCCAGGATGAAGCCATCACTGGTAATGAAAGTCCCATAGACTAGTAACTGCAGTATGCATCCTGTGAAGGAGATGGACTGGTTCGTGCTCACAAGGTTCTGCAGCATCTTGGGCGTGATGGCAGAGGAATAGCAGAGATCGACAAAAGCCAAGTGCTGGAGAAAGAAGTACATAGGCGTGTGAAGAGCAGGGTCGGTCTTGATGAGCAGGATCATCCCAGTGTTGCTCACCAGTGTGGCCACATAGATGATGAGGAAGGCCGTGAAGAGGACTTGCCAGGACCTGTGTTGACCAGCAAACCCGAGGAGAAGGAATCCCGTCACTGCACTGCCATTATTTTGTTCCATGCTTAGCACGAAATAAATGTCAGCTAAAAATTACAATGAAACAGTAACAGAGAAAGACCACTGTGAGCATGTAACTCCAAATTTGAAAGTGATGTAAAATGTGGTTTCATGTTGGTTCAGAGAATGTTTGCTGTGATGGGACCGGTTTGGATTTTGAAGGCTGAAACTTGATATTCAGATTAAATATTTTCACTTGTTTTGGAGCAATTAACATTAAATAGCATAGCTGTTCTTTGATACCAACTTTCATTTCATAAATGCATGTAGTACAGAAATGAATTGTACTGTTAGTCTTACTTTCTTTTGTGCTTTATGTAATTTAATTACAATACTAGTTACCCAAGTAGAATTTAACCTTAACCTACCCTGTATTTCCATGTGGTCTTGCTCTAACTTATTTCCTTCTTTTGAAGTACTCTTTCTCCCTCTTTCTCAGCTCTTCTCTATCATGGACTGAAGCTCATACAGTCTTTTATCAAACTATTGATCAAAGTATCTAAGGCAGCAGGTGATTTTCGTGTTAAGAACTTCAGTGTATTTCAGATGAAAATTTCATAACGGGCAATAAATTGTTTCCAGAATTGTCGAAGTTCTTCCTAGTTGTAAATGTGCAGCATCATTTCCTGTTCTTTGTTCCATGAACTGTAAGCATGGTGGCCAGTACTGATCATTGCTTCCTAGACCACAAGTGGTCAGTTGTGCTCTAGAAGTTGTCCATCTTTATCTGTCTTGTACCGTAGTGTCCTTATTCTTTCTAAGTACAAAATAATTTGATCATTGTCTAATATACTTGTTAGAATTTTGGTATTTTCCTAGTCAATAAAATGCCCGTTTATAGCAGGCTAATGTTTCTGCTGAGTGAATTTATAGATAGAATAAGCTTTTTGCTTATTATGTTTCTGAATTTCTCAATATGTGTTAAGTTGATCTAGGTTTCCTCACATTCTGTCCTCTACTCAGTTTGTCTGATTTCTGTTTTATGTTTTATTGCCAAAATAATGAAAACTGCAACAATAATTCATCATTTTTGCCTAATGGAGTCTCTTTCCAAAAAAAATCAATGAAATCAATTTCTTTCTCAGGCTTGTTTTCATCACAGAGTAAAGTTCTATAATAAAATTTGTTTTTCTTCTTACACTGGGTTGCTGATGCATGACGTTTGTTGAGTTAGGATGCTTTGTTCCAGAAACATAATTTGATAAATGTTATTTTGTGCCTTCAATATTTATTTTTTGAAAGCATGCTGTCTATAATTTTACAGTGGTAAATGTGGGTGTATGTTTGTACACAGGGAAAATGTTTAAATATTGTTAAAGTATTAAATATTTTTGCTTCTTGTTTTAAAATCTAGTCCCAAAGTCAGCTGACCTATTGTGTTATAGGCAATGTCTACCAAACATTTATGGTACTGCCAATTCTAGTATTACACTGTCTCATTTCAGAAATTGCAGAATGAGCATTCTTCAAGACATCTCACGTGGCCAGTATCACCTTCATACAACCAAAGTGTGAGAAAGGAAAATCAGAACTCCATTCATTCAGGAATATATAGGGAAACGTCCTAAAAATATTAATCAAGTTTAGCCTTGTAAAAAAATTTAACCTTGTATTTTGCAAGTCATTGTGGAGTTCAAAAGAGGCTTCAGCAAATAACTATTCTCTTTCTTTTTAGGATTTTATCCAGACAAGAACAAAGACTATTGATACACGAAGTTCGTAACATTGGATGCCTGGAGGAAGGCTGGGGGCTTACTGAGCGAGCTCCTCCCTGCCAAGGAGCGCCCTACACTAGCTTTCTGTCCAGGCTCAGCAGTGGTGTCAGACTCACGGTGCAGGGAGCTCTTGCAGCCAGCTGAGTCCCAAGCTTCAGCAGGAACAACGCTCCCCAGAGGGTGTTCCTCATCAGCCACACACACCGTGCCTTGCCTCGGAATGGAGGGATAATGTGGAGAGGAGAGGCTTAAGTTTGAGCAATTGAGGTCCGTGTGCAGGAAAGAAACACCAGAAGCCCAGAGCAAACATTTTCCATCAGCAGTCTATACAGGGTTACATTTATGCCTGCAATGAAAAGAACTTTTTAACACGAGAAAGTCTATTTTGCCACCTTACAATATTAAAGGAGAAAAGCCATTTGACCTTCTCAGGGAGTTAAGTTGGTAGATCTTTCATCCCATCACCATCTCTATTCAGTCCTGAGAGGCAGTGCTTATAAAAGAAGACTTAAAACCAGCACACTGTTATGATTGGATCCACTCTAAATTTTTCTGAAGTTTTTGCCAGGAAAAAAGGACATGAAAAAAAAATTACTGCGACCATAAAGGAAGGAAAGTAACTATTCTTTTTGTAATTGTCTGTGTAGAAAACTTTAGAGAATGGTTAGGTAAATTCTTAGTGAGGCTGTAAAACCACTTAATATTAACCTAATATGCAAAAGCAAGAACATTTGTTTTTACTAGAGAAAGAAAAAACTATTTAAACAAGTATCTAAAATAACGATAAATATGGAGTATGCGAATGAAAATCTGATGGAGGAAACTTTGTCTAAAGCAAGAAGACCAATGCACAGACCAGCTTATGAGTGAGAACTTAGTATTGTTAACATTGTATTTCCCCCTATGAGTTTGTAAGTTGTATGCAACTCTAAGCTAATGTTAGAGGAAATTTTACGTGTAACTTGACAACCTTATACAAAAATTTGGAGGAAAACATGGTGGGAGCAAACTTGTCCTTTCTGATATCAGAAGTGATTGTAATAATATGGTGGGACTGGCTTGGGGTTAGACTGAGCCCTCAGAAAATCAAATCTTAAATGGAATAATTCATCTGTGGAAACTTGAGGTATGAAGACACTAGCAGGTTTATAAGTGCAAAATGGTATGAAGACACTAGCAGGTTTATAAGTGCAATAAAAACTTATACATATGAGAAAATGACACTGAATTCTCACTTTATATTTTATGAAACTTGTTTACAAATGAACTGTAGATTTTAATTTTAAAGCTTTGAGAATAAAATATCACTGAATATGTATTTTCAGCTCTGTAGAATGAATTTACACAAGATATAAAAAATCAAATCCTTAAAATTGACAATTCAACTCACTGAAGAAAGAAAAAGAACATTACAAAAGAGCAAAAATTGGATACTGACTAGAAATAGAGTCAGGTAGATTTGTTATCAATACATAAAAATGTCTGAGATTTGTATTCAAAACCAACAAATTATTTATGTAACTCAATGTAATGCAAAAAAAAAAAAAATCACCAAAGAAACAAAGTGGATGATTTTAGAAGAAATAATCCCAAATGTTCAATACAAATATGAAAAGATACCCTGTTCACTAGTTATCAAGCAACTGTATATGAATACTTCATTAGAATATGATTTTATGATCATCAAGTTAAAATGCCAAGATTTGGTGAGAAACCCTTATTTTTCTGTTGGGAAGGTATAAGCATAAAAATGTTGGAGATACTTTGGAAATATTAGACTAACTTCATATATGTTTCTATGGCCCAGGGTTTCCTGATAAGGTACATATTCAAGAGAAATTAATGACTACACATAAATTGATAATCACACTTACATTTGTGCACTTGATATGTGTGTTTCAGTGTGTGTATACTATATGCACACAGACAGAAAATGTGTATAGCAGTGTTGTTTGTCATAGAAAAGAATACTCCATGTTAAATAACTAGTGAAAAATCAGTAAAGGGATGATAAGACCACTGCCTGGGTAAGTCTCTGAAACGCAAGACAGTAATAAAAAGTTGAAGTCCTCATTTGCCCCACATCAGTAACCCTGGGAAGAGCTCTGTGAAGCACCACACACAGAATGGTCAGTTTTGGATATGAAAGAGTCGCAGGTGAAGGGAAGACGGTAAAGGAAGGATGCTGCTTATAAGGGTTTCTCTGTTTGTCTTGATAAATAGTAGTGGTGTAATATTATAATGATGAAACAAGAAATTCTGTCCCAAATCAAATGCTCCAACATAACATGATGTTATAGCAGACTCTTTTCTCAAATTAAGGTGACAAGTAACACATACACAACACACACACATGCACAAAGGCACACACACAATACACCCACAGAAAGACAAACAAAGGACCTATCTCCTATGGGAGATTTAATACGAAATTCTTTGTTCCATCTACCACGAGCATGCTTGCTAATCAAATGAACACTACAAAGAGGAGGGTCGATTACCAGGGTGTGTTGATCCTACTCATCCTCTTCTGGGTCGCAGTGCTTCAGAAGCTTCTTTTAAACTTGAAATTATGTAGTAGGAAAGCAACAGACCCGCCTGGGTTTGAATTCTGGTCCCACCACTTCTGAGAGGTAAAGGACACAGCTATCTTCAGTCTCAATCTCTGCCCTTGTAAAGTGGGGATAGCAGAATCACTTAGAGAGTAATGATGTTCACTGTAGCACTGTGTGTGGGATAAAATTTTATAAATAAGGTTAACTAGGTCATAGTTTCATATTATGGATCACATCTGAGGATGAAATATGTAGTGAGTTGGAGCTTTATCTAATATTAAAAAGTTTAAAATTGACAACACATAAGTTTAAAACATGAAATAGTAATTATTCTTTTTAAAACTGCATCACATCTAGACCTTAAACACATAAAAAATGCATTTCTGGCATCTCTGTTCTTTGTACTTGGTACAATTCAATTCTGCCATTTAAAACTTGATCTATATCTATTGGCTTTGACTGAACAAATATTCCTTATTATACAAGTAAGATACACTTGGATAAATACTGTGCTTTGCTCTTGTTATTTTTATTTTACATATTCCATGTAAAACTTTGTAACTATTATGTCTGAGCATTCTATGGGAGTATGACTTCTGACAGACAACCTAAACTGTAAATGTAGGTCACCACCAACTATATATTTTAAAACGCCCTGATACCCAGAAATATGAGAATAATTAAGGTTAAGATCCACTGTTGTTGCTTCAGGGCTTGTGTAACTGACCTTCTGATTGTTTGACAACTGAGGCTTGGAGCTCAAAGCTAAAGACATGCAAGCAAACAAACAAACAGTGTAAGAGGATAGTCAATATGTTGGCCCTTGCCTTCCACTATTATCCAGGACCCAGAGCATGATGGGACCCCTCTAAGAGACCCTGGGACCCTGGATACTGACTAGAAATAGAGTCAGGTAGATTTGGTGAGTCACCCAGCCTCTGAGGAGGGGGATAGTTGGACTCCAGAGGATAGGAGCTGACTAATGCACACTCTACAGGAAGGAGGGTTGCTAAAGAGGAGCATGTTTCCCATGCTTCCAAAAAAGACACGTGGTCCAAACAAGACTGTGACCCATCCTGACTGGTGGAGGGTGAGTCTAGAGGAGTCGCGCTCCTGGCCTGAAAGTGACCTTCACAAATATATGAAGTTTGGGGCTGGGGATTTAGCTCAGCGGCAGAGCGCTTGCCTGGCAAGCGCAAGGTCGTGAGTTCGGTTCCCGGTACCAGAGAAAAACAAAAACAAACAAACAAACAACAACAACAACAAAAAAAACAAACAAAAACAAACAACAACAAAAAAACAAATATATGAAGTTTGATTTCAATTCACACCAGGTCTTACTTTGACTTGGTCTTAATCATCTAGCAGGGAAGTACTGTAAGCAAAAAGAAGAGTAATAATGACACAAACTGAGCTAAACTAGAGAGAAAAAGGTGCTTCAAACACTACACCAGTTGTTAATGGTCTCCAGCTATGCCTGTAATGGTTTAACCTTCAGTCATAAAACATTTAAATCCCTCATCTGGCTTACTTGTTTAAATGTGTCCTTCAGTCTGACTTAGTGCTGTATATCGTCATATGTTATTTTGAGGTATATTAAAGTATCCCACTAAAAGAACCTGTGACTCTGGCGTTTATGTTGTCTACAGCCAGTTCTTATAAGAATCTTTGGATCTACATAATAGAAGTCATTCTCCAGGTCCTAAACCCTATAAAAACAACATTAATGGAAGGATGATCACAAAAACAGAGGGTTTTATTTAGTGTGGTCTTTGGGTATTATTATACATAAAAATTAGATTTCTTAGTCACACAATAGGGAGAAGTCCATATGCTCTTACATTCAACTCATTGTATTTGGGTAAAAACCTCTACACAAAAAGTTTAATATTACACATAATCCAACATTATTCTACTTTTAAATTTTGGTCCATTTTTATTTGACCTACTTATAAAATTTATATCCTCCAGATTTCTATAGCTCCTAGTAAAGCTAACACTCACTTGTGCTATTATTAAAACAAAATGCTGTGCATATATATTTCAGATAACTCAGATGATGTTTCTTCTGCCCTCAAAGGTTTACAACAGTAGAATCCAGTAGTTTCGAATGATTCGTGCCCAAGGGGCTTCACAATACTAGTTAGAGTTTGTTACCCAATTTAGATCTCATCCTCAGCCAAAAGAAATAGGTGGACATCCTGACAATCAGAAAACTCAAGGGGCCCCTCACAGAGTCCCCACTCAGTTTGCAGTTATGGATGTGACCGTACGATTTGACTTTGCTGATCTGTCAGGGGGAAAAATGTAGTGGCTGCTCATTGGGAACAAAAGGGTTAAAACCTAAGAGAACTCTGGTTAAAGATCCCACACTCCTAGGCAGTTGTAAGACAGCAACAAGCCTTTTGATGTAAGGCCCCTACATTCCTGAAGGGTCCTGACCCGTCTTATCTAAAGATAGGTGCAATATCCTTATCCATTATCTACCCTTCTCTATCATTACCTACCAATTTCTTATCTAATGCTAAAGGCCTGAGGCAGTGGCTTTGTCAAACTTCAATTGTCAAGATAATATTAAACGCAATGCAGATACCCCAGGAAGATCTACAAGGTGTTACATGATCCAAGAAAGTGCATTTGTGGCCCAGATCCATTTTTTCACCTCCTTAAACTCATAAAAACCCCAATTGCTCACACTGACAGTGTGATGCTTTCTCTGGAACTCATCTGACTTAAACTCTTGTCTTCTCTAAAGTAAAAATAAAACAAAACCATATAGCTTTAATTGTATTAAAAAAGAAGAGAAACAACTGAAGTCACCCTTGGAGTGCTGTAAGTCTCAAAAGAACTGACTTATGTGAAGTTTGCACACAGGGCCAGGGCTGGTCTGGGGCTCAGTCGTTGGTCATAGACACATGAGCAGACAGTGCGTGGAGGGCGTCTTCTGTTCCTTCCTTTGCTCAGTCACATCCTTCCTAGGCAGCGCTGAGCCCAATCTGGTTCCTCACCACACTTCCACAGTCACCTGGGAGGGAGTGACGCCTCTTCCTGGGGTGGAAAGTTCTGCTTTCACTCTGAGCCTGTGTCCCTCATTACCTGAGCGAGATGCAAGGAGACACAGCTGACGGTGGGAATGTCGCTTGCTTTGTTGTCCTCATGCCCGGGTTGTCTCCAGGTTCTTGTTCTGTAGCTGGTGCTGGCTGATTCCCACCAAGGTCTTTCTCTGTGGTTCTCCCCACTGGGGAGTTTCCAGCTCGGCCTGAGGGATCCGTGCTGGCTCCCAGGAGAGTCTGTGGAGATGGAAGTGGGGATATGATGCTCGCTGTTATTATATCACTGAAGAAATTAAGCTTCTTAGAGACTATGATAACATTTATGCTATTGTGTTTAGGACATTTTTGCTTCATATTGCTTTTGGTTGTGGTTCTTTTGCTATTTAACAATTACTTTTTGATTATAAATTGGATTAAGCATCTTTTCACACATCTAAGAACTTGTATTTATGTCTCTGTATAACAGCTTCTTCACCATAATTGTGAAACTACACCTTTTTGTGAAAGATACACACATCTGACCTAAATTCAAAGGGCATATGGCTCTCAATGTGATCTTAGAGATACTTTTAAAAAATTTTAATGTGAAGCATCTCATTGGCCGTGGTTTATTTATTAAAAAATACTTACGTTTGATTCCTTTTTTTTCCTAGAAATTTTAATGCAGTATTTTAAAATCAGCTTCATGTAAAGAAAAAGTTTGTTCCACTTACACTTTGAAACATCAGAACATGTCAAATAAAAATCTGTGGAAAAACAAATTTTTAATTATGTTTGTCCATGAAGCTGCTACAATTAAGCTTCTAAATAGGTCAACCTGTGCGGAAAGCTAAATTAATGCCTTAATATTTTTATTAACTAGCAAATATATGAAGAGGAGGCCTTGTCGATGGCTTGTGAAGTGACACTACATTCTCTATGGCATGAACAGTGTCTGGGTAAAATCTAGGAATATAATCAACTGTCAGCAGAAGAGAACCCAACTTCCTCTGTTTGAAATACAGAGATTTATCTTCCTATGACAACAATAATTGTGAGCCAAATGCAGCATTTTGTGATTGGCTTAGCCTTTCATATGTGCTGATTCCACTGTAGACCAATATGTCTACCATTGCTCTAGAGATCACATTTTATTTCAAAGAAGGAAAGGAAGGTCAAGAAAGGCAGGGGAACAATCATATATACATCATGATTGAAGAAAGGAAAAGTTTTCTACAAATCTATACTCTTATTGGCATGAACAGAGACTTACCCACAAGTCCCAGAAGCCTTTTACCCAAATGTTGGCTGGATTGTAGCACAGAGCAGGAGAAATCTGTCCTGTAACATATCTGCTCAGTTCCTGGATCTCAGTACATCTGTGACAGAATTTGTCCCCCTCAAAGCTGGCCTATCTTGTATGGTATCTATCTTAGTCAACTTCTCTTTGCTGAGACAAAATACTTGATGCAATTTAAAGGAGAAGAGGTTTATTTTGGCTCACGGTTTTAGAAGTTTTGGTCCATGGTAAACTGGCTCAAACACACAAACAGCGTGGTGGAAGGGACCGAGCAAAGGAAGTAGAGACAGAAGGGAGGAGCTGAAGTAATAAACCCCTCTGGGTAACACCCCCAACTACCAGTTCCCATCCTCTGGTCCTGTGAGGTTTTGAGGGGACATCCTTGATCTAAACTATATCAGCAGTATATTTCTCTGCTTCTTGACTCAGGAATATGTCTTCAACTATAGCAGTTTCCTCATTAGTGCCAGCACACGTGAAGGGATGTAACCCACAGTGGCAAACTTAGCTGATGGAGAAGTGAAGTTGAACAGAAGTCTTAGGCTCTTGTCTACTGAGGAAGAATTCTGAGGAATAGTCTGCAAGTTCATTATGGTCCCCTATAGGACTGAGTTCAGTTTCACAAGGTGTAAACCAGAAAAGTCATTCATTCATCTCTAAATTTTCCCCATCTGTATCTCATTCTTCTTGTGAGTACTCTCTGTTTTGGGATGACTACTTTCAAAAAGTTTACAACTATACAATATGAGAGAAGAGTTCCCGCAGAATTGATGTTATTTCAGACACCATCCAAAAGGTCATTGGTTCCCATGACCCCGCTTCTTTTATACTAACTGGTCACAAATGTTTGACCCTTCTACAATTACCCTCACATTTTCTAACACTACAGTGGAAGACTTCTAGTGTATATGGACCAAATGTTGAAATTCTACACTCTCTAATGTGATAGTATTATTAAGAGGAATCTTCGACAGGCAATAAAAATCAGATAAGGTTGGGGCCCTAATGAGTGACATTTGTCATCTTAAATGTATGAGAAGAGACTTTATTCCCTTTGTGCTTTCTGGCACTCCAAGATACAGTGAGAAGTTGGCAGCGTGAACCTGGCAGGGAGCCTTCCTCAGAGGGCTAAGTGTGTGGTCGGTGACTGGTTGGTAAGAACAGTAGCACGGATGTGAAGTAGGGTTGAATTAATCTTCTTATCAAAAGACAGGGTTTAAGAAGGGATGATAGCAGTGGTGGCCTCACTAGTAGGGAGCAAGTGAAGGGCACATAAAGGAAAAACTGAAGGAGGACTTCTTAGATCCTTCAGAACCAAACTGTGGAACTATTCTGGCAAAATGTGTCATTGTTCATGGTGTGTGAAGAAGGACTGTGAAGGCAACTCGGCAATCATCAGAGCTGCCACTCTGCCCATAGCCTTAGGATTTATGGGCCTCCAGTGGGGGCAGCATCTCCTCCACCTCAGGATTCGACCAGTAGCTGCAGTACCCTGCACAGTGAGGTTGCCTGCATGTACCCCTGGGATGTGAGCCAGCCCAGGGTGGGCCAAGTGGAGAACCGCAGAGTGGACAACTCCCGGCTCAGCTGTATGTGTGGTGTTTCATCCACGTGGACGGAAAAGGTGAAAGTTTTGTCCTGCTGGGCCCAGAAGGCAGTGTGATGAGCTAAAGGATTAACCCGGAGCCCTAGGTTCTTACAGGTTTCACTTTCCTACTTTGTGGCTCTCTGGGGACCCACCATCTTTCTCCCATTTCGCATTTCTCCTCTTTGGAATAGGATTGACTGTCTCCTACATGTCCTCCCTTGTACGTTAGAAGCAAGTAGCTTGTTTGTTTTCAGAGACTCAGAGCTGGATAGGAATTTTGTCTCATAACAAACTATAATGTGACCCTCATCTTTGTCCTGTCTACATAATATTTAGCCAAGATTTTGTACTTTAGACCTCAGAGTTGGTGGTAGAATGCATTTAAGACTTTGAGATTACTGACATAGAATGAATGAATTTCAAATGCAAGAGGAATATGAAACTTCGGGGACGGGGTTGGAATATTAGTGATTAAATGCTTGTGTCACCTTAAAGTTTATATGTTGGAATCTAGACTGCTTGAGAGGGAAGTCGTGAGGGTGAAGCCCTTTGAATGAGGTTAGACAGTTCCTTCTACCATTTTTTATAATGGGACATTGGTTGTCTGCAGCCAGGAAGAACACCCTCACTATACCCAAGCCAATATCCTGAATTTGGACTTCTAGCTTCTTGAACTGTAAGGAAGAGATTTTTGTTGTTTATAAACCATCCGACCAGTAGTGTTTTATTATAGAAAGTAAACTAATTAAGACACCAAGAAACCAGTACACATGCATATATAGTACATCATAGCACAAAGATTTAAAGGAGAATCTGCCAAAGGAGAAGATGCTTAGTGCAAAGACTAGAGGATTCCAAACCAGAAGTCTCATTCCCCTCATGACTGCTTTACTCTTGACTCCATAAAGGTAATGAATGGAATGGTGCCAACCCAGGAAGCTCAGCTTGGCCTTTGGTGTCCAGATTTTCACAGGGCTTGAACACACATTGACCACATCACTGATCTAAGCCACTTCTGGAGGATCAGATATCACCTTTAGTTTTTTTTTTTCACCTTCGGTTTAAAGTTCCTTTGGATTTTGAAACTGATGCAGAACATGTTGCAAACTCCTATCATAAATCATATTTTTAGACTGTCTAGTGGCGAGCACCTTCAGGTAAAGGCAGACAATCCTGTTAGGCAGGTCTTCCCCTGGTGATCTCACAGTAGCTCAAGGCAAAGGCTAGATCTTTTGTCAGGTAAGCTTAATTCTTGACTACACACCCTCTGTGATAGTTAACTGTGTCAAATTGAGTAAGAAATAGCCCAATATACTGGCTCAGCATAGTTCTGCATGTGTCTGAGGGGATTTACTGAAGACAGAAGACCCAGCCTGGCCAGACTTATCCCCTGAATGGAATAAAAAGGAAACGAAGAAGGAAGGCTCGCTTCTGTTTCTTTGGAGAAGCTCCAGTCTTCGCCTTCACCTTGGAGTCCCTGGCTTGCAGTGCAGACCCTTCAGCCTTGCACAGCAGACCCTTTGGCCTCCTGATACAGACTTGCATGGAACACTGAAGTGAACTCCTACCCTTTGACTCTCCAGTGCATAGACAGCCTTTTTGTACTTTTCCACATCAGACTCTATGGGCAGCCACTGCAAGCCAATCTTGTAAATTCTTATATATTTGTCTATCTTGATTTAAATTGGGGTGTCTAGTAAGCACCGACTGGTACACCCCCAAGTATATGACCTTTGTTCAAGGCCACATTCCAGGAATTGCACTGTATATGGTTGACTGGAGATAAGGAATCAGTAATACATATATGAAAAGGTTTACAGGGTTATAGCATCAAAGGTGGGAGGGTTCAAAATAACCATCTGCATGCTGGAGAGTCAGAGTGTCCAGTGTTTGCTCAGTGGACATGCCCCAGGGTCCAGCGGTTACTCCAGTAGCTGCCCAGTGGCCAAATTACTTCCTTTCATTGCCTGTACGTCATTAAGATGTGAAGTACAGTTGCTTCTAAAGCTTTTTGGCTAACAGTTCTCTTGATGCTCTGGTTTGGTCCTTGTTCCAATTCTCATTTAATTCTTATAGATTAGTGTTACTGATTTCAACTAAAATTATTGGTGTTCCTGCTTAAAATGAATAAGCACTTGTAAGATTTAGGACATACCTCTTTCTAGATTGTTTTCTTTCAGAGAGAAATAGAAAGTATTGCAGAGTTTCCTTTTCTAGGAAAGAAAAAAATGGAAGGAGAACAAAGAGGGTAATTAATGACAAAGAAGTGTTTTCAGGTGTCAGGGAATGTAACAAATATGGCACAACTGTGTAGAGACGTTTTTGAGGCACAAGATACTTTTTAATTAATTTATTTTAGGTTCAGGGCTGTGCAATAATTTGAGCAGAAATTACGAAAGATGTCACTGTGCAAAATTTAGAGAAATTGTTTGAAAGGAAAATAAGAAAATGCATTTTCAAGTGATGGCATACAAGTAGATTTGCTATCCATCGTAAGCAAAGTTAACAATATTGGAAATATTACTTGTAAATATTTTACATGGTTCTTAATCTGTTTTCATAATGCCCACAACTGTCTCTGTGAGGAGTGTTCTATATGTTTTTCAAACTGTATTCCAGGGAAAATGAGTCTCTGGAGATATCTTAGAATATGGTTCATATTCCAACAATTTAGCTACTAACTTTGGGGTCCTAATTTAAAAGCTAAATGATTCCTGGCCTTCCTTCCAGCC
>NW_004955511.1:2094161-2104339 GCF_000276665.1 Chinchilla lanigera | reverse complement strand
AAAAAAAAATAAAAGCTAAATGATGGCATTTTTAGAATAAGTAAATTGTGTTAACACATCTTGCTTGATACTGAATTTTAACAATTTTCATGTAATCAAAAGAACTTCTTGGCTATCATTTTTATAGCCTCTTTGACCTCCTTGTTTCTCAAGCTGTAGATCAGAGGGTTCAACATGGGGATCACAGTGCCATAGAATACGGAGGCCACTTTCATGTTCTCCTGGGAGTGCTCAGAAGGAGGCAGTAAGTACATGTAACACAGGGTTCCGTAGAAGATGGTGACAGCGGTGAGGTGGGAGGCACAGGTGGAGAAGGTCTTCTTCCTCCCCGCAGCAGAGGACATCTTTAGGATGGTGGCCAGGATGCAGATGTAGGAGAAGATCACGACCGACACAGTGAGTGTCAAGTTAAATCCCACAACCACAACAAGTAGCATAATGTTGATGTCAGTGCTGGAGCAAGAAAGGGTGAGAATTGGGGGAACATCACAGAAAAAGTGGTTAATGTGGTTGGACTTACAGAAAGACAGGGAAAAGGTAAAACCTGTTTGTACAGAGGAGTTTATTGATCCCATGAGATAAGAGCCAGCTACCAGCAGGATGCAGACTGTTCGGGACATGATTATGGGATAGTGAAGTGGCTTACAGATGGCTATGTAACGGTCCACTGCCATAGCTGCCAGGAGGTAGCAGTCACTGGTGGCAAATGTCGCATACACCAATAATTGCAGTAGGCATCCTCTGTATGATATGCATTTGTCTTCTACCATGAAGTTCTGGAGCATCTTGGGAGTGATAGCAGATGTGTAGCAGATGTCAACAAAAGCCAGATGTTGCAAGAAGAAGTACATGGGTGTTTGGAGTCTGGAGTCTGTGTTGATGAGCAGGATCATCCCAGTGTTACCCACCATGGACGTCATGTAGATCACAAAAAATACAATGAAGAGGGCAGACCGGAACTCCTGTTGTCCACCAAATCCGAGAAGATAGAATTCAGTCACCTCGGTGCCATTTTCTTTGGTCATGGCTACCAAACGTCTGGACAGGATGGAGGCAAGGACCAGGAAATGAAGGGAAATCTTTTGAGATTCCTGAAAGAAAAGGTTCTTATTTCCCATCACTGTTTCACATCACTGTTTTTGACTTTAGCTTTTGTAAAAGATGCAAGCAGATTTATTATTTTTGTTTTCTTCAAATAAGTTTTTCCTATTTTCTTTTCTTTTAAGAACATAAATGTAACTTAGGGGATTTTTTATTTCACAATGCTAAAAATTCCCGATAATATTGTGATACTTTGTAATGCTTTTGGCAAACAAAAAAAGTATAGGCAAACACCAAAGTAGAACCTCTGAGTTTCACAGGACAGTAACTTGAGTTTATTAAGTTCTCATTGTATAAGAAATATTGTGGAAGCTGGATTAAAATTCAAGTGAGAAACTAAATTCATATTATTCTCCCAAATTCAAGCAGATTTATTGTATGTTGAGAATATATGGTTCAATAACTACTGAACTCTTTGTATATGGTAGATACTAGTCCTCTATCCAGAGAGCTGCTAGCCAAGACTGTTTTCCCATTTAGTGATCAGCCTTTTCAGTCTGTTGTTTCCTTCACTGTGCAGAAGCTTTTTCGCTTGATGTGATTCCATGTATCGATTCTTGGTATCATTTGTTGTGCTATTGGAGTCCTGCTTGTGAACTCTTTTCTTGCATCTGTGGCTTCAAGTGTTTTCCTTATGGTATTTTCCAGCAGTTTCAAAGTTTCTGATTTTATATTTAGGTCTTTGATCCATTTTGATTTGATTTAATACAGAATAAGGGACAGGAATCTAGTTTTATATTTTGCGTGTGAATATTCAACTTTCCCACCAGCATTTATTAAACAGCCTCTTTCTCTAGCATGTATTCTTGGTGCCTATGTTAAAAACCAAAGAACTGTAGGTACACAGTGTGTGTTTGTGTTTTCTGTTCTAGACCATTGGTCTCTGTGTTGGTTTATGGAACAGTATCATGTTGGTTTTGTTACTATGGCTGTTTAGATAACTTGAAATCTGTTATTTTGATGCCTCCAGAATTGTTTTTTTCTGGGGGGCGGGGCTCAGGATTGCTGTAAATATTCTTTTAAAAAATAGGATTCCATATGAATTTTAGGACTGCTGTTTCTAGTTCTGTGGGAAATGTTGTTGGTATTTTAATAAGAATCGTGCTGACTCTGTAGATTACTTTTGGTAATATGGCCATGAAGAAGGATGGACTTTCTTTTCTCTAGTGTCTGCTTCCATGTCCTCAGAATTCTGCAATTTTCGTTTTAGAGATCTTTTACCTCCTTGGTAAGGTAGATGCCTAGATATTTAAAATTTTTAAAGCTATTGTGAATGAAATTGCTTTCCTGATATTTTTCTTAGTGAGTTCACTATGGGTCGACCAAAATACTTTTGGTTTTTATATGTTCATGTTATTTTCTTGATAAGAAGCTACCACATAAACAGTGTATACAAGTCATAGATTCATTTGTAATAAAATGTCACAAGCCAATACTTTTAATGTGTGACTCTAAAAAATATACTATTGTACTTTTCCCATATACCTAAATAATATTTATACTTGTATGAGGTAACATTCAGACACAAGTTTGTATTTTTTTCAGCAGCCTCCTATTTTTGTTAGCTATTTGCCAATTTATCATTTAATTCTAGTTCAAGGCCTTCAACTTTTTTTTTTTTGGTACCGGAAATTGAACTCAGGAGCTTGCGCTTGCCAGGCAGGCGCTTGTGCCACTGAGCTATATCCCCAGCCCAAGGTCTTCAACTTAATATTGCAGCAAGAAGAATTTTCTGAGTTATACACATGTTCTACACAGGTGAGAGAAAAATGCTTGCATTTTCCAATAGGAAGTGATTAGCGACTAGCTTAAAAATTCCCATGGTTTATCATTAATATATAATGATAGCTTATTTTAAATTCTCAATGTCTTCGTTTTTCTGAGTGATGATATTTCTTACCTGGATAGCTGAAATGCATTAATGCATAATTTTTATCAGTCCTAGAATTCTCTATTTGGTGTCTTGCTTCCTAAATATCCTTCCGTGTTCCTCAACATTGCTCCCTGTGGATAAGTAACATGATGGTCTCGTGCTGTGGAAGAAATGGATTTTCTGTGGATCAATGCACTATATGTCTGTTCTTTTGTGGACCACACTTCCACCACACTTGCTTGTGAGTGGTCACGACATCAAGCTCCATCCAGTGGAGCAGTGACTACAGTAATGTGTGCTCCATCGGGGCCTGAACCAGGCTGCTCCCCATTTTCCCTGTGCAGTGAGCCATACGGCCTCTTGTCCCCTTTCTTCAATACTAGTGTGCTGGATTTTGACTTTCAGGGAGACTGTCAAAGTCATGTGTTAAGGTTGACAGATCCATGCAGGACACTAAGTCAAAGTCTGAATTTCAGACGAGAATTTCTAGTATGAATCTCACCTATGTGTTGCCTGAGAAATATTAACAGTGAGGACTCACTTGCCATTTGTCTGAAATTCAAATTCAATGTACACTTAATGTACACTTTCCCCAGTGCTCCAGAACCTTCGTCCTTCTGTGTTTCACTGGTGAAGCCCGGTGACCTGAGCTGTGTTGCTTACTGCAGTCCACATCCAGCTGGGTTTCGGCGGCTCTGCGGGGCAGGATTACTGTCTTAGTCTGTTGTGTGTTGCTACAGCATTGTACCAGACTTGGCAATTCATACACAAAAATTTGTTTGGCTCAGTTCTGGAGGTTGGGGAGTCCAAGATGGAGGGCCGCACCACTGCGCAGGCCAGGCGGTTCTTCCAGCCTCATCCCATGGACAAAGGCAGAAGGGCCTGAGATGAAGAGAACTGTGTGAGGATGGCTCAGCTTGCTTTCCTCACAAAACCACTCTCCAGACAAAGAACCTCAAATAACCATTGTCGTAACACTGAGCGGTCTTGAGGGATCTGCCTCTCCTGACCTCTAACCTCCTGATTCTCTTGCGCTGGGATTAAGGGTCCAACACACACCTTTCCAGTACACATCCTCAGCATTTCCTTTGCCAACTACAGCCTTCCTCAACTGCACTTAATGGGACTGAGAATTTCTAGTGTTCTATGTCACTGAGATTCAAGGATTTATTTCCATGACATTAGTGTTATTTTAAACAATGACCAATCATAAAATGCAATAATTTTTTTTTTTAAAAAAGACATAAATGGAGGATGGTATAGAGCAGTACAAAAGCAGTACAAAGGCAGTACCTGGGGCAGCAATAGGGAAGGCTTGGAATCTACTACATTTATGCTGCAGGTCTCCAGGAGCCGATGCGTACACTGTGAAAGGGAGGAAGGCAGCATTAGAATAGCATGGCTGGTTAAAGGCCATCTAAAGAGCTACTTATTGCTTATAACCCTCAGCTACAAGTTATAATGGGCTGATGTAAGACATCAGAGCCTCCTTGGTTTATCACTGTGAACATAAAAATATTCAGCTCAACTGAAGAACAGAGGAGAGAAGAAAGGCCACAGAGAAAAGGCAGAAACTTCAGGGGAAAAGGAGCATCTTAGAAAACTCACAATCTCCCTGAGTGTGCACATGTGTGCATGTATGAAAGTATGCACAAGGATATATCATTGTTACTTCCACAGAGGATAAATGGGAGAGTAATTATTGAAACATACTTGAGAGAGTTTAATAGGCTATTATCTTTATTTGGAATTCTATAATTATGTAATGACTAAATATGTGTCCTTAGCATTCTTCATAGAATTTTATGCATCTCATACATGTAGTGATTACATAATAAAAGAGTTGTCCTTGGAGGAACAGAACATAGCGAGAGCACATCAGTTGAGTGCTCCTTTACTTTTAGATCTTAGCCATAAGCAGAGCTGCACCTTCATAGAGAAGGTCAGGAAGAATGTGCCCTTGTGATGGGAGGTCAGCACACTCAGCCAGGTGTTGATACTGACTTCTCTGATTCTTTCTAACTTCTTGAGAAATAAGCAGTGTGAGGTAACATTAGTAATGGAGCAAGACACCAATGGCTCACTGCACTACTTAGTGGAAGTTGAGAAGAAACAAGAATACACAATCTCTTTCCTCAGGTAATTGTGCTGGAAAATGCAACGGAGCTCTTCTGAGGAATTTCACCCAGTGGGGAGAAGCACTTTGAGAGAAAGCTAGAGTAGGAGACGGGTGTAATTAAAAGTGGAATCTTAACAGAGTTAAGAAAAATGGAACTGATCTTTATCATACCAATTTGCTCTAATAGTTCGAAGTCCAATAAAATTATATAACATGCGGGAAACCTTGGAGGCCTCCTCTCCCATCTCACTGACGGTATCTGCGTGCTGAGGGTACATGGACGTGCTATGGGTTATTTTGCTTCCTAGTTAAATGAATGCTATAAAGGAAATGGTTCATTACTAGAATATTTTGATTCAGCTTAATGTACACTTTTCCCGGTGCTCCAGAACCTTCATCTTACTGTCTTGTGGCCCTGGATTAGAATTTATCTCCTGCCAGTTCATGGAGATGAGAGATGAGGCCCTTTGCTCCCTGCTACCTTGTCTGCGAAATGGGTGTCACAGAACCTGTGAGAAGCTCATGTCAGGCACTGTGCTTGGACATCTAGCAACAAAACTTTGGAAGTAACTTTAAAGAAATCACGGCAGGTGCACATTATGGATCAAGGCATGGTCCAAAGGAGTGAGATAAAAGGGAAAGCATCTGTGTCATATTGTCAAAGTAGAAGGCAGGTTGTAGAACAATATTCAGACTCTGGGCCTTTTTGGCAATTAAAGCCTTTTTCACCCAGTGACACACTGTTGCTTTCATTCTCTTTGTTCATGAAGAAAGAGTGGGAAAGACACACATCTCGCTCCTTAGCTATTACACACTGACGCTTCTTGGGTGTGAATCTTTTAACTTATAAACTTTGTTCATTGCATTTTACTTTTACACTTAGGATTCATGACTCATTATTTTAAAAGTGAAGACTATTTACCCTTTATGTGTCACTGATACGTTCAAGCTCTAACCTGGTATATTATTTTTTATTTTTATTTTTATTTTTTTGTGGGGATCGAACTCACGACCACATGCTTGCCAGGCAGGCGCTTACGCCACTGAGCTATATTCCCAGCCTCAATTTTTTTCTGTTGTTGTTGTTTGTCTTTTCTCTTTTTTTATCTGCTTTATTTCCCCTGCTTCTCTGTGAATCATTTGAGCATTTTTCAGAATTCTGTTTTGATTTAAATACTCTCAGTGTTATTTTTGTATCATTATTTTAGCAGTTGCTGTAGGTATTACATGTATATAGTGTTTTTTTGCATTTCCTTCAACATTCAAATGTAATATAGCACCTCCAGAGAATGAAAGCGTATTGAATTTATCTGTGTTTCCCTGTTACCTTATCTTCCCTATGTTCTAGGACCCCTTCCTTAATCCAAGTAGGAGAAAGAGTTTGATAGAATGGATAGAAAAACATGGTATTTTATGTGGTGTACAAGAAAATCAATTAAGTATAATGATATTCTGTAGGTCAAATTGAAAGGAAGGAAAACATAGCATCTAAACATTAATCATAATAGTGAAAGACTTTCTCTATTAATATTATGTAAGTAGACTTCACAATGAAGAAAATTATTAGGCAAAGGGAAGGATATTATACAATGTCAAAAGGGTTAGTTCACCAAGGAAAAAAATAGCCATAAATGTGAGGGCGCCAGAATAGAGAAAAGCAATAAATATAAAGCAAAATCTGTTAAAAATTAAGGTAGCAAAAAACAATTCATGATTTTAACTGGACAATGCTTCTTCTTTTGGTTATTAATACACTATCAAGACAGAACGTGAGCAAAAATATAAACCTCAACACTCTCAACCAATAGGGTCTACATGACACTAAGAAAACACTGCCTCCAAACAGCACTGGCAAGCAGTTTCAGGTAGAACACATCCCACAGCACAGAGATTTAGCATCAACTTAGAATAACTCAAATGGTGTGCTGCATGGCTGATGAGCACACTGAAATCAGCTAGAGGTCGTTAACGGGAAGAAGGCAGGAAGCTCTGCGAACTGGCAGGAGAAACGACTCATTTCTGAATAGTTCTTGGGCCAGTAAGGAAGACGCGAGGGAAATAAAAAAACCATGTTGAATTGAATACAGAGGAAATGAACGATCCTAGAGCTGTCGGTATGCCTCTGAACACAGTGGGAAGAGCAGTGCATAGCACCAAATGCTTCTGTTAGATAAAAGTCTCCAATCAATCATCTCAGCTCCCACCTTCAAGAAACTAAGAAGAAGAATAAAGTTTACCTAAAACAAGTGGAAGACGTGCGAAGTAAAGCGAGCTGTAGAAACTAATGAAATCCAACAGAAGAAAAACATAGAAAAATAATCGATGAAATGATTAGTTGGTTTTGAAAATACCAATAAAATTTGTGAAGTTCTAGTATGTCTGACAATGAAAAGTAAGAATTGTTAAACTAGGAATAAATAGATCGCTTCATACCCAGCCAGCACCGAAAGATTGACAATGGAATTCTGTGAGCAACCCACACAAAATTTTGGTGACATATATTCTTTGAAAAGTAAAACAAAGTTTTTCAAATAACCCAATATTGAAATTAATTATTTGAATAGGCATCTGCTCAAGAAGCAAACTGCACTCATAAATTTAAATCTTCTTCTAAAAAATTATTGGCAAATTCAGAAAAACAAGGATGAATTAAACACTATTTGGAAAGAACTTTTCTCGACTTATCCTGTGAATCGAGTACCACTCTGAAAACAAACTAGATGCAGACAGCATGGGAAAAGAAAGCTATTGCTCAATATCACACTTGATTTACAAAACAGCAGAGTATATATTTTGGATACACACAGAAATTTACTTAGCAAAGCCAAGATGGGTTCACTGCAGGGGTAAAAAGCTTATCCAGGACAAGAACAGTAATAAATGTAATGTTCCATACTTAAAATACAAAGGAAAAGATCTCAGGATTATATGCTTATGGAAAAGGGGTTTAATAAAATTCAGTACTGGCTTATGATTTTAAGGAAAAGCTCAGAGAACTAGGAATAGGAGATAATGCCTCAGGTTGATGAAGAACATCCACAAAAACTGTCCTTGATGGCTAGACGTGGAATGCTTGTGTCCCAAGATCAGAAGCAGGGGAAATACCCCCTCATCTCTGCTGTTTATCACTGTTCTGGTTGACACAGTCGGTGAAACAATGGAAGAAAAGTGGGAAAAGCCACATATTTCAGGAAGGGAAAAAAAGCAACAGTCATTAGTTGCAGATATTGTGGTGGAGACCCCAGGGGTCTCCCCGCATCATCTACAGTTGTAAGTGACTTCAGCAAGGCAGAGTACAAGATGATTATCGAGAAAGCAAGAATCACACACGCCGATGTCCCTCGGAAGGCACATAGGATAGATCCAGTGAGCAAATGGTTGAGTCATTCAATAATGCGCTTCTTCCCCTTCCTTCCCAGCCCCCTCCCACCTCACTGCATGTCCGTTCCTTCGCTGGAGGGCAGCTGAGTCCTCCTGGCCAGGGGCAAACACGCTGGGCCCTGCCTCTCACCTACTCTGCTGCCTCCTGCACCTGCTGCCACCAGTGCTGGCAGTGGGATTGTCTTTGCTTTACTTACACTGCAGTGGTCTCCATATTTTCTTCTGCAGTTGCTGCAGCTGATTGCTCTCCAAGGTTTCTCTGCGATTTCCCCCATCAGGGAGTTTATAGCTGGGGCCTAAGTGATCCATCATCCCCACCCCAGAGAACCTGAGGCTCCTGGGGCTTAGATAGAAAGGCAGAATGTAATGATCACTTGTGATATTTGAATGAAAAACTTCAAGCTCTTTAGAGAGGACCATTAAAAAATTTACTTCCCTTTCTATAGAGGGCACTTATTTTTTGTTTAACTACTATTTTTCTAGTCACAAATCAGGTTGAACATCTTTTTATTATCAGAAGACCTGTGGTGTTTGGATATAAATATATCTCTTTGTCATTATAATCAATAAAGCACAAATCTTTCTATAAAGTAAATCTAATAGTAACCTAAATTCAAGGACATATTGTTTCTAGTGTGACAAATATAGATACATTTGTATCAACACATTTTATAACATTATATCAGCTCTTGTTTATAGACTGAAAATTTATTCTTATATTCCTTCTTCTTTTTT
This sequence comes from Chinchilla lanigera, assembly GCF_000276665.1. Taxonomy (NCBI): domain Eukaryota; kingdom Metazoa; phylum Chordata; class Mammalia; order Rodentia; family Chinchillidae; genus Chinchilla; species Chinchilla lanigera. Next base: position 2,095,130 of record NW_004955511.1, on the reverse strand, counting down.
TCTAAAAATCTATGCATTTAAAATTGGCTGCACACAAAGACAACATTTACCCCAGTTGCTTTCAAAGTATGTAAATATTTCATGTGATAAGAGACATTGAGTTTTCTAAAAAATATTTGTTATTATTAAGAGAATAACAAATAATAAAATAACAACATAGACAAAAACAAAACAAAGCAAAAACAATAAAAATGATACAGGGTTTCAAAACAAAATGATAGTAATTAACAGTGGTGGTTAAATGACATATTGTTATCATCAATGAAATTGCTCAGATTACCTGATGTAAGAATGCAAGATTCATCAAACCATTAAAGAAAATAAAAAATAATAAAAAATCCATTAGAAACAATACAGAGCTTCACCAAACAAGATGGTGGGGATTCACCAATCATTGTTAAATTGCATATTGTTGCCTTCAAATTAGTTGTTCAGATTACCAGCCCAGTTGTTCCTTCCTTTGAGCAATTTCTTTCTCTTTCATAATATCTATTATACATTTTGGGTTTTATTTACTCTTTCAGGTTCTTATACTAGGGAGACAACAGTATGATGTTTACACATGTGGTTCTGATTTATTTCACTTATGAGTGTAGTCTCTAGTTGCATCCATTTACTTATAAAAGCCTTGAGTTTATCTTTCTTTATAGCTTTGTAATACTCCATTGTATAAAAAGTACCACATCTTTTTAAAAATCCATTCCTCAGTTGATGGTCATTTGGGTTGTTTCCAAGATTTAACTATGACAAATTGTGCTGCTATAAACATGCGTGCATATATATACATATATATACGCACATATATACCACATATATCACTGTGGTATGATGTTTTTAATTTTTCTGCCAAAATACCCAGAAGGGGAAGAGCTGGGTTAAGTGGGACCTCTCATCCTAGGTTTGTGAGGAATCTCCACACTGATTTTGATAGTGGTTTCACCAATCCGCACTCCCACCAGCAGTGGAGAA
>NW_004955511.1:2089790-2093786 GCF_000276665.1 Chinchilla lanigera | reverse complement strand
TCCTTGCCTACTTGTATGTCTTCAAGATTTCTACTACTTTCTCCTCCAGTAGATTTAGTCTTTGGCATGTGGAAAGCCAGCTTTTCCAGCACCATTTATTAAAGAGCCTATCTTTCTTCCAGTGAACTTGTTTGACCCCTTTGTCAAAGACAAGGTGTCTGAGTGTGTTTGTAGCTGTGTCTGCATCTTCTAATCTGTCTCACTGATCTTCAGGTCTTTTTTTTTTTTTGCCAATTCCATGCTGATTTCATCACAGTAGCTTTGTAGTATAATTTTAAGACAGAGATTGTGATGCCTCCTGTCTTTCCTTTGTTGCCCAGGATTGCTTTTGCTATTCTAGGCCTCTTCTGTTTCCAGATGGAGTAACTATCTGAACCTCTTTGAGGGACAATCTGCATAGTTCATCACAGTTTCCTCAGGAATAGAGCTCCAGTTTCCATGGTTTACACTAACTGTGTAATCTGAGGCTCCTTCAGATACTGTCCCAAAGTCCAGAAGACAGGCTTACCGTCCTTTTCATCCACTAAGTGGCTGTTAAGTTGAGGTTCTCCATAATCACTGTCAAGTTTGATTATTCACTAGGGAATCTCAGAGAACTCTGGTCTCATGGTCTGAAGTCTATATGCCACGCCGCTCCTCAATCCATATGTGGAAATCATACCTACCAATGTGTGGCTATAGAAGACTGGGTGCCTCTGGGTCATTTATAGGATTATATGAGGCTGTCTGGGATAGGTGTATTGCTGATGTGTTTGGTTTATTGAAAGGAACAGTCAATGCTTAAAATTTTCTTTTTTTTGGTTTTGGTTTTTTTCCGGTACCAGAAATTGAGCTCATGACCTTGCACTTGCCAGGCAGGCACTGTGCCTCTGAGCTAGATCCCCAGCCCCCAAATTTTCTTTTTTCTTGACTAGTTTTGCACACTTGAATCTGGTAATGATAACGACTGATCTGAAAACAACAATATGAAGTATAAGAACCACTGTTGAACTTCTACCATCTTGTATGGTGAAGCTCAGCATCATTTTCAGTGTTTTTTAAATTATTTGTTACTATCTTTGATGGTTTCATCAATCTTACGTTCTTACATCTAGTGGACTGAGCAACGTCACTGAAGAGAACAGTATGTAATGCAGCAACCATTGTTAATTCATATCACTTTGTTTTGAGGTCATGTATCATTTGTGTTGTTTTTCATTTTGTCTTCATCGCTGTTTTGTTAGTTTTTTAATCTTTAAGAAAATGTGGGAAAAAAAGTGAAGCCCTCACAAATAGGGTTTGTGTCCATGTCAGCACTACGATAGGCTCGCTTTCCCTGCTTATAGTCTGCTGTGTGAAGAGGGCATGAGAAGTCCTCAGGCTGTGGCCCATCCCTGACCTCTCTCATCAGAGCCCGACCGTGCTGTACTCTGATCTCAGACTTCCAGCCCTCAACTGTGAGAAATACAATTCTCTTGCATCAAGTCATCCAGTCTGTAATAATTTGTTATAGCAGCCTGTCTTAGTTAGTTTTTACTCGTTGCTGAGACAAAATACCTGATGTCCAACATCAAGGAAGGAAAAGTCAGTTTAGCTCACAGTTTGTGAAGGTTTCAGTCTGTAATCAGCTGGTTCCAAGCAGGGTGGCAGGGCACAGGGGCAACAGTTCAAGGTAGCAGAAGACAACAAAAGCAGCAAGAGCAAAAGGGGTGGGGGAGAGCAAGCCTCTTTTCCTTCCTTATATTGTAAGCAGGCTACCTGCCCTAGGGTGGGTGTAGCACTCACACCATCTCCCTGCTCTCCTCTTGCACAGGCTCAGAATGTTTACAGAGTGAGGACCCTGGCCCCCTGCTGAGCCACCTCATTAAACTTCTAAACTTCTCAGATTGACACCGTGTATCAACCGTTACACAGCCCAGACTTACGAAGATAGAAATTTTTACTGAAAGCCAAATGCTGATGTTCTAAATATCTAAAAATATGAAAGCTTCCATGGACCTGTGCAACAAGTAGAGACAGGGTGGAGGAATTTTGAGGTGCATTTGGAAAAAAACAACCCTACAGCTTTGTAAATAGACTTTTAAAAGAGATTCATGTGAAGGCCGAGGAAGAAAAGAGAGATACAGAGAAAGTTCTTTATTTTTGGAGATTATGGCAGACACCGTGAATAGGGCACTGATAGAAACCCAGACTGTAAAGTTACTCCTGGTTCCAGGCCCTTTGCCCTAATGCACCTGGAGGGCAGTGTATGGAGTCAAAGTGGCTCCTTCTTGAGTGTGAGTATCTCATAGAGTTCACTTTCTAGGAACCCATCAATGCCTTACTTCTGTCTTTCCTATTTGGACTAAGGATGTCTGTCCTTTGCTTGTCCTCCATATTTGCTGGAAGAACACAGCTTGCTTGGTTTCAGAGGTTCCAGGTGGAGAAGAATTTACTGAGAATAAACATGAATCTCGTCTGTATCTTGCCTACAGGATACTTAGCCAAGACTTCAAACTTTAGATTTCACAGTAGATAGAGAGACAAATTGAATTTGGGGATTGTTGGAGATAGAGGAATGCATTTGTTTTGTGAGGGGAGATGATACACAGGGGTTCAGAGGCAGAATGTTGTGGATTTAGTTTTTGTGAGTCCTAACATGTTTCTTTCTCGCAGTCTCGACACAGTTTTAAAATAAAATCAGCTGTCTTTGCTCATGACTGACCTGAAATTTTGATTGAAGGTTGGAGCCTTCATAGTCAAATTTACAAACAGTGACGAGCCAGTAGTCCTCCCACAGTGTGGGCTGCCGGGAGAACAGAAGAGCTCCCTCTGCTGGCCTGTAGCTACTGTACATGTCAGTCAGTGGCCACAGTTTGTTTTCTGGGTGTCTATTTTGTTCAACCTCTTATCTCTACAGAAATTCAATTTGGGTGAGATTATATATATATATATTTCAATATTCATACCAATACTATGCAAGTATGTATACGGCAGGATGAATCATATTTCTATCATGGTGTCAGCTGGTAATTCACTCTGAGTAGACATCTACCACTGCATGGTATGCTATGAAACTGGCAGTGAATATGTTCCTTTACCCTCTGGGCACTATCATGATGTGAAGCGCGGTCTGCGGGCCCTTACCCTCCATCTGAATCCAAATGAAGCTTCTGTAGTCTAACATCATTTACCTCAATGTAAATGGCCAGGGTGCCTTTTGCTAATGAATGCTTATTGATAAGCTTTTAGATCCATCTATTTCTAGATCATCTTTATTAAAGATAGGAAATTTTGTAGTAGTTCTCATTCCTAGGTAAGAAAATGATGACATGGGGAGAAAGAGACTAACTAATGACAGAGATATGATTTCAAATGCTATAAATTGTTACACATGGGAATAATGGGTAGACGGGATAGCTTGAATCATGAGATACTTTCTAAAGTAATACTTTCACTTAACAATCAACATTGTGCAAAAATTTGAAATGCATTTACAAAGGAGATCACTTTAGACAGTTAGGGAACATGTTCGAATATTGGGGAAATAATGAAGTTCAATTTTTATATCAATAATATACAAGTACTATTTTGCTATCCATGAAAAGCATACTTGAGAAATATTTGAAATAATGTTTTGTAAGGTTTATATACACACCTTAATATTTTAAATAGTCTGCATAAATGCTTCTCCATGAGGAGGTATGTTCTCAAATGATATTCTGGGGGAAAACAAGTCTCAGGAGATCTTTTTAAATATTTCTCACACCATGAGAACTTATATTTCGATAGGGAAAATCCTGATTTAAGACCTGAATAATTTCTATTTTAGAATTACTAAACTGTGGCAACATATTCCTATCAGAGGATGTGATGTGCTGAATGTTAACAATTTTGACCCAACCTGGAGAACTTTTTTCCTATCATTTTCACAGCTTCTTTGACCTCCTTGTTTCTCAAGCTGTAGATCAGAGGGTTCAACATGGGAATGACGATGCCATAGAATACGGAGGCCACTTTCATGTTCTCCTGGGAGTG
>NW_004955511.1:2077412-2089690 GCF_000276665.1 Chinchilla lanigera | reverse complement strand
GTGAGGTGGGAAGCACAGGTGGAGAAGGTCTTCTTCCTCCCCGCAGCAGAGGACATCTTTAGGATGGCGGCCAGGATGTAGATGTACGAGAAGATCACGACCGTTACAGTGAATGTCAAGTTGAACCCTACGAAGGCCAAAATTAGCATAAAATTGATGTCAGTGTTGGAGCATGAAAGGTTGATAACTGGGGGGATATCACAGAAAAAGTGGTTGATGTTGGACTTACAGAAGGACAGGGAAAATGTAAAACCTGTATGTACAGAGGCATTTAGTGATCCCATGAGATACGAGCCAGCTACCAGCAGGACGCAGACTGTTTGGGACATGATTGTGGGGTATAGTGAAGTGGCTTACAGATGGCTACGTAACGGTCCACTGCCATAGCTGCCAGGAGGTAGCAGTCACTGGTAGCAAATATCGCATACACCAACAATTGCAGTAGGCAGCCCCAAAATGTTATAGATTTGTCTTCTACCATGAAGTTCTGGAGCATCTTGGGAGTGATAGCAGATGTGTAGCAGATGTCAACAAAAGCCAGGTGTTGCAAGAAGAAGTACATGGGAGTTTGAAGTCTGGAATCTGTGTTGATGAGCAGGATCATCCCAGTGTTACCCACCATGGACGTCATGTAGATCACAAGAAAAATAATGAAGAGGGCAGACTGGAACTGCTGCTGGCCACCAAACCCCAGAAGATAGAATTCAGTCACTTCAGTTCCATTCCCATATTTCATGGCTATAAATTCTGGGAAGACCAAGAAAAGAAAGGAAATTTTTTTTTGACTTTTTGATGTTAAATGATTCTGAGATTTCCTGTCACTGTTTTGATTTTGATGTTCCTGAGAAAGATTCACAAGTGGCTTTATTGCTTTCCAAATACCTATTTCTACATTGTTTTAAGAAGGTACTGTATAAGAAATATATTAAAAGTGATGTTCTTCTCCATTATAGTACGTACACATCTATATTTGTATAAGACAATATTCAGATATGATTTTGTACCTTTCCAGAAATGCACAGTAGTTTTTAACCATTTACCTTTTCAATAATTTGATCTGGATTCAGGCTCTTGAAAGCAGGAGAAGTAGTTGGAGCCCTAAGAACTTTCTGGGTTTGGATCATGGCCCACACATATGGTAGTGTCCTAGAGACTTTGTACCAGTGCTTTTCTTAACTACTATTAAAGGAGTTCAGTTCACATATGAGATACTCTTCTTATTTCATATAAATGTCTGAGAAAGAGATTTGCTTATATTTCCCATGGCTTTGCTTTGCCTTTTAGTTGTTACCTAGCTTACGGAAAACCACGTGTTAACACTTTGATTTATACGTAACAATAGCTTACAGAAATCACAAATATCTTCAAGTTTTTGTCTGAGTTAGGGTTACCCTATATCTGCTTAGGTATACATCTGACAAGTATTCTTGTACAATTTTTTTTTTCTTGTTTTTTTTTTTTTTCTGGTACCGGGAATTGAACTCATGACCTTGCGCTCGCCAGGCAGGTGCTGTGCCGCTGAGCTAAATCTCCAGCCCTCTCGTACAGTTTTTTCATGCAACATAAACCCTCAAACTGTCCAAGCACTGCTCCTTCTGGAGGATCATAGACTCTTGCTCTGACAGAACATGGCTCGTTGCCCACCAATGTGTGTGTCTTTTCTTCTGGGGACAGAGAGACATGCTTCCAGCCAAACATGCTTGTATGTGGTCATGGCATCGTGTTCCACCCAATAAAGGACAGGCTAATGTAACTCGGGCTCTGCTGAGGCCTGAGCCAGCCCTTTGCCCCCCTCTCCATGAAAATTGGAACCCTATAACATTCTATTCCCTTTCTTGCTGATCTATTAGCTGAATATTGACTTCAGGAAGACTTCGACAGTCATGTGTTTTGGTTGCCAGATACAATACAGGACAAAAAGTTAAAAATTTGAATTTCAGACCCACAACATGTGGCCTACATTTGGCATGGGGCATACTAAAATAAACAACCATTTTCTGTTTATCTGCAGGTCAAACCTAGCTGGGTATCACATTTTCATCCTTGAAGCATGGTGACACCTCTCTGTTGCTTATTACTCTTTCTTTCAGGCCGAGTTGCTGAATGATTTTGTGGACAGAGTCTTTTTCTTATCCTTCTTTGTGTTGCTATGGCAGCATAAATGGCAGAAAATGAGTAATCCTCCTAACACGGCTACACTCACCAATGGGAGAGCATGAGAATCAGAGGGGGAAGGTCATGTCTGCTTCCATGAAAGCACAGCATTGGGAAGAATCACCTGTCACACTGACGACATTGCTCAGCTATGAAAACAGAGCCTGCTGTCCTAATCACACCTAACTAGATCTCTTGCCCCCAGCACCACTGCCTGGGGGTGATATTTACACAGGTGAATTTGGGGGCCACGTTTCACCCACAGCAGTCCTCCCAGCAGCAATGCCCCTCGTCCCCTGAATTTTATGTGATCGAGAATTTCTACTGTTATACCTGACAAAGAATTGGAAGCTTTCCCCCTTGTGATGCTTCATCTTATTTTAAGGAACTGTTATTTTCATCATACCATGATATAAAGATTTTTTAAATTAAGAGGCTTAAATAAATAAAAACATAGTAACATGACAAGTTTCTTCCTAGAATGATGGTTGGTGATTGATTATTGCTTTATAAGACCCAAAATGACCAAGTGCAGAGTGAGTAATAGGGGAAGCTTCGAATGAGCCATATTACTCCTGCAGTGTCCTTATACGCAGAGGAAGGGCACAGCCAGCTGCACTGCCAGAGCACAGAAAGGCGTATTAGAAGGACAAGGACTCATCGAGACCATCCTAGGAAGCACCTACAGTCCAGTGCCTAGGTAAGCACCAGAGTGCTGCAACCTCAGTGCTCCCTTGGCTCATGGTGTGATCATACAGAAAAAAGCTCACCTGTTACCTGAAGGGAGAGAGGAAGGCTATTGTCAGGAAGCAGAAGTCCTGAGGTAGGAAGACCAGCTCAAACAACTTCCCCCACATCTCTAATTATTACCTTCATGGAGTATAAGAGGGGATGTAATGAGTGAAGCATATACTTATAGGTACTAAAATTTGCTAATTAGGTTAATTTGAAATAATATGTGTAAATACATGGCAGAACGATTGTGCACAGAATTTCCTGTGTTTTATATGTGTAAACATCATAGAATAAGAGAGACTGCCTATGGAGGAGCAGAGACCTCTGAACACATCAGCGGGGTGCTCCTTTGCTCGCGTATCAGTGACTGAGAGATTGGTCAGGAAGGACCCCCCTTTCCTGATGGTCAAAGAGCAACCTAAGTCACTTGTTGAAATTCCCGAGAAACAAGCAGGGTGGGGAAACCTCAAAAAGGGAGCAAAACTCTCTTGCTTTCAATCTTTACTGAGTGTTTTGAAGAAATAAGTTCTGGCAAGGCTCATCCTCAGGTCAGTTATGATGGAAAATAGGTGAAATAGAGTCCACTAAAAGAGGCTTCCACGGAGCGGGGAAAAGCACTCACCAGAGTGAGCTGAGGGGGTCAGGATCCATTGAAACCAGAATCATGACAGAGTGATGACATTTACAGTGTCAATTTCACTCTCATCATTCTGAATTCAAATAAAGCTGTATAATACTTTGGAGACACTTTCCAGGGGCTGAGAAGAAGCTCCCCAACCCATCACATGGATGGATTCTGCACACTGAGGGTGGCTGAGTCCACATGGGCGATTCTGTTTCAAGGGTATGGAGGTATTTCCTAATCAAAGGAATGCTATGGAGAAAAAGGTGCACTACACAACATAGGAGATATCCTCACACAGACCTAGAGTACTGCGTCTGAAGCTTCACTTATTCTTATGTAGATTTCTATTAATTTATGAAACATTGGGTATCAATGTGGTATTTTGCTACACGCATACAACATACTTCGATAGTATCTCTAATTATCCTCCCTCCTATCCCTCCCCCCAGCCTTATTCCTTTCTCTGCTAATAATAATCTCCTGAAACTTCATTTTATCCATCTTGAGCTGTGAAAAGAGACTGGTGACCTTGTGGTTGAATTCACATCCTGCCGGTTACAGAGGCAAAGGATCTCACCCTTCTGTGTCACCCTTATTTCTACAAAAACAGGATCACAATGGACAGTTAGGAGTTGATTATTAGTGATGCAACTATTTTCTAAAAAATAAGTTGGGAGTACATTTAAAGAATTCACAGTAGAAAAAAAAAAGAATTCACAGTAGAATAATATTGTGGATAAGGACACAGACCAAAATATGAGATAAATGTACACCATTATAGGAAGCTGCCACATGGTATTGTCCCAAGTGAAAGCAAATTATAGATTCAGTTATCGTGTGGGCCCTTTCCACAGTCAGACGCTGGTTCTCTCTTCCTTTCCCTCTTACTCTATTCATAGGCAAAGTTGAGATGTGATCCACACCTAACTCCTCATCGTGATTATCCATGGGTGTGGCTTGGGTGACAGGGAACTTTCTGTTTTCGACTTAACAAATGTTGTTCTTTGACTTTCAGTCTTATGCTTGGAATTCACAACACTTATTGTTTTAAAATGAAGGCCATGTACCTCCTATGTCATGATGGTAAGTGAAGGCTTGATTGTACTATTTTATTTTTTGCTCTCTGTTCATTTTTCTGTGTATTGATTCTTTGCTTTCTTTTCCCTGTCTTTCTGTGAGTCACTTGAACTTTTTTTAAGAATCTATTTTCTTTTATCTACATCATTTTTAGCTTATCATCACCTTTTTCTAGCATTTGTGTGGCTGATCTATGTGTTGTGAGTGCATAACTGTTTCATTTTACCCATTGAGGTTATACAGAAACTTTATTTCTCTTTTATAACTTCCTTTCTCCCATTTTAAATATGATTATCATATTTCTCCCAGGCACATTAAGAACATAGAGTGATGAAATTTGTTCTACAACAGGTAAACACAATTTAGCAGACTCAAAGGAAAAGAAAGTATGTTGCATTTATCTACACTGTTTTGCAGTTTCCAGGCTGTTTCATCTCTTCTGTTCTAAGATTCCTTATTTTTGATTGAGTTAAAACAAAGAGTTTCCATAGCTGATAAAGAACATTATGATATTATATATTGTGTGCAAGAAAGTCATATCAAATATAATATTTGCAGGTCACAAGAAAAGGAAGAGGTAGATATATCACACAAATCTCAACGAAAAGATAAAAAGGTAACTATTTAATATCAGATGAAGTAGACTTCACAGCAAAGAAAATTACTAGGGAGGAAGGGAGAGAGAGAGAGACAGGCAGAGAGAGAGAGACAGAGAGAGAGACAGAGAGAGAGAGTCAGAGAGAGACAGACAGAGAGACAGAGAGACAGAGACACAAAGAGGGGAGAATTAGTCTCCCAAGAAGAAATAACAATAGTAGTCCTAAACATGTGAGCAGCAAGCAGGAGAACCATTAAAAAATATGAAGGAAAAAACTGGTAAAAGTAAGGGATGAACAGGCGATCCAAAATTATAATTGGAGAATCCAGCCATCATCTGCTAGTTGTGGGTAGAACAAGTAGAAAATCAGCTTACATACAGAACCAAACATCATCAGCTAGGAGGGTTTATGTCATATTTATAGAACTTTCTCACATGAGCAGAGTACATATATTCTGAGCCTGCAAAAATATCTATCGGGATAGGCCACTTCCTGCAACATAAAGGATCTTTATCAACTTAAAATATTTGAAATGATGTAGTGTGCACTCCCTGAAAGCAACAAACTCAGACTGAAAACCAATAAGAGAAACAAGCAGTGAACTCTCCTTCAAGGGCAAAAAGAAAGATGCAATTTCTAAGTAATAAATTGGTGCAATCACTCAGGAAAATAGCTTAGTTTCTTAAAAAGCTCTAAATTTGCACTACATAGCTGGGTTTTGACTACTAGACAATTCTGTTTGCACTAAGTTAATGCCCACACCAAAATGTGTAGACAGATATTTATATCAGGTTCTATTTTAATAGCACCAAACTGAACACTAATGCTCTGTGTCAGCTTATGGGTTAAACAAATTGCCGTGCATCTACAGATGAAATTATACTTAGAAATAGAGGGAGAAACGCCAGCAACAGCTGGACGGATCTCAATAGCCTTGTTTTGAGTCAAAAAAAGGCTCATTTCCAAAGGTCCTGTATTGAGAGACCATTTGTATAACATTATCAAAATGGCAAAGTGAAACAGATGAGTGACTGTCAGGGGTGAAAAGTGGAAGGTGGAGAGGTTCGTCTGTCCATAGGGAGTCTTGCGGAAAAGCTGTGTGGGATCCGTCACCTGTGAGGGCACAGGCAACATCTTGATGGTCATAGTGGTTACAGGAAGGCACACACGCTGGAAAAGGACCCAGAGCCGCACACACACAGTGCCATCAACATCCGCATTCTGGTGTCGCAGAGTGATTACATGGGATGTAACTGTCCAAGGAAAGTTGGGTGGAAGGTCCCCAGGAGCCTTTTGTATTATCTATGTAACTTCCTGTGACTCTACAGGACTTAAAATAAAGAGTAGGACAAAAATACAGAGGAAAAAATAAAGCCTGCTTTGAATTGGCGAACAGGTCAAGCGAGTGAATTTATTTTAAGTTCCCAGCACAGAAGCAGGCATTGCCTTGGGAGTGGTCCTAATCACAGGCAGACATTACACAAAGGCAGGTGATACTGGTGAGTGATCAAGAGTTGGTTGATTCATTCCGCTATTTTCTTTGCATTCACTGCCTTGTTCCCTCACCTTCTTTCCCAGGCAAGCCTCCCCGCAACTGCCTTCCCACCCTATCACCTGTGATGAGGGGAGTGGCTCCTCCTGGCCTTGCGGGGGCACGCTGGACACTGGACGCTGTCTCTCACCCTCTGCTCTCCTCCTGCCTCCTGCCGGGCTTCACGGAGACACAGCGGATGCTCACAGCGGGATTTGCTTTAGTTTACTCACTGGAGGTTTCTGCAGGTCCGCGGGTGCAGGCTGATTGTCGCGGAGGTGTCTCTGAGTGGGTCCTCCCCATCAGGGAGTTTACAGCTGGGGCCAAGGGACCCACGCTTGCTCCCTCAAGAACCGGAGGATACAGAGGCTGAGATGCAATGGATAAACAGAGCTCATTTGTTGTGTTCTGCAGAAAAAAAGCTTTCTAGAGGGACACGACTTATTTTTCTTTTACTGTCCTTAGAGACTGTTTGCTTGATTTTTGAGAGCTGCTTAGCAATTTCATTATTTTCTTGCCCTTACCTCCCTCTGGGCTTCTCTCCTCTCCTTGCTTCCTCCCTCCCTCACTGATCCCTCCTCTCCTCCCTTCCTTCCTTCCTCCCTCCCAACCTCCCTCCCTTCCTTCCTCCCTTCCGTTTTTGATAGATAGCAATCCACTGAAGTGGTATCCATTAGAAGTATAAAAATGCATAGAGTAAAACCCACACCTATCTCCATCCACTGATTTCGTCTCTAATTTGTCCTCCTTGGAAATAAACACCGCTACCAGCTATTGTGTTTCTTCTAGAAGAAGCTTCCTACTGAGCTTTGAAAATACCCTAATCCTTACATTCTTTATTCCATCCTCACCACAAATGAGAGTGTATCACTTATATTACTTAGCACTTTCCTTTTTTGACTTTGTATTTCCAGGTGACCCCTCTAGATCACTACAGAAAGAGAAGTCTCTCACCCTTCATTGGCAGTCATGTTTTACGAAGCAACTGCATCCCTGAATGTGTTGACTCAGACTCACCACCTGCTTGGTGGGTGTTTATAAAGTTATCAATCTTGTACCAATAGAGGAAATGTTAGGAAAAATATTTTTGATAACAATGTCTGCAGGGTGTGAAGGTGTTTTGGAAAGAAAGCACTGCTTCTGGGGTGACTGTAGTCACTGTAACACTGACTGGCCCTGCCCTCCTGGGAGGGGCGCTACCAGCTTATATTGCACTGTGCAAATCTAGTGACTATTTCTACAAATGTCAGACACTTTTGTCATGACATGGGCATCAAATGTCATTATATCTGAAAAACAGTACATTTTGGTCTTGTTTGTCCTTTTCTTATCTTAATGAGTTTGAGTATTTGACATGTTTCTGAGATCCACTATTGTTTTATTCTTTGTGCATTATGTGGTATGTGTGTTGCCCTCTTAAAAAGTACTTTGCTTTTAAAAGGATATTTTAGTTATGTACTCTTCTTTAGAAGAATTACAAGTATTTCTTTCCTAATACTATTTTGTTTCACTTTTTTTGTCATGCAGAATAACACTTTGATTTTAATGTAGCAAATATACTTCGTGTTTTGTGTCATATTTATAAAGGCATTCATTCTACATGTTTGAAAAGAAAGCTGCATTTTTAATTTTATTGTCTTTACAGTTTATTTTTAAACCAAATCATTGAGTCATTTTGAATCTATGTTTATGTTGTATACATTAAACTTCTACTTTTACTACCCTCAAAATATGTAGTCATTACTTTAATAATGTTTGCATGATTCATTTATGTCCTATGGCTGTAGTATTAGTATGCTCATAATAAACCTTCCTATATATTTGGACCTATTTCTGGGCTTTCATATCTGTTGTATTGCTCTTCTTATCTCTTTATGTTTCGTATCAAACAATTTTACTGTAGCCTCATCATTTTTTGAACCCATTTCTTTGAGGCAAGGTTGACATATGGAAAGTTGCATAGACTTATACACAACTCAGTGCATCAGGAAACAAGTAAACACTCATGAAGTCACTGTCAAGGGCATGAACATACCCATCACCGGGGGCTGGGGGTTTAGCTCAGCGGCACAGCATCTGCCTGGCAAGTGCAAGGTCGTGAGTTCAGTTCCCGGTACCAGAAAAAACAAACAAACAAACAAACAAACAAAAACATACCCATCACCTTCTAAGGCTTCCTCTTGCTACCTTTGTTGGTATCATTAGCATTAATGCTGTTCTGTGGTTGGAATACTTAACACATGATCTATGGTTTTACCATATGTTCAGCATACATACAATATTGTTAGTGAAAGTCCTTATGTAGTACGGTAGATCTTTGAACTTTATCTTGTTTAACTATAACTTTGTACCACTCCACCATCATCTCTCCACTTCCCACTCCCACAGGCCCGGGCAAACACGCTTTCCTTGCATTCCATGAGTCTGACAGCTTTAGAACAGATATACGGGTGAGAGCATGCAATACTTGCCTTGTGGTATCTGGCTCTTTCCACTTGGCATAATGGTCTCTGGGTCTATTATATATCATCACAAATGATCAAATGTGCTCTGTGAGGAGAATGAACAATCTTCCATATATATTGTGTATATGACATGTCTTCTTTATCATTTCATCCATTAGTGGACATTTTGTGTTTGTGACGTTCTAACTATTGGGAGTCATGCTGCATGTATGCAAGGGTGCAGATATCTCTTGGAGATACCATCGTATTAGATTTTCTAATATTGAATTTTCCTGTGTTGCTGTAGTAAAACTGAGCATGGTTGGCTGCATTGTTCTTTTTTATATGTTCCTGTTTCATCTGTGCTGGCAGTTTTATTCCCTAGGTTTACATTAATACTTGTGTGACACTGGACCAGTGTTGGAGCTGTTTGTGTTAATTTGCTTCATAAAGATTGTTTGGAAGCAGTTCTTTTCCCCTCAGGCTTGTCATAAATTCTAGTACTTCTGGTGTCGTGTTAGTCCACAGTACACTTTGAGATCCACAGATAGGTGCTTAGTGGCACGAAGATTGTATTTTACCTATTCTTTTTCCTCATGTGGTATTTGCTCTTCAATACCCTCTGGGCTAACTTTTGGTAATCAATAGGTTCTTAGATAAATGACCATCCTATCAGCTTCTCTAATTTATTCCCATACTGTGGAGCCCAGTATTTTCTCATTCTTTTTACATACTGTGTTCCAAAACATTATTTTTCCTGCTAAAACAGTAAATGATAAATAAATTATCTAATTATTATTGCTTTTTGCTTAGTGCCTAAGGTCTCTTGTTAACTTCATCCATTAAAATATGTATAATTAGGTTTAAATTATAATTATAAATAATATCAGTTTCTTCTCACTTTCAAATCAGTTTCTCATTTCTTGAAATACAGGCTTAATGATTTTTCTTATTACTATTTTTATTTATAGTTATAATTTTTTGACCAGCCTGTATTTTAATGTGGTTTGTAAAATGTTATATCATTGATATCTGCAACTTTTGTTTTTATCTCTTCAGTCAAATAGTGTTTTCAATGACTTTGAAATTTCTAAGTGGTAGAAATCTAGAGATTCACTGTCTCCATACACATAGTTGGGTTCCTTTAGTGAAACTCATACTCTGTAAATAGCACCTCTCTGCAATTCCCATGGTTTCTGTAGTGTGTGTGCGTGCGTGTGTGTGTGTTGCACAAATGTCTTGGTTCTTTTCTGTCATTGCAGTGACAAAATACCCAACTGCAAGGCAGGGTAGCTTGGTGAGGGGCAATGTAGTTCAAGGTGACAGAAGACAGCAAAAGCAACAAGAGCAAAAAGGCAGGGGGAACAAGCCTCTTTTCCTTCTTATATTGTAAGCAGGCTACCTGTCCTAGGGTGGGTCTTCTACACCCTAGGATGTAGAACTGCTGAGTCACTTACTCAAGCTTCTAAACTTCTCAAGTTGACACAGTGAATCAATCATTCCAATATCCTTGGGAGTAAAAAGCCACCCTGGGGCATATCCTGTACACCGTAGGATGTAGAACTGCTGAGTCTCTTTGTTAAGCTTCTAAACCTCTCAGACTGATACAATGTATCAACCATTCTACCAGGCAAAATATGATTCTGACACAACACTGGCAAGGGCATGCCTCTCCCTGCTCCCGTTCTCCATTTCACACCCTGAGTATGCTCCTGAGGAAACATCAGGCAAGCTGAAGAGAACATGCTGTGCAAAGATTGGACTGAACAAAATGTCAGTGTCATGGCAGGCTCAAGAGCTACTCCAGATAAAAGAAGTGCTAAAGAGATATGACAACTGAATGAATCTGAAACCTTGAATTTATTTATTCATACACTCATTTATTGCTATAATGAGCAACATTGGAACAATGGTGAAAATATAAATTAGGTCTCTAACTTATATGTAAGTTCAATAGTAGTGTTGGATAAGTGTAAATTTCCTGATTTTGTACTTACCTAAAACAATGCTTTCCTTCAAAGGGAACATACAGAATTATGTAGGAACAAATGGGCACTGTGTCTACAATTTGCTTAGCTGATTCAGAAAAGAAATTTGCTTCTTGACTCAAAGGATTCTTGGCTTCTGTTCAGTTTCCTATTGAATGTCTGTAGCTTAATTTTGTGTCAACTGAAATGATTGGTGTGGATGTTGTAAATGAATGCTCACTGGTTAGGTTTTAGATCTTTCTGAGCTGGGTGTGATAATGCACGCTTGTAATCTCAACACTCGGGAGGCAGAGGCAGGAGGATTGTTGTGAGTTCGAGGCCAGCCTAGGCTACAAAGTGAGCTCAAGGTCAGCCTGAACTGCATAGTGAGACCCTGTCTCAAAAACACACAAAAAAAGTTGTAGATCCATCTGTATCTAGAATATCTCTGTTAGAGACAGAAATAAAAAATATTTGTGGAGTTTCCTTTCCTGGTAAAGAAAAGATGGAATGAAAATAAAGACAATAACTAATGACAGAAAAAATTTTCTGTCATTACTGTTTGCAAGTGGTAGGGAATGTATCAATTAAGGGAATATGGGGTGAAGAAGATAATTTAAGTTCTAAGATGATTTTAAAAGAAATTAATTTACTTTTATATAAGATGTCTGTAATAATTTAAACAGAATTTATGAAGCAACTCATTTCTGGTAATTTAAAGAAGTTATATAAAGGAGAAGAAAATAAGGAAATGAATTTTTATGATGGCTATAAACAAGTACAGACTGTTTTTACCAACTAAAACACATTTGAAAAATATTTCAAAACACATTTTGTATAGTTCATGCATGCTTCTTTGTATTTTTGATAATCTCCATTAGGTTTTCTCCATGAGTTGCATATGCTATGTTGCTAAATATGTTTTCCAGGAAAATGAATCTCAGGAGGGGTCTTAGAATACTTCCCATAAACCTAAGATTTTGTGTACTAAAAGGGTAGCCCGGATTTGAAAGCTGAATGGTTTCAATTTTAGAATAATTAAATGTGGTAACACATAGCCACTGTGGGCTCTCAAGTGCTGAATTTTAACAATTTAGATTTGATATAAAGAACTTTTTTCCCTATCACTTTCACAGCTTCTTTGAC
>NW_004955511.1:2069120-2077222 GCF_000276665.1 Chinchilla lanigera | reverse complement strand
AAGGTCTTCTTCCTCCCCGCAGCAGAGGACATCTTTAGGATGGTGGCCAGGATGCAGATGTAGGAGAAGATCACGACCGACACAGTGAGTGTCAAATTGAACCCCACACAGACAAACATTAACATGATGTTGATGTCAATGTTTGAACATGAGAGGGCAAGAATCGGGGGACCATCACAGAAAAAGTGATTGATGATGTTGGACTTACAGAAAGACAGGGAAAACATAAAACCTGTATGTAAAGAGGCGTTTACTGACCCTGTGAGATACAAACCAGTTACCAATTGGATGCAGACTGTTCGGGACATGATTATGGGGTAGCGAAGCGGCTTACAGACGGCTACATAACGGTCCACTGCCATAGCTGCCAGGGGGTAGCAGTCACTGACTACAAATGTTCCATAGATCAGAAATTGCAGAACACATTCTCCAAATGATATGGATTTGTCTTCTACTATGAAGTTTTGGAGCATCTTGGGAGTGATAGCAGATGTGTAGCAGATGTCAACGAAAGCCAGGTGTTGCAAGAAGAAGTACATGGGTGTTTGGAGTCTGGGGTCTGTGTTGATGAGCAGGATCATCCCAGTGTTACCCACCATGGACGTCATGTAGATCACAAAAAATACAATGAAGAGGGCAGACTGGTACTGCTGTTGGCCACTAAATCCCAAAAGATAGAACTCAGTCACCTTGGTGGCATTTCTTTGCATCATGGCTACCAAATGTCTGTACAGGATGGAGAGAAACATGAAGAAAATAAATGAAATCTTCAGGATTTCTTGAAGAGGGTAGGTTCTTATCACATCACTGTTTTTGACTTTCCTAATAGACATTTGCACAGGGTTTATAGTTTCCAACTGTTTTTCCCTATTTTCTTGAAACAAAGCCACTGCATATTCAGTAAATTTGATGAATGAATTCATTTCACATTGCAGAAAATTGCCTTTTAATGTATCATTCAGAGATCATAATTTAATGCATTTTTCCCACTGCAATAAATAATTATTCCACACTGTACTTGCATGACATTATTGAGATATGATTTTCTATGCTTTTAGCATCCTACCTTTTTCTTAGACTTTATCATTTATTTCTGGTTCATGTTCTTTAACTTAGAAATTTGTAGGAAGAAGCTCTGGGGAATGGTTTTAGTCTATACATGTTTGATGGTTTCCTATGGTTGTATTAAATTCCTTTTTGGCACTTCCAAATGAGTGATTCCCTTCTCCAAATTACCTGATTGTCCTTGAGCAGGCCTACAGTTTCAATAGATGTGTATATGACATATGCTTGCAATTTTCATGAAGTTGTGTTTTCTTTCAGTCATAGCATAGCTTCAGGAATAATCACATAGTACCAATTTGGTTTATATATAATGATGGCTTGTTTAAACCTTAAATGTCTTTACTTTTCTCCTGGTGTCAGTAACCCTGTCTCTGGTTAGATAGACGTAGAGCCAATATGCACTCATTAATGATTATTTATGTGGTAGAAGCCCTTATACTCTTTTTAGGGTCTTTATACTTAAACAACCTTTCAAATTGCCTCTCATCATTGCATAGTTAAATACAAAATATAAAGTCATGAAACGTCCAGAAGGTAATATATTAAAATTTTTTTAGGTCTTAGGATTTAGTGAGGAATTCTTAGTCACTACCCCAAAAGTGAATAACTCTGTGTATCTATCTATGTATCTATGTATCTATGTATCTATGTATCTATCTATCTATCTATCTATCTATCTATCTATCTATCATCTATCTAACCGTGTAAGTTCCAGAACAAAGACAGGCATTGAATGAGTCCCCCATGGCCACAGCCACACATGAGAGCCTTGCACTATTGATAGATCAATGAGTCAGTTGGTTGATCGATTACATTCACTTATTTGTTCCTTTACTTTCTTCCTCAGCCACTCTCTGTCCTCAATGCATTTCTGTCCCATCGCCAGTGGGGGGCTGAGTCCTGTTGGCCTTGGGGAAACACGCTGGGCTGTGTCTCTCACCTTCTGCTCTGCCGCCTCCTGCACTCCCTGTAGAGGCTGCCAATGGGGTTGTCTTTGCTTTAGCTACCCCACAGTGGTCTCCAGGTTCTCTTCTGCAGCTGCTGCAGGCTGGTTGCTCTCCTGGGCCTCTCTGTGCTTCCCCCATCAGGGAGTTTATAGCTGGAGCCAAAGGGATGCCTACCTATCCCACTGGGGCTTAGGTGGAATTGGGCAAGCTAAAGATCTCTTGAGATATTTGACAGAAGAAAAGTCAAGCTCTCCAGTGAGGACAATTACAAAAATTACTGCTGCTCTACAAGGGCAGTTATTTTTCATGTAACTTTTTGATTAATCAGTACTTGTTCAGAGTGAACACATTTTATATCTTTAAGTGCCTGTGTTTAGGTACAGTTAAATCTTGTTTGTCACTCTAATTGGCAAAAGAAGCATAAACTCACTAAAACGTTTGCACTGAAAGCTTTCTGTAAAAGGAAATCTAACCCAAATTTAAGGTCATATGGTCCCTGCTGGTGCAAATTCATACTATGGTATGGGTGCATTTTGTAATATTACATTGACCTTTGTATACTGAAAGAATTATGCCTTAATTCTCTCTTAATTTTCTAAAAATTTACACATTTTAGAGATCAAGTATACTCAATATTTATTCCAGTTATATTTGTAACCTTATATTATTTCAGGTAATCCTCTGTGAAATAAGTGATATTGAGTTTTATTTGGCTATAAATGTAGCATTAAGGCTTTAGTTGAATTACTATTTATACAGAATGCTTGGTTTCTGAGTCTAGTTTTTTGACTGATTAGCAGTCCAGTGACGGGAGTTATGGCCAAAGGCCAGAGAACTGAAATTCAGTCTTCCTCACTGCATGGCTAGTGTCTTGGTTAGAAATGCATTCAACTGCTAGTGAAAGAAAACTCAATTTACACTTGGCTTAAACACAAGGATTTTTTCCCCCTTCATAACAGTAGTGTAGAAGTCAAGACCAGTGCTGTGGTGATTGGTTTAGTCTTTTTTATGTGCTACTTGCCTCATAGTGCAACATGTCTGCTATGGCTCCTGGACATCACACTTCATTTCAAAGCAGGAACGAAAGGACCAGGAGGCTACGGAAGGAATCACATACATACTCTGGCAAGGGAAGCAAAAGTTTTCTCCAAACCCAATGGCCATCTTGTCCATAGTTGCCATGGGTCAGACCTGTGTACACGGATTCCCTGAAACCTCTGTCTTGCTCACATCCTGGTCCTTGTTTTTAGTGCCCATTGGGAGCACTTTTGTCTGTGCTGCTCACGGTCCTTGTCTTCTGCATCCCTCTCTTGTTCTCTGCCCAGTGAACACCGTAAAGCCAGGGAGGATCCCTCCTCAGAATCAGCAGAGATGTGTGAGGAAGTCAATAATTTTGGGGACCCTCTGACCCCCTGGGAGGGGGGTTCAATAAGAGTCTTAAACCCCTGTCATCCAGAGAAGCAGCTCTGAGGGACACTCTGCATAATTCACTAGAGTCTCCTGCGGAGAGGTGTTCCCGTTTCCCATGACAGAAGCAACCAGCTAGGCAGTTCTCTCCTCCCTGGGTATCCTCCCCATGTCGTCTCAGGTCTCTGTCTTTCCTGTGTGTGGCCTGGGACGACCACCCTGAGAAAGGTAGAAGTGCACAGCATGAGGAACAGTTCCCACGGAAGTGCTGCCATTTCTGTTGCCATTTGAATGTCAGGGGCCCCGAGAGCCCCCTTCTCATAGACTGGTTACTAATTTGGGGTTCTCCCTAACAGCCATCAGATGTGACTGTTTACTAACGTGTCTTATAGAACTCTGGTGTCCGGAATGGAAAGCTTAGTGACTCTGTCACCTCCATTCCTATGTGGAAGCCCCACCTCTCAAGGTGCTGGTATGAGAAGACCAGGAGTCTCTGGGAGAAGTGCAGGGTTAGGTGAGGTCATAAAGTGGGGCCTTCCTGAGCAGGACTGACGTTCATGATTGTCACAAGGTGGCTTGCTTTCCCTGTCTGCTGTCTGCACTGTGAAGGTGAAATAAGACCTTTCCAGTCTGCATCCCAGAAGTGAACGCTCACCAGAGCCTGATCCGCCAATCCGATATGCTCATCTCAGGCCTCCAACCCGCAGGACTAGGAGAAATAAAGCTTTATTGCATCATCATCACCCTGTAGCAATTTGATATAGCAGCAAAGTTCCCAAGACATTTGCACTGAAAGCAGCGAGCAGTTGTTGGGAGTTCTGAGGTCAGCTGGCCCCTCTCTAAGATGTCTCCCACCCATCGCTCTCTCCTGCAGGAAGTCTTAGTCCTCAACACTCGTGGCCAGCTAGTGCAGTCCTTTATGTCCTCTGTTCTGTTCTGCTGCTGTGTTTCTCCATGGAGGCTTTGGTGTTTTCAGCAGTCATAGTGTGTCCACAGGTTTGAACTTCTCCTCCCACACAGTGAGTCCCCACTCAGGGAGAAGGCGCCTCTGGCCACCTTCTTATTCTTTGTTGAAATTTCTATCTTCACTCTCCCTGTGGATTCTTGCTTCAGATCCTTCCTGGGTCCATAGGACCCGCTTCTCTCCTTCTTGTCTTCCTCTTGTTGCTATATGTGTCCTACAGTGTCTGAAAGCTATATGTGTCCTACAGTGTCTGAAAGGCTTTCTCTGCTACTTACCACTCTACCATCTTCCCAGAAGTCCCTGTGAAGGTAAAAGGCAATCAGTTCTCATGAATGGGTTTAGGGAACTCTCCAACCAGTTCTCAGTCATGTGAGGACACAGTGAGATTTTGAGTAGCTGTAACCAGGAGTTAAGCCCTCACCAGAACCACACCAGTGTCTTGACTCTGACCTTCCAGTCTGTACAGCTATGAGAAGAAAACCTCTGTTGTTTATAGACCACCAACTCAGTCCTAATTTCTAGAGGCCAAACTGAGGAAGACCTCAGGACATTACTGTACGGTGTATGACAGCCAGCCAGTTGGAGATATATATGGGCTGGAGTCTGGGAGTGGTGAAGGATGAAGCTTCTATGTTCTCTAGATAAGGGTTAATCTCTTGCATTCCACGAGGGCAAACATCAAGAGGATCACCAATTCAGCAACTCAAATGAGTCTTTGGTGTTTTCTCCTGGAGCTTGTTTACATTCTGGCATGTGCCTTATAATGGATACAATACACTCTTGGAGGATCAGATACTAGTTTCAGTCTCCAGTTGCCCTAGAAGTTTAAATTGGTGGAAAATATTCTTAACTCCCAAAATGTCACTTTGTTAGAATGTCCAGTGGCCAACAACTCCACCAACTCTTAAACCCCATGCTCACAGTGATGTACTCTATGTACACCAATTTAGAGACCACCTCCTGCTAGTGAGGGCAGTGGACAGTGTTTTCACTGGGTAAGACTAATTGTTCCCACACAGCCACAAATATGTGAATTTTATTCTGTACCACATGTTGAGAATCAACACCAAGACACATGCTGCCTTTGATACAACAGAATGTGGGATGTAAACTATTTCTGGCCACATTGGCTTGCTCATAAAGTCAAAGTTACTCAAGGAAGGAACAAGGCAAGGAACACTGTATAGTTAACCTGCTACATTTTGCAATAGCAGTGGATACACCTACAGAACGATATCTCAATTCTTTCCCTTTCTGAGTGTGTAGTTTGCTAGTATTTCCTGGGTACTCCTAATCCAAGCCACTTAGAACTCAACACCATGTTTTTTCTCTCACAGATATGATATACGTTCAAAATAAAATTAGGCACCTTTGTTTATGATCAACTTCCAATTTTGATTGACAGTTGACACCTTCATGGTGATGTTTATAAATTGTGGCTGGAGCCAGCAAGTCCTCACCCCATGCGGGCTACCAGAAGAATAGAATCATTTGCTCTGCTGGACTGTAGCAGTGCACATCTCAATTAACGGACATATTCATGGCTTCTGTGTGCCTACTTTGTTCACTTATTAGCAAACTAGAGGAACCAGTGTGCAATGAATCCCTGATAATCAGCAGATACAGGGTATATAGTAATGAATCTCCTCTCTCTGCAGAGATTCAATTTGGATCTCTCTCTCTCTCTCTCTCTCTCTCTCTCTCTCAAAAGCAACTCATTTGAGTAGGAACCCATCACTGTGTAGTACATGATGAAAATGGGTTCAAATATTTTCTGGCATCACCTGCGCAGCATTAAGAAGCAGAGTGCCATGCGTACTACAGGTCCAGGCTTTTTCAAAGCAGAGTGGTCATTACCAAGAACATAAAGTACCATGTCTGCCTGTGAGACTGCCCCAAAACATGAACTCTGTTACATTGTTTCTGGGAACCAACACTAGTGCAGCCAGGATGGAAATCAGTATGGGGATTTCCCAAAATCTTAAAAATAGAAATTTCATTTCTCCCTGGCTATTCCTCTCTTGGGTATATTCCTCAAAGCTTTAGAAGTCATCATATTTTAGTGACACACACCTATCTATGTTCATAACAGCACAGTTCACAATAGCTAAGCTGAGACAATAAGCTAGTTTCATGGGAACGAGCGAAGGGATGAAGATAATGTGTGCACACACAGTGGAATACCCTTCAGCTGGAAGAAAAACGAAATCACATCGTTTGAAGAAAAATGAGTGGAACAGGAGATCATAGTGCTAATTGAAATCATACAGACCCAGAAAGGAAAATATAGTGTGTTTTGCCTTATACTAGAAACCTAAAATATGAATACCTGAATGAAAAAAGATGACAGGGACCTAGAAGAGAAACTCTTGGGGAGGAGGAATGAATGGAGGGGGAACAGGCAGGAAAGAGAGGGGTAGCAGGTTGAAAATGATGAAGAAGACACATGGGCACCCCAGTTCCTCCAAGCGAACATCACTGTTCTGTGGTACAAACAGACACTGAGAAGAAAACCTACAATAACAGTGGGTGGCCGTAAACACAGTTTGTTGGACTGGACTGTAGCTGATTCACTCTCTAACTGAATGGACATGCTCAAGGTGTGTACTCTGCTAACTTATTCAAGGATCATTCTAATGAGTACATAATACATTGATAGATGCAAGTGATACCATGGTGAATATGTGGTCTTTATAGAGATTCAACTTGAAAGTACTCATCTAGACATTTATAGCAAAAGCCTGTCCTGGTCAGATGTCATTGAGAAAACAATGTCCCCTGAGCAGCAACTGAGCACTGTCTGGTGTGTTACAAATACTGCCATGCACATTGTCCTCCACTGTCTGTACCCTGTTGCCTGGTGAGGAGCAGCCTGTGGGTAAAGCAACTGTGCTAATAATCATTCACAACTCCCACTCAAATACCTATCACTGTTCTGTAGTGTAACTTTGTTTGTTTCAACTGCAATGATCGCTGCCCCTTTGGTATGTGAATGGCCACTCATCACTTTTTAGATCCATCCGTTTCTAGTTTATCACCACTACAAATGTAATACAAAATATTCATGGAATTTATTTTTCTTGGCAAGAAAAGGTGCAATGAAAATAAAGAGAGTATCTAGCAAAAGAAATGACTGTTATGGAGTGGTAGAGAATGTAACAAATATGGGGACAGAGGATGAAGGGATTAGCTTGAGTCAAAGCAGTTCATGGCCTTTATACTTATATGTCTGCCATAATTAAAAACAAAATTTACATGTTGACAATTTAAGGAACTTATTTAAAGATGAAGACAATAAGGAAATGAATTTTTAATTGGTATACAATTATGTATTTTTCTACCAATTAAAACGTGTCTGAAAAATTTTCAAAGTAATATTTTAAGGTTCAAGCATGGTTCTTTGTATTTATGATAGTCTTCATAAAGATGTCTCCATAAATTGTGTAAGGTATATTTTTCAATCTGTATGCCCAGGAACATGAACCTTAGAGTATTTCCCATAACCTAAGGTTGGTGTACTGAAAGGGTAGCCCTGATTTGAACACTAAATGTCTTCAAATTTAGGATAATTCAATTGTGGAGATACATCTCCACTGTATGCTTTGATGCGCTGAATTTTAATGGTTTCCACACAATGTGAAGAACTTCTCCCCGGTCATTTTCACAGCTTCTTTGACCTCCTTGTTTCTCAAGCTGTAGATCAGAGGATTCAACATGGG
>NW_004955511.1:2010420-2068735 GCF_000276665.1 Chinchilla lanigera | reverse complement strand
ATACGCACCAGCTACCAGCAGGATGCAGACTGTTCGGGACATGATTAAGGGATAGCGAAGCGGCTTACAGATGGCTACGTAACGGTCCACTGCCATAGCTGCCAGGAGGTAGCAGTCACTGGTCACAAATATCGCATACACCAATAACTGGATCACACATCCTCTGAAGGATATGGATTTGTCTTCTACCATGAAGTTCTGGAGCATCTTGGGAGTGATAGCAGATGTGTAGCAGATGTCCACAAAAGCCAGATGTTTTAAGAAGAAGTACATGGGTGTTTGGAGTCTGGAATCTGTGTTGATGAGCAGGATCATCCCAGTGTTACCCACCATGGATGTCACGTAGATCACAAGAAATACAGTGAAGAGGGCAGACTGGAACTGCTGTTGGCCACCAAATCCCAGCAGATAGAACTCAGTAACCTTAGTGCTATTTCCATGGGTCATGGCTACTAAAATCTAGACAGGATAAAGAGAAGGACCAAGAAAAAGAATGAAATATCCAGGAATTGTTGAACAATGTAGGTTTTAGCAATTTGCATCATTGCTTTTGATTTGGTTTTCCTGACAATCACCACAGAGGATGTATATTCTTCATTTGTTTTTCTCTCTTTTTTGATGAGAAACCACTATGCATTCATTTTCTAATGAAGAATATTGGCTTTTCATGTGTAGCACCAAGAATAAAGATTAATGGAGTCTTCCGGTATATTGATCAGTGTCTATATTTGTATGAAGAATTATTGAAATATCTTTTTGTCAGCCTAATGCTTTCCTTAGCCATTTATAAATTTAGTCGTTAATCTTATTTCAAGGTTTTTCACTGAGAAATAGTTGGTGCAAGAGAATTTTCTGGTGTGTGATTATGGTCCGCTTATGTTTGATGGCTTTATGTGCATTTGTATTAACATCCTTCCCATCTAAATATTTCTTTTTATGAAATTGTCTGATCATCCTTCAAACAAACCTGTCATTTATTCTATATAACACATAAATGTTCATATTTTTCATGGAATTATGCTCTCTGTTAGTGGTGGTATAGCTTAAGGAGAGATCATTTGATTTGTATACAGTGTCACTATCTGATTCACATTTAATGATAGCTCCTCTTGAGTCATAAAAGTCTTTCTTTCTGAGCTTCAGTATATCAGTGGTCAGATATGCAAGTGAGATGAGTTCATTAGATTTTTTTATATAGTATAAACACTCAAACTATCTGGTTTTGAGACTTTATTCTTGAACCACCTTGCATATCACCACTCCTCATTGTGGACAATGGATCATGGACCCCGACTGTGATAGAATTTGGGCTGCTGCTTATATTCCCCATTTGCTGGGTTTGGAATAATTGTGTGGATTGGATTCCCAGCCTTTGTTATTTTATGTTGCTATGGTGCAGCACCAGACTTGGTGATTAATATAGATAAAAAGGAAGTGTATTTGGCTCATAGCTCTGGAAACCAAAAGATCTACGATGCCTCAGTGAGAGCTTTCTCATGTCCAAGTCCCTTTGGGGGAGGTAGAGGGCAAGAGTGGGTGAGGAGGAAAGTAAGAAAGAGTCACACTTGCTCTCAGGACAAATCCACACCTGGGATACTCACGCTTTTCCACAAGAACATTAACTTATGCATTGCCATTTCTCAGACAGTTTCCTCCCAAAAGTGTCACCTAGAGGATTAAATTTCCAACCCACCAACACTGGACAATGTATTTCATCCATAGCAATGCCCCCACCAGCCACACAATTCCTTCACTAAATTTCATGTGATCAAGAATTCCCATTGTTCTATGTGTGTGAGACATAGTCATCACTGTGAGGAGGAGTTTTTTAAGGTGTGGAGCTGGATGTTGTGGCACATGCCTGCAATCCTAGCACCGTGGGAAGTTGAGGCAGAAGGACTGCAGTTTTGAGCCCAGCTTCAGCTTCTTAGTGACTCAGCAAACTGATCTCAAACAAACAAAAACAAAGACAAAAACAAAAACAGGGTGGAGGTTGCAAGTTCAGTGTCAAGACCCTGTGTCCGATTCCAAGTTCCCACTCCCCCTAAATACAAAAGTCATAAATGGAGGAAGATATCTCCACCGTACAAGTTTTCATGTGGAAAAAGCATCAGTGAATGACCTCTTATATATCAGAACCAAAAAATCCAAGTACTGAGCCAGCACAGGGAGCACTTAGGTATACACCGCAGGCTCCTCCAAAGGATGAGAGTAGCAGGCACACTTTGAGAGGGTTGTAGCGAGTAGTGGGAAGGTGTGGATGGGTGAGACTTGTAAGAAGCAACTTCCAGATCATCACTCACTCACCACTCCCAGGTCAACATCTTACCTAGGACATTAGTGTTTCCTTGGCTTACGAGTGTGAATGTACAGCGGTGCCTCACCTGCTACCTGAAGAACAAGAAAGAGAAAAGGTGCCAGTTGGTGAAGGTGGAAAGTACAAGAGAAGGCTGACCTTTGAAACTCATCTACCGCCCCCTCAATAAAATATATATGTGATATACACATCTCTGTGATATATATATCATATATTAGATCCATAATATATATTCATGGAGTGTAATGACAATGGAAATATTGAAAGACACGTGAGATTTAAAAATTAGCTGTTATTTTCATTTTGTCTTACATAATTGCTAGATGTGTGGCTGAATTATTCTTGGTATGGCTTTATACATGTACAATATTATACGACTAAGAAACTGCAGGGATGATCAAACCACACCCCCAGTACATCAGTAAGGTGCTTGTTTACTGTCTTATCAGTAAAGAAGGGGGGCCTCACCTTCAGAGAGACAGTGGCCCCAAAGAACGTGCGCTTTGTGATGGGAGCATGGCAAACATTTTTGCTCCTCTGGTTCCCTAAATTCCTTGAGAAATAAATGGTCGCAGTGGGACAGCTTCAATAACAGAACAAGATGCTACTGTCTTTCATGCGACCCTCAGTGAGGGCAGGGAGGCAGAAGTTTGCATAAGCTCCGTTGTCAGGAACATCTGTGGGAGAGTCGGGGAAAGAGAGGCCTTTATGCAAGTTCCATCCGGTGGGGAGAACCACTTTTGAGAGGAAGCTACAGTAGCTCAAGACTCATTTACACTATAATTTTGACAGCATAACGGCAGTTTCTTTATCAGTTTCACTTTATCCTCCTGAGTTGAAACAAGACCACATAACATTATGGGCACACTTCCCCAGAGCTGAGCCAAGTTCCTCCATGAGCCCATCTCAGAGAACCCATACCCTGAGCCTGGGCGGACACAACATAGCGGCCATTTTGTTGCACATGTGATGGAAATATTTCCAAATTAAATGTGTACTGCAAAGAAAATGGCCCATAACCCGAATATTTAAAAAATGCTTATACATACTTAATCCTAGTGCCTCTGAAGCTTCTGCATCTTATTCCATTTGAGCGGTGATAGGAACCCTGGGGTGAAATTTCTGTCCTGTCAGTTAAAAGGCACAGAGAATGCAAGCCCTTCTCCTCACCCCTTTCTTCTGTGTGCAGCAGTGCTGTGGAAGATCACCATGGGTGCTCCAACAATGTCCCTTAAAATGCCAATTAGAGGGGCTGGGGATTTAGCTCAGCGGCAAAGCACCTGCCTGGCAAGTGCAAGGTTGTGAGTTCGGTTCCCGGTACCGGAGAAAAACCAAAAAAAAACCAAACAAACAACAAAAAAACCACACCAATTAGAAACAGGTTTAAGTAAATCATAGTAGATTCGTATTATTACCAATGCTCAGTCCAAAATGAATGGGAGAGATATATACTCTTAAAGCAAGGTGCCATATCATATTGTCAAAACAGACAGCAATTTGCAGAGTAATATTCGGTGTGTGCTGTTTAGCAATTATGTTCTCTTCCTTCACACTCGGTCCCTCTCATTTTCATTCCTGTATTCAACGGTGGATAAAGCTGGGAAACGACACGCACCAAATTCTTTATCCTCTTTTATCCTCAGATTTGGCCTGTAGGGGGAGGAATAGTCTTTTGAAGTTTATAAACTTTGTTCTTCGAGTTTCCTTTTGGAATTTATGACCCTTCCCACTTTGAAAATGAAGAGG
Source organism: Chinchilla lanigera (assembly GCF_000276665.1). NCBI lineage: Eukaryota > Metazoa > Chordata > Mammalia > Rodentia > Chinchillidae > Chinchilla > Chinchilla lanigera. The sequence continues at coordinate 2,064,672 of NW_004955511.1, read as the reverse complement.
ATTTACATACACAAGCACACACACACACACACACACACACACACACACACACAAGGTCATTTCCCTTTTTTTGTTGTCATTGATAAAATAGGCCTTAAGTGCCTTTTTCGTTTGGTTTGTTCATTCTCTTTTTGCTTTTGATACAGGAAAATAAAAACTCCCAACCTGAATGATATCTGGGACGAATTCGTGTTCTCTAAAATTGAAAAATGAATTTTAGGAACAACGGAGGTTAAGGGCAGAATATATTTATTGAGGGAAAGAAAGCTTCTGTCTAAGAGAGAGACAGAGGGGGCCTGAGTGGCTTGCCAAGGACCTTGCCTTTTCTGGGGACTTTATAGAGCAAAACTACAAGGTGAGGTGGGTCCAAGATAGGGGGAAAATGGGAAAATACAAGGTGGGCATGAGGTGGGACAAAACCATGGTCAGCCAGTAAGATTACAAGTATAATAGTTCAGGTAAACTTGAGTAAATTGGGATCAAATGGGGAAGTGAGTCACGTAGCAAGTGGGCATGAATACAAAACAGGGGCTTTTCCTGTAGGGGGTTGGGTTAGTGACTCTTTCTGGCTTTTTGAAGGTGGTTGCTACCTATTTAGAATATCAATTCCTGATGTTCACATCTAGGGAGGTATGTGGGTGCATTTGTTTAGTCCTTTTGTCTTGATGTCTGGCCCACACAAAGTATCCTATCTTGTCTTTTACGTTGGCTCCTTCCGGGCCTGGCCCTGTCTGACTGCCTATAATATGTCTCTCTAACACAGCTGCCTATAACACTTTCTCTTTATATATTCCTGTTTTTCTACTGTTGCTGAACTTTTTAAAGAGCTCTGTTTTGCTGTATTTATAGTGATTTTATTGTATGTCATTATGTAGCTTTTCAGCAGCTGCTGTAGGCATTATAAGTACAGAATTATTGTTGCATTTTCCTATTAAAGTGGTATGGAAACATTACTTCCATTTTTATCCCTTACTGTCTTCCACTTTTAGTATAATTGTCTTAAATATTTCTTCTATATGCATTGGGAACCAGAAGAGAGACTGCGAAAATTTTTCCTCCACTGGGAAAACATAATTCAGCAAACTTGGGAGGAGGAAGGAAGTGCATTGCGCTTATCTCTAATTCTGCATTGCTTCTATTCCTAATGTTCTTAGAGAAAGATTTTGACAGAGATTTAAAAACTTTATGCTATTTTATGCCACGAAGAAGAAATTTACTTCAAATGTGAAGACACTTGCAGATCCAAAGGAAAAGATGTACCATGAAAGCATTAATCAAAAAACTGAACAGTTGTTATATTAATATAAATAAAATGGACTTTTAGCAAAGTTATTACTATAGATAAAGAAAGACTTTACAGGGACATTTAGTAATGTCTATCTATCTATCTATCTATCTATCTATTTATAATAGTTTAGGGATAAATAGTTATAAGTGATATATAGTAATAAAAAAGGGATATATAGTAATGCAAATGTTCAGAACCTAAGAAGAAACAGTAGTCTTAAACGTATAATGCCATACTAGAGGGCTGTAGAATATGTAAAACAAAGACAGGTGAAACTGAAGTGGGAAAAAGGCAGTCCAAAATTGTAATCAGAAAATTCAGTATTTTTCAGGAATGACAAAATATCTAGCCTGAAAAAAACCAGCAAAGATCTAGAATGCAATACCATTAACCAATAGGGTTTAATTTGTGTTTACAGAACACTCCATAGAACATGGGCAGAGTACATATTTTTTCCCAGTCCTTCCCAAATTTATACACAAGTGTAATACCATTTGTAATAATACCTGAAATGTATTTTTCTAGATATAGATGAGGCTATTCTAAAAGTGATACAAAAGGGAAAAATTGTTTGGTTATTTAAACCAATTCTGGAAGAGAGTACAGTATGATAAATATTTCGAGTTGCTATCAAGATTTATGTTGCAGCTGTTTGTAATCTACACTGTACTATTAGTGGAGGGAAAAATCAACAGATAAACCAGAATCAAGTCCAGAAATAGATACACACAGGAGTGGCCTATGGGTATTTGGTACAGATGCAAAAATAGATCAAGAATAATCCTTTAAACAAGAATAATCCTTTAGATCAAGATCAAGAATAATCAAGAATAAGATCAAGAATAATCTTGATCAAGAATAATCCTTTAAACAAGTAATATTTGAGAATGTGACTATCTACAATAAAAATTGAACTCAATGTAAATGTTACACTTTATAGAAAAATTTGCTTAAAATACCTCATAAAGTTAAATGCAAACTGTGGCCCTTCCAGAAAGTAACAGATGGTAAACATTTTACTTCTTAGAAGTTAGTGAAGAATTCTGAGATATGACACCAAAAGCAAAACATCAACAAATAAATAAACAAATAAAGGCATACATGAATTGAATCTTAGAAAAGTTCAAATCTTTGGTTTGTTAAAGATTCGCTGAAAGAATGAAAAAGCATACTACAGAGTGGGATAAAATATTTTCCAAGCCAGGCTAGTGGCACACACTTAAAACCCCAGGATTCTGGGAAGCCGAGGGAGGGGGATTGCATGTTTGTGACTCCTCTGGGAAGTTTAGCATCTTAACAAGATTCTGTCTCAAAATTAGAAATACAAATAAAAGGCAGGGGGAATGTACCGTTGTGTGACGGCCCTGGGTTCAATCTCCATTACAAAAATAAAAAAGAAATCTAAGCATACATCTGAAAAGGAATAATCTCTAGAGCATGAAAGGAACTTTCCAACTGAAAAGTAAAAAAAAAAAAATCAAATTAGAAAATTGGTAAAAGGTATGTCACCAAAGAAGGATGTGTTAATGGAAACAAACACATGAAGAGATGTCTCAGGTCCTCAAGAAGTGCATATCATGAAAATGTAATACCACTACACTAAACACGATGTCACAGGACTACACAGACATAGTGTTTTTTTTTTTTTTTTTTTTTTTTTTTGGTTTTTCTCCGGTACCGGGAACCGAACTCACGACCTTGCACTTGCCAGGCAGGCGCTTTTGCCGCTGAGCTAAATCCCCAGCCCCCTGACATACTGTTCTGGATAAAATAAAATTCAGACATTACTAAAAGATTGCAGAGCTACTGAGCTAGTGGCTCTCTCATACATGCTGGTGGGAATGAAAAATGGTGCAGTCACTCTGGGAAGTGACTTTGTTTGGTAGTTTCTGAAAAATCGACACATACACTACCACACAGCCCAGTTCTTGCACTCTTAGACAGTTCTGTTTCCACAAAACTTAAGCTCACTCTAAAACACACAACCCACTTTTATAACACTTGTAATAGCACCAACCTATAAACACCCAAAATGTTCTCTCAAGGATTATTTCTGAAACAAATTACAGTACAACTGTACTGCAAAATAGTACTTAGAAACGAAGAGCAGATTAATTGATCAAAGCACAAATGTAGGTGAATCTCAGTAGCACTGAGTAAAAAGAAAAGCCATCTCCAAAGATCACTTTCACAGCACTCCCCAAATGAGGACACTGGAGCTGGAGAGAAGGTTAGAGACCACCGGGCGCAGAGTGGCGGGCTGGCCGGCTTGTCGGGCCAGGATGAGGGACGCCTGCATGGACTCTGCGCCCTGTGAGCTGTATTCTGCATCTCGACTACTATGCTGGTTCCAGGGCCCGATATAAGAAAATGACCTAGAGCCACACGCGCATGGCACCAGGCTAAAAATCTTGGGGACCAGAGTTTTATTGTCAGATGTCTCCATGGAGGGACAGCTGTGTAAAAGGTTCACAGGAGTTCTCTGCTCTATGTTTGGCACCTCCTGTGAATAGCTGAGTGTTTCAACATAAGATTTCGAATAAAAATAAAGAGGAAAAAAATCACAGCCTACTCTGAGGTGACGTGAGGGTCAGCGAGTGACTATGTGTGAGCTCGCAGCACAAGGACAGCCGCTGAGCTCCCCATGGCCACAACCACCCATGCAAAGGCTCCATGAGAACCTCGCACTACTGATAGATCGATGTCGATCCATTACATTCACTTATTCCTTCCTTCGTCTTCTTTCCCAGGCAACTCTCCCCTCTCCCTGGGTTTCCATCCCATCACCAGCGGGGAGCTGAGTCCTAGCCAGAGGGCAAACACGCTGGGCTGTGTCTCTCACCTTCTGCTCTGCTGCCTCCCGCACTCGCCGCCGGGGGACGCAGCGGAAGCTGGGGAGGGGATTCTCTCTGCTTAACTGGCATCAGAGTTCTCTCTGGAATCTCTCTCCGCAGGTGGTGCAGGCTGCCTGCCTCCGAGGTGTGGTTGCGGTGCTTCCCTATCTGGGAGTTTATAGCTGTGCCCAAGGGATCAATATATCTACTTCTTCGGAGAACCTGAGCCTCCTGGGGCTTAGGTAGAATTAAGAAAAACAATGTTCATGGTAATGTTTGGGTAAAGAAAATTTACCTTCTCCCCAGAGGACAGTTTTAAAAAAATATTTCTGTAATTTCTAGAGGGGATAATGCTATTTCATGTCAATTGTTGTTTAACAACGATTTCTTTTTTCTTGTTATGCATTAGGTGGAGCACATATTGCATCTCTAAAAATCTGTGGTTAGATATAGTTAAACCTCTCTTCGTCACCCTAATTGGTGAAAAGCACAGCTTTCTGTAGAAAGAACTCTAAATCTAACCTGAATTCAAATCCAATTTATCTTAGGTTAGTTTTCTTTGTGTCATCTAGCAGCTCCTGGATCTATTTTTCATAGTCCCTGCTATTTTTAAGATGTAGTTCATTAGTTGATCACCAAATACAGCCCTGTCCGGTATTCTGTTCCCTCACTGATGGATTCTGCTGCTTGTGCAATGTACTTTCGGTAGAGATTTAATCTCCCGCATTTGTTGGAGATCTTTTATGACTCTGGTTCTTTTCTGTGTTGGGCATTCACGGTTTGCATGTCTTTCTTTAGCTCCTCTATTTTTTAATTAGTATCTTCTCTAGACTTGCTAGTCAGTTATTTTATCAGGCCATTAACTCTCTAATTATCTCTGCTTTGAATTCAACTACCATCTTATTAATCTGTTTTGTTATTGCTACTGCTACCATTTCAGGTATTTTGGGTGTGTGGCTTTGGGTGTCTTTCCCCTTGTTGTCCCCTGTATTTGCTTTGGGGGAGTTGGGGGCTTTTGGGATCATTTTTCTTTCTTGTTTTCTCATTTTCTATTTTTTGTTTGTTTATTTACTTTCTATGTTGAGGCTTGAGAATTGCTTATGGTGGGTAGCTTTATTGCTAGTCTTTGGGTGATGACTGCTTTTCAGAGATGTCCTCCAGAGGTAGCTGGCTATTGGCCTTTGGGGTTGTCCCAGGAGCCAATCTCTTGTTTATTAGGGAGAGAAGTTTTCAGTCTAATTGGCCCATAGCTAGTTCATTCAATGGACTGTAGTATTGTGTATGACACCCAGGGAATCTACATATTGGTATGTAGAGAAAACTCATTGATAGCGACAAATATTTCACGTTGGGTAAAACAGTAAAATCAGCAACAACAGTAGAACCAAATGTGAACTGGGTAATGGCCAACCATGGCTAACACTGTACCACTTTTAACCATAAAGATGAGATCTACAGTTATGGCACGAATTGTAAAACAGAGCAGATGTTGATACAAAGTGAATGCCAACAGAATAGAGCAATTTAAACTCCATTCACAATAGAACAGTCTTCAACCATAGTAAGATATAGTTAGTTATCTATAGATTCGTAAGGGTAAGGATAAGGTGCATGAAGAGAAAAGAAAGAAAAAATAGATTAAAAAATTAAGCCATGGAAGATGGGAAGAAGGTGGTAAGACTGTTATGAGCTGCTTTAAGGAGTAAAAGAACATTAATAGTATTAGATAATAGTAACAGAAAAAATACTAGAGAAAGTATATATAATAAGGGATAGAGATTAAACTAGATGGAAAAAACCACTAAGGAAACAAGTGTGAAAGATAGCAAGAAAAGATGGGAGGGAGAGAAAGAGAGAGAGATGGGGAGACAGAGGCAGAGAGACAGAGAGACAGAGAGAGACAGACAGAAGCTGAGAGACAGAGAGAGACACAGAGAGACAGAGGTAGAGAGAGACAGAGACAGACAGAGAGAATCTATTCAAAGAAGTAGACCAAAGTAACAGTAAAAACAGAGAATAAGAAAACGTGTGACAAAACTCTGAACTCTATGAAAAGAAAAAAATACCAGTAGGAGAAGAAAAAAATTAGATCAAAGAAGAGAGAATAAAAAGGAGAAAAAAATTCCTATGTATTTCCAGATTGCAGTCTTTAATCCCACATGTCCCATTTCTCTTTGCTCCTCTTTAGCCTGTGAACTTGTGTGGGGTCTCCTATTGGTACACTCCTATTGTGCCAACTGTCCAGGCTGGGTGGGGACCAAGGTGGGTAGCGGAAGTATATTCCCTTGTCCATGGGACCAGCTCAAAACCTGGGAGGCTCAGGGAGGCACCAGTGTACCCAGGATTGGTGTGGGGGGATTCTAGGCCTGAGGAGGACACGGGTTGCTGGGTACTGTCTCCTGGGGATCTGGGACACGACACAAAGCAGGCAGATCTTTAACCGTTGCTGCAAATCCGACAGAGGACCTTTCCCAGGGACCACGGTGACATGCAAGATTGAGATGCCGTTGTGCCTGGGTTTGGGTTGCAGAGCCTCATGCTGAGTCAGGACTCTGGTAAACCCCCTGCCCCAAATAGAAACTCACATGGGACTGGGGCTCCCTGGGAGGATCCGCGGCACCTGAGATTGCTGCTGTGTGTCAGAAGTAGTCTCCGGCATGTCTAGGCGGGTGGTGCAGGGCAGTGAGCCCCAGGAAGGAACTCAAGCGATCTTAGCATGTCTGACACAACCTTGAACAGCACCAGCACTAGCTCCGCATGGCAGAGGAAGGTGCTAGTTGGTGTGGGGCTAACCTGAGGCACCTGCATTGACTGCAGCATCCTCGGGGTTTGTAAGGGACGAGGTGAAGAGGTGATCTGTACACCCCAAGTCTACCCCAGGAGGCTAGATTGGGCCTCACTCCTTGATTCCCTCCAGCTGTTTGGGACATTCTCAAGATGGGTGTTCCTGTGTGGGCACACATAGGGACCTGCAGACCACGTCTTCTCTACACTTGATCTTAGCCAAAAGGCCGAGAAGCGATCACTTCTGCTCTTTTGACCATCTGTGGGTACTCTTTGATGTACAAGCATCTTCTTTCAAAGTGATTTTTTGTATCAGGGTGTAAATCCTTTCCCTCCTTCCAATGACCTGTGTGTTTAGTTGGTGTTCTCCTCTTCTGTGTCATCCTCTGACATAGGTGCTTTTGAGTGGCAAGGAATGTATCAAATATGGGAAGAATGAAGCTTGCATCACAATTTTTAAAAAAGCAATTCATCCACTTATATACATTTTAACAATTTAACTCATTATCATAGTGTAAATAGAATTGAAATGAAAATCATTTTAGACAATTTAAGAAACATTTAAAAGAACATTTAAAAACATTTAAAACAAAAAGGAAATGAAAATTTAATGATAGTTGTATGTAATATGTATTTTTCCAACAATTAAAATGTTTTAAAAACATTGGAAATAGTAATTTTTTCAGTTCATGCATGCTTCCCTATATTTTTAATAACCTCTGTTAGGACTTCTCTGTTCTTTGCAAAAGATATATTTTTCAACCTGTATTCCAGGGAACATAAGTCTCAGGAGAAGTCTTAGAATACCTTGCACAGTCTAAGATTACGTGCATTGAAAGGTTAACCCTGATTTGAATACTGAACATCTTCAAATTTAGAATAATTAAATGTGGTAGCACATATGCACTGCATGCTCTGAGGTGCTGAATTTTAACAATTTAGATTTAATCTGAAGAACTTTTTCCCTATCACTTTTGCAGCTTCTTTGACCTCCTTGTTTCTCAAGCTGTAGATCAGAGGGTTCAACATGGGGATCACAGTGCCATAGAATACGGAGGCCACTTTCATATTCTCCTGGGAGTGCTCAGAAGGAGGCTGTAAGTACATGTAACACAGGGTTCCATAGTAGATGGTGACAGCGGTGAGGTGGGAGGCACAGGTGGAGAAGGTCTTCTTCCTCCCCGCAGCAGAGGACATCTTTAGGATGGTGGCCAGGATGCAGACGTAGGAGAAGATCACGACCGACACAGTGAATGTCAAGTTGAACCCTACTAAAATAACCATTAGCATGATATTGACGTCAGTGTTTGAACATGAGAGGGCGAGAATCGGGGGACCATCACAGAAAAAGTGATTGATAATGTTGGACTTACAGAAGGACAGAGAAAATGCAAATCCTGTGTGTACGGAAGCATTTAGTGATCCTATGAAATACGCACCAGCTACCAGCAGGATGCAGACTGTTCGGGACATGATTAAGGGATAGCGAAGCGGCTTACAGATGGCTACGTAACGGTCCACTGCCATAGCTGCCAGGAGGTAGCAGTCACTGGTCACAAATATCGCATACACCAATAACTGGATCACACATCCTCTGAAGGATATGGATTTGTCTTCTACCATGAAGTTCTGGAGCATCTTGGGAGTGATAGCAGATGTGTAGCAGATGTCCACAAAAGCCAGATGTTGCAAGAAGAAGTACATGGGTGTTTGGAGTCTGGAATCTGTGTTGATGAGCAGGATCATCCCAGTGTTACCCACCATGGACGTCATGTAGATCACAAGAAAAGCAATGAAGAGGGCAGACTGGTACTGCTGCTGGCCACCAAATCCCAGCAGATAGAATTCAGTCACCTCGGTGGCATTTCCTTGGGTCATGGCTCCCAAACATCTGGACAGGATGGAGAGAAGGCCAAAGAAAATAAATGAATTTGCTGGGACATTTTCAATGGTATAAGTTGTAATGATTCAGGTCACTGCTTTTGACTTGCACTTTCCCAATAGATAATCACATAGAATTTATACTTTCCAACCATCTTCCCCTATTTTCTTGAAAAGATGTCACACATAGTCAGTGAATTTTAGGATTGGATGAGTTCATTTTACGGTGAAGAAAACCAACTTTCTTTGTGTGATTCTCAGACTACAGATTAATATACTTTTCCAGTCTATTAAATAATCATTTATACTGTGTTTGCATGAGGCAGGATTAAAATGTGATTTTGCACTATTTCAGCAGCTTGCCTTTTTTCTTAGTCATTTACAATTTTTATCACTTGGTTCCTGATCTTTAATTTAGAAACAGTTGTGATAGGAGAATCTTCTTGGGTACAATCAGTGTACACACATTTGATGGCTTCATATAGTTGGCACTGATGTTTTGCTACTCACGTGTGAGTTTCTTTATGAACTGATCTGCTCATTTTTCAGATAAGCATATGCTTGCAATCTTCACAAAGCTGATTTTTCCTTCAGTCATGGTATAGCTTAAGGAAAAATCATGTATTGCCAGTTTGATTTGTATGTAATGATAGCTTATTTTAAACCATAAATATCTTTGCTCTTCTATGAGTTTTAGTAACCCTGTGCTTGGTTAGACATACAACCAAGCTGCATTCTTTAATGATTGTGCATATAGCATAAGCTCTCAAACTCTCTTTTAAAATTGTCTTTATACTTAGCCTTGCATATTGCCATAGCACCATTGCTCATTGCATAGTGAAATGCAAAATATTGAACCATGCAACTTTCAGCAGGGAACATCCTGCAAAGACTTAGGGAAGGAATAGCATAAAATGAAAAGGAGAATAGATATAAATCAATTAATCAGTGAAACATTGTAAAAAATTAAAACCTTTGATTTGCTAATGACCTTGTCAATGATGAAAACCATGTTACAGAAAGGCATAAAACATTTTTTAAGTCAGGCATGATGGCAGTCTCCTGGAACCCCAGTACCCTGGGAAGCTGAGGTAGGCAGATTACAAATTTGATTCTAGCTCAGGCAACTTAGCAAGATTCTGTCCCCAAATTAAAACCACACAAAAAATGGGGGGGGGCAGCTGGGGATGTAGAACTCATGGATCTTTCGTATGTTGCTGGTGGGAATGTAAAATGGTGCAGCTGCTCTGCAAATTTTTTTAAGAGCTGGAAAATTTATTGGAGGAAAGGAATGTGGAATAGGAATAGCTCCTGAGATAGGAGCACTCCCGAATGGGCTGTCTGTGCAAAATAGTTTGGTATTTTCTTATACACATACTTCCATTCAACCCAGTCTCTGTACTCTTAGACAATTGCATTTGCACAAAGCTTATGCCCACATGAAAATGTGTGACTAAGATTTTAGTAACCCCTTCACTTGTAAAAGCCTCAAACTAGATAGCTGACATGTTCTAGACAGTGTCTGTTAAACAGAAGCAGTGCATGTGTACTGTAAAAGAGTGGTGAGAATAATGAGGAAGAAATTGTTGACAAATGCAGCAACATTGATGAATTTTAATGGTGCTGAGTGAGAAAGAGAAGGGAATTTCCAAAGTTTGTAAATATTGCATAATTTCACCTTTATGACTACTCAAAATTGGGACACTGGGGAGCTGTGCAGAAGGTTTGTGACCACAGGGCATGGAGTGGCAGGTGGCAGGGTGGCCGGCTTATCAGGGGTCACATGAGAGATGCCTGCATGGACTCTGTGCCCTGTGAGGTGTATTCTGAGTTGTCTTTGGGGGTGGGTACTAGGAATCAAACTCAGGACCTCATGTTTGTCAGGCAGGCGCTGTGCCACTAAGCTAAATCCCCTGCCCCGCATTCTGAATTTTGATTACTATGCTGGTTCGAGGAGCCGACATGAGAAAATGCCATAGAGCCGTACACACATGGTACCAATCTAAAAATCCTGGCTTGGGGACCAGAGTTTTATCGTCAGATGGCACCTCTGAGAGGAAACAAGGTTAAGAGTTCCTAAAGCTTCCTGTTCTATGCACGGAACCTCCTGTGAATCTGTGATATTTCAAAATAAAACAGAAAATAAAAGAGGAAAAGTCAGAGCCTAGATAGATACGAGGGTCAGCGAGTGACTATGTGTGAGTTCCCAGCACAGGGACAGCTGCCAAGTGAGTTCCCCATGGCCACAAAGGTTCCACGAGAGCCTCCGACTACGGATAGATGGGTGGGGCAACTGGTCGATCCATTACATTTTCTTATTTGGTCCTTCACTTCCTTTCCTGGCCACCCTCCTCTCTCGCTTCATGTCCGTCCCATCAACAGCGGAGAGCTGAGTCCTCCTGGCTGGGAAAACACGCTGGGCTCTGCCTCTCACCTTCTGCTCTGCCCCTCGCCCTCTGCTCTGCCGCCTCCTGCACTCCCTGTGGAGGGTGCCAATGGGCTTGTCTTTGCTTCACTTACCCCACAGTGTCTCCAGGTTCTCTTCTGCAGCTGCTGCAGGCTGGTTGCTCTCCCGGGCCTCTCTGTGCTTCTCCCATTGGGAGGTTTATAGCTGGGGCCAAAGGGATCAGTCAGCCCCTGAGGAACACAGGCTTCTGGGGCTGCAAAAAGCATCGATCACTTGTGGTATTTGAATGAACAAAATTCAAACTCTCTGGAGAGCACAATTTAAAAAAAGTCACAGTTATCTCTACAGAGGGCAATTACTTTTCACATAATGTTTTGATTAACTACTCGTGTTATCATTAATCAAGTTGAGGACATTTTATATCTCCAGAAACCTGTGTTTAGGTACAGTTAAATTACTCTAATTGGTTAAAAAAATGCAGTTTTTTGTAAGAAGCAATCTAAATCTAATGTGAATTGAAGGGAACATGTTCCCTACTGTGGCTAATGAGCACATATTGTAATATTGACCTTTGTTTGTATATTGGAAAATTTATTGTTGAATTCTTCCTTGTTTTTGTGAAAATGTCTGCAGTTTTACAATCAACTGCACAGAAAGACATCTATTTCAGTTGTATTTGTAACAGTAGATTATTTCTGGTATCCCTCTGTCAAATAAGAGCTATTGAGTTTTGTTTGGCTATAAACCTTCTAGCATTAGAGCTTTATTTTTATTTTTTTTTATTTTTTTGGTTTTTCTCCGGTACCGGGAACTGAACTCATGACCTTGCACTTGCCAGGCAGGCGCTTTGCTGCTGAGCTAAATCCCCAGCCCTCTTTATTTTTTTATTTTTATTTTTTTTATTTAGAGCTTTAATTTACTGACTCTTTATAGACAAAGCTTGATTCATGAGTCCATAGCTTTTTTTTTAAAATTTAAATATTCATTTATTAATTTATAAACAATTTTTTTTTTAAAATTTGTATTACTTTTTTTTGTTTGTTTTCCAGTACCGGGAATCGAATCCATGACCTTGTGCTTGCCAGGCAGGCGCTGTGCCGCTGAGCTACATCCGCATCCTGTCCATAGCTTTTTGACTGACTTGCAATTGAATGAAAGGAGCTGTGGCCAAAGTCTAGTGAACCGAATGCAGCCTTCCTCCCTGCATGGGTAGTGTGCTGTTTAGGGCTGTGTTCCACTACCAGTAGGAGAAAACTCCACTTGTGCTTTGGCTTAAACACAGAACTTCATTTTCCCTTCCTAACAACAGTTTGGGAGTGAAGACCATCGCTTTGGTGAGGGCTTAGTGTTTCTTATATGCTTCTTGGCTCCCAATGCGCCAAGTCTGCTTTTGCTCTGGCATCATGCTTGGTTTCAAAGCAGGAACGAAACGACCAGGAAGCCAAGAAGGAATCATATGTATATGATATATGTTTGAAGAGGAAAACAAAAGCTTCCCCTAAAACTATCAGCCATCTTGACGTAGTCGTTACTGGTCAGACCTGTGTACACAGATTCCCTGAAACCTCTGTCTTGCTCACATCTTGGTCCTGGGTTTCAGTGCCCGTTGGGAGCACTTTTGTCTGTGCTGCTCGCGGTCCTTGTCTTCTGCATCCCTCTCTTGCTCTCTGCCCAGTGAACACCGTAAAGCCAGGGAGGATCCCTCCTCAGAATCAGCAGAGATGTGTGAGGAAGTCAGTAATGTTGGGTACACTCTGACCCCCGGGGAGGGGGTTCAATAAAAATCTTAAACCCCCTGTCACCCAGAGAAGCAGCTCTGAGGGACACTCTGCATAATTCACTAGAGTCTTCTGTGGAGAGATGTTCCCGTTTCCCATGACAGAAACAACCAGCTATGCCATTCTCTCCTCCCCGTGTCGTCTCAAATCTGTGTCTTTCCTGTGTGCGGCCTGGGACGACCACCCTGAGAAAGGTAGAAGTGTGCAGTGTGAGGAACAGTTCCCACAGAAGTGCTGCCATTTCTGATGCCATTTGAATGTCAGGGGCCCCGAGAGCCCCCTTCTCATAGATTGGTTACTAATTTGGGGTTCTCCCTAACAGCCGTCAGATGTGACTGTTTACTAACGTGTCTTATAGAACTCTGGTGTTTGGGGGCCGTGTGTTTATAAGTCTCTGTTGTCCTCAATCTATGTGTAGAAATCCTAAATCCCAGTATGCTGCTATTAGAAGTCCAGGAACCTTTGGGACTTTTGAAGGATTAGATGAGGTGATGAAAGTGAAGCCTTCAAGAGCAGGGTTTGTGTCCATGTCAGCGCCGTGATAGACTCGCTTTCCCTGCTTATTGTCAGTGAGTGAAGAGGAAATGAGAAGTTCTTGGTCTGCAGCCCAGCGCTGGACTCTCTCACCAGAGCCTGAGCATGCAGCTACTCTGATCTCAGACCTTCAGCCCTCAGCTCTGAGAAATGAATTTCTCTTGCGTCAAGTTATCCAGTGTGTAATAATATGTTCTAGCAGCAAACCTTACTGAGATAGACATTTTTTGGAAATCAAAGTGCTGATGTTTCAAATAGCTAAAATTATGAAAGCCTTCTTGGACCCATGTAATGAGTAGAGAGAGGCTGTACCAATTTTGAGGTGTATGCCGGGAGAAAAAACTCCTACATTCTGCAAATAGACATCTAAAAGCAATTCGCATGTGAACTGGGGAAGGAAAGAGAGATACAAAGAAAACTGTTTTAATTCTTGTACATTATTTAAGACACTATGAATAAAATACTGGTAGACATATGGGTGGTAAAATTGTCCTCCATCTAGAAGGTGAGACATCTGCCCCAGTGAGGCTGGCGGGCAGTATAAGGAGGAAACGTGGATTTTTCCTGAGCCCTAGGGTTGCATAGGGCTCACCTGTGTGTCTCTTGGACTTTCTTGGGAGCCATCACTCCTTTCTTATCTCCTGTTCTCTTTGGAGTGGCAGTGTCTGTCCCATGCCTGCCCTCCACTGTATAAGGGAAACACATAACTTGTTTCGTTACAGAGGTTCACAGCTGGAGAGGAATTTTGCTTCAGAAAAAATCATACTACAAATGTACTCCATAACTTATCTAAATGATACTTTGATGAGAATTTGCACTTTAGACTTGAGAGTTAATGCTTTAATTGCTCACATATTACCATGTGCCTGATCTTTGTATTCAAAGCACTCCTGGGCAATCAGACAACAGCATCAGTCTCCACCTCCTCTGGAGTTTAAAATTGATTTGGTGTATTCTCACACTCCCATAATAAATGCATTTTTTTTTGGCCTGCCCAGGGGCCGACACCTCCAGATAAACAGACACTGTTAATAGGCAACATATTCCATCAATTTAGAGATAACTTCCTGGTAAGTGAAGGAAAAGGCCAGACGTTTACATAGGTAAGGTTGGTGCCCCATTAAACACCTGCAAATACATGATCTTTGTTCAGTGCCTTGTCTCACAAATAAAAGACAGATGCCACCCTTACTGTGTTGGAGTCTGGGATGTGAATGATCTATTTCTGGCCATAATACCTTCACCATAAAGTTAGTGTTCTCTCAGGAAGGAGTATGTGTGAACAGTGTATAGGTAAATGACTCTATTTTGCTGCAGTAGTAAGTACTCATATAAGATGGGAAGTAAATTCTTTGTCTTTTCACTTATGTTGCTATTCTATTCTCCATGTTCTCCAGTTTCTTTCTAAACTGATACATGGCGTCAGCTTCATCTCTCAAAGTTATTCTATACTTACACTTTTATAAAGTCAGCCATCTTTGCTCATGATTGATTTCCAATTCCGATGGAAGACTCAAGTCATTACGGTAGTATGCAGAAAAAGATCTTGGAGACAGGAAGTCCTGCTAAGATATGCACAGTCATAAAACCAGCTCGCTCTGCTGGAATGTAGCTGGTATATTTTCCTAGTTAGTGGACACATTCACTGCTTCAGTGTCCCATCTACTTTGGTCATTTATTCAAAAATGATATTAGCAAGTTCTGAAATGATTCCTGACAATGAACAGATGCTAGGAATTCAAATGTAGTGTTTCTCCTACATCTGTCTAAGGCAGGATGAGTCACAGCTTGAGTGGAACTTCAGCTAAAAACCACTAGTTCTTGGTAAAAACCTAGCATTATGTGGTAGGCTATGAGAACTGTCCCGGATACTTTGCTTCATTGCTTGTAAAATGCTAAGATGTGAAGTCTGTGGGTCCTACTGAAAGAACTTTCTCCTTGTCACTTTTATAGCTTCTTTGACCTCCTTGTTTCTCAAGCTGTAGATCAGAGAGTTCAGCAGGGGAATGACAGTGCCATAAAATACAGAGGCCCCTTTCACGTTCTCCTGGGAGTGCTGAGAAGGAGGCTGTAGGTACATGTAACACGGGGTTCCATAGAAGATGGTGACAGCTGTGATGTGGCAGGCATAGGGGGGAAGGGTTTCTTCCTCCCTTCAGGAGAAGACCTCTTTAAGCTGCCTGCCAATATATATGGAGGAGAAAAAAAAATCATCAACACAGTGAGTGTCAAGTTAAAGCCTCCAAAGACCAAAATTAGCATGGTTTTGATGTCAGTGTTGGAGCATCAAAGGCTGACAAGTGGAGGAACAGCATAGAAAAAATGAGTGATATTGGACTTACACAAGGACAGGGAGAATGTAAAACCCGTGTGTACAGAAGCAGTCCTTGATCCTATGAGATAACTCAGCTACCAACTGGATGCAGACTATTGGGGACATGATTATGGGATAGCAGCATGGCTTATGGATGGGTACATAATAATCCACTGCCATAGCTGGATTGACAGAGGAAACATTCCCGGTAGCAAATATTGCACATACCAATAATTGCAGTAGGCATCCTCTGTATGATATGGATTTGTCTTCTACCATGAAGTTCTGGAGCATCTTGGGAGTGATAGCAGATGTGTAGCAGATGTCCACAAAAGCCAGATGCTGTAAGAAGAAGCACATGGTGTTTGGAGTCTTGGATCTGTGTTGTTGAGCAGGATCATCCCAGTGTTACCCACTGTGGATGTCACATAGATCACAAGATACACAGTGAAAAGGACACACAGAAATTTGTGTTGGACACCAAATCCCTGAAGATAGAATTCAGTCACTTCAGTGCCATTTCTTTGTGTCACAGCTATCAAGAGTCTGAAGAGGAACCAGAAAAAGGGCCAATTTGAAAGGAAATCTTTGTGACTTCTTCAAATTATACACTGTTGCTTTTAGTGTCCCTGTTTTGTGTTTGATGTTCATGACCAGTGGGTTCATTGCTTTCCTAATAGTTTTTCTAGGCAAGAACCCACCATGTAAACAGTATATTAGAGCTGTGGATTCCTTATGAAGTGCAGACTGTTTCATAGAAGAAAACTAACTTTAATACATGTTTCTAAAAAGCAAGGATCATGTACTTTTCCTGTATAGTATAAAGTCATCTAATTTGCATAAGAAAATGTTCTAGTATGATTTTCTGCCTTTATAGCATCCTATGTACATCATATTCTTTTCCTAGTCCTTTATCATTTTAATCATTCACTTAATTTCACCTCTTGAAAGTAGACAGTTACTAAGAACAAGAAGAATTTCTTGAGATTGTTCATAGAACACACATCTGGTGGCTTCATAGTGTGCTTGTATGAGTAGATTTTCTAAACTGTCACCTGAGGAGTTAACCTCTCTTACCAGATAACACTCTCATGTCTTACACAGTATTACCTCGGTTGACAGTTTCTTCTGTTCACAAGCAATTTGGTTTATGAACAGAAGTGTTTGGCAAACTTTTGCTTCCCTTCTCAAACTACGCATCAGCTGATGAACATGACTTGGGCCATCTTTCCCACACAAACACAAACACTGCCGTCTTCCCCAGAATCATGGAACAAGTTAAGTTCCTGAACCCAGGTACCACTGTAGATAGAGGAGTAAGAGTAGTTTGTATTTCTTTCTTTTAGTTATTACCTAGCTGTAGGAAAAGTCATGTGGCAACACTGTGATTTACATATCATGATAGCTTAGTTTAAATCACAAATGTCTTTGATTTTCTCTCTCTGAGTTAGATTCGCTCTACAGCCAGTTAGGTATACATCTGCCATACACTTGTGCATAATTTTTGCACATGGCATAAGCCCTCAAGCTCTCTGATTTTGTGCTTTTATCCTTAAATATCTTTCCCTATTGACAAACACTGCTTATTGTGGAGTAGGTACCGTGGAACCTGGTTCCGTCAGAAAATAATTTGCTTCCCATGAGTCCATGTGTCTTTTTCTCTGGGACAGAGCAAGACATGTTGCCGACCATACATGCTTGTGTGGTTGTGGCGCCATGTTCCCCTCAGTGGAGAACAGACTAAGGTAACGTGTGCCCCACTGAGACCTGCTAGCCTTCTACCCCCTTCTTCACGTAAAACTGGAACCTTATGATTTTATATTTCCTTTCTTTTTCATCAGTTTGCTGGATATTGACATTCATGGAGACTCTGACCATCCTGTGTTATGGTTTCCAGCTCTAATGCAGAGCACCAAGTTAAAATTGGTATTTCAGGTAACATGACGTTTATTGGAAATGTGGCCTAAATATTGGATGGTAAATACTAAATGTTAAACTTACTGTTTGCAAATCAAATTTAGCTGGGCATCCCATTTTCACCTTCACATGTTGCTTATTGCTGTCTGCTTTAGGCTGGGTTCCTGAGTGGTTTGTTGGAGCAAAGTCTGTCTGAGTCTTCTTTGTGTTGTATTGCAGAGCACCAGGAGTTGTGGGGTTACAGAGAAAAGACATTTATGAGGCTTACGGTGTGAGTCTTGGAAGCTTATGATGTGAAAGCGGTCATGATGCGGGGTCTCCCGCTGTCATCTACAGCAGGGACAGGGAGAGAGGAGGGTGAGGGCCAGAGGCTAGAAGGACCACACTACCTTAACTGACAAACATAGAGTTGCGATGAATCACCCTCTACGTGAACGACACTAGTTCAGCCATGACAACAGAGCCCTGTGCCCTAATCATCTACGGTTAGAACTCACCTCCTAGCACTACTTCTTGGGGGGGATTTACACAGGTGAATTTGGGGGACATATTCACCCACAGCCGTCCTCCCACCACCAACATACTTCCTTCAGAGGATTTCATCTGATTGAGAATTTCTGTTATACATCACTGAGATTAGGGACTTTTTCCCTTACCACTCTAACTTATTTTAAACAACTCTTCTTTCAGTCATGCCACCCTATAAAGATTTTTTATTAAAGGCTTAAATGAATAAAGATATAACAATTACATGTTTCTACCTGGAAAGTGGATTGATGATTGATTATTCCTTTATCAGACACAAGATGACCAAACACCAGGCCAACGATGGGCAAAGTTTAAATCAGTTGTTTCTGCTGCCAAATCCCAAGAAGCTCAGGAACTGATATCAGCGTGCACAGTGAGAGTGTAAAGGAAGTATTAAACCAATGAGAATTTATTGAAAGTTTTCTAAGAAGTAACGTTATTGGTTCTCAAAAATGCGTTATTACATATGAGCCGTCGACTTACCCAATTCATCAGCACTTCCCTGGGTAAGCAACACGAGCACACAGAAAGGTTCACCTGTAACCGGAACAATGAAAGAGAAGAAGCCCTTCAGAGGAAGAGCAGCTAGCAGGGAGAAGGACCATCTTCGAAACTCACAAGCAACCCCAGTAAAAATATATATCTTTATGCATATATTTGTATATATATAATTATTACTTTCATGAATATAAATGCAAATGTAATTATTGAAAGCTATATAAGGGCCTTAAAGTTTGCTCTTGTTTTCGGTTTGAATTATGTCAGAGTTAAATATGTGGTTGCCTTATTGTTCACATAATTTCATACATTTTTAGGTGTGTAAAACATTACATAGTAAAAGAAATTGCTTGGGAGGAAGAAAACCCTCATTTCCACATGAACAGTGTGAGCTTTTACTCCTGTATCACTGATGTTAGCAGGGCTTCACCTTCCCAGAGGAGATGGTCATGGAGAACGTGTTCTGCATCTCGTGAAGCTAGAAGACTAAGCTTGTTGTTGATATCCGCTTCTCTAGTTCCTCCAGATATCCTGGGAAATAACCTCTGTGGAGTGACTCCAGGGCTGGAACAAGACCCAGCTGTCTTCAATGTGTCCTGAGGACCGAGGAGAAGTGGCTTCCACCAAGTTCCTTCCTTAGGTGAATTTGTTGGAAAATGGGTAAAGTGGACCCCATTGAAGGAAGATTCTACTGTGAGGGAAAAAAGTACTTTTCAGAGGAAGCTGGAATACTTCAGGGTCGCTGTAAGCCAGAATCTTGACATTTACCTTATTAACTTTAATCATTCTGCTTTGAAATAAAGTGATATTTCAGAGACCCTCCAAGAAGTAAGCTCCTCCCACCCCACAGACTCCATCTCTACACTGGGGGGGGGGTGGCAATCCAACATGGATCATTCTGTGTCATGTTTGGTGGGGATATTTCCAAACTAATGCTACAAAGGAAATGACTCACTACCAGAATATCTGAAATATATGTAACATAGACTTAGTCCCAGGACATCTGAAGCTTCATATTCCTCTTCTTTGTGGAAAGAAGTCAGGTAGCCCTGGGTCAGAATTTTTGTCCTTCCAGCTCATAGAAACAAAAGATGTGACTCCAGCTTTGTTTCTGTGGGGTCACAAGACCTGATAAGATGTTTGTTATGTTCACTGCACACATGTCTCTTAAAATAAAGGTGTAGAAGTGTGTCTAAAGAAGCCACAGCATATCCACATCACGGATCAATGCACTGTCCAAAGGAATGAGAAAAATGTATGCCCTTATGGGAAGGTGTTATGTCACAGTGTCAAATGAGAAAGCAAGTTGCAGAATAATGTTTATTTAGAGCATAGACCCTTTTAACATCCAAATTTTCTTTCAGTCTATCTTTTTTTTTAAATTTCTATTTCCTCATGAATAAAATTCAGAAATGATGTACACCCAGTGCTTTAGTTATAATTATCAATAGGTATGGTTTTGGGGTAAGAAGTAATCTGTTTAGACTTACAGATTTTGTTCTTTGACTTTCATGTTCATTCTAGGAATTCTGGGTTTATCATTTTAAAATGAAGACTATTTACCTTTTGTGTTGTCCTAATATGTTAAAGATTAAGTTTTATCTTTTTTTGTTTTCTGTTGTTTTTTCTTTTGCCTTTTCTATTTCTTTCCTACTTTTTTGTAGGTTACTTGAAAGTTTTTAGACTTCCATAGTGAATTACCTACAGTGGTTGCAGTGTATATACTTTGTAGGATTTTTTGTGGCTGTCATATAGATTATATTATATTCACTGATGTTAGTGATGCATTTTTATCATCAATACTGGCATATTTCATGGACTGAAGTGGTATAGAAATCTTACTTCTTTTTTTATCCTTTGCTGTCTACCATTGTCTTAAATATTGCATACTGGTATTAAGTATTCCTTCCACATATACGAAGAATCACATTAGGGTGATAGAATTTTTTCAATAGTTCAGCAGAGTCAAGAGGAGGATAAAAGTGTGTTGAATTTATCTGTGTTTTTGCTGTTTCCTTGTCCTTTCATCTTTCCCTAAGGTGCCTTCCTTTAATGCTAATTAAGGAACTTGGCAGAGTGGATAAAAAAAGCCTTATACTCCTACATGCTGTGAACAAGAAATTCACTTTAAATCTAATGACATTTGTAGGGCAAAAGTAAGAAGAAGAAAAGGCATACTGGGTAAACATTAATCCAAAGGTCAAGAAGTGTCTAGGATAGTGTCCAGATAGAGGAGACTTTATAGCAAAGAGAACTACCAGGAACAGGAGGGAACATTGCTTAATGATAAAGCACTTAACTCACCACAGACAAGTAGCATTCCTAAACGTGTGGGGACCGAACCAGACAGCTGCTGTGTGTATATGAAGAAAAAACTGATACAACTCAAGACAGGAAAAATGTAGGGCACAGTTATGATCAGAGAATTTAGTATTCTCTTAGTTGATGGTCATTTCTAGGTAATCCATGGGTCAGAAAGGAAAGTGTCAAGGGAAATAAAATATTGAACTGAATGAAAATCAAACTGCATTATTTTGAATTTATTGGATGCAACTAAAATGTCGAGGGGGAAATGCATAGCATTGATTGCTTACATTAGAAAACAGAAAAAGTCTAAAATCAATCAGCTGAGCTCCTACTTTACAAAACTAGAAAAAAGAACAAAGCAAACCTAATACAAGCAGGTGGAATGGAAATAAAACTCATCAGAAATCAGTGACATTTACCAGAGAAAATCCTAGAAAATATCAGTGACAGAAACAGTTGGTTTTGAAAAGACCAAAAACAATCGACAATGTTTTAGTAGGTATGACAAATCAAAAAGAAAGAAGATACAAATTATAAAATTGGGACTAAAATGGGCTATATCACTTCATACTCAGCAAAGTGAAAGTCTAATGAAAGAATTCAAAGAACAACTCTTACTACATAATTTTGACAACTAAAAAGAAGAGTATAAGTTCATTTAAAAGTACAAATCACCACGACTAACTTACTATGAAATGGACAATTCGAATAGCCATATGAAGATGAAGAAAATTGAATTGTTAAACGTAAATACATTCCATATCTGTTAGCAAATGCATCAAAGTTTAAGGAAGGATGAATCACGCTGGACACCATTTGCCTTGAATGTTTGTGAAGCAAACCAGTGCTGATCTGATAGCACCACCAGATAACGATACTGTGGGAAAGAAACCCATTACGTATAATCTGCCATGAATATAGCAGCAAAGATTATTGCAAAATAGTAATACATTAACAAATATAACTTAGATACGTAAGCATTAACGTATGCTTACATACGTTAAGTATGTAACAAATATACCTTAGATATGTAATACATTAACAAATATAACAGATATGTAAGCGTATAATTTTATACCATGATCAATCAGGATTTACTGCAGTGATAAAAGTCTGATTTAGCATATAAAAATCCACCATTTTAATCCACTGTATATGGCCTAAAGAAGAAAAATAACAGAATAATATGCTTGTAGAGAAAGATACTTGACAAAATGCAATATCTATTCTTGCAACTGGACCTTTTTTTAAAATTTTTTTATTTTTCATTTTTATTTTTTATTTTTTTGGTTTTTCTCCGGTACTGGGAACCGAACTCACGACCTTGCGCTTGCCAGGCAGGCGCTTTGCTGCTGAGCTAAATCCCCAGCCCTTTATTTATTTATTTATTTTTTTTGGTACGGGGAATCCAACTCAGGACCTTGTGCCTGCCAGGTAGGTGCTGTGCTGCTGAGCCATATCCCTGGAGCAATACCTATTCTTGATTGTAAGAAACATATCAGAAATCTTGCAATAAAAACAACTTCTTCAGCTTAACATTTACAAAAATCATGTTTAATGGTTAGCTACTGAGTTCTTGCTGCCTAAGGAAAAAGACAAATATATCCTCACACTTTTGTTCATCACAGTTCTGGAAGTTTCAGTCAGTGGGTGTTATGGTTTGTGTCTGGATGTCCCCCCAAAGCTTCATGCTGTCATGGGGGCCAGGCTTTTCAGAGGTGGCTGAATCTAGAGTTTAAGATTGGTTCACTGTCTGGAGCTGTGACTGGGAGCGTGAACACTACCCCTGTCCTAGGGCAGGTAGCCTGCACACCCTGTTAGAGAGGAAAAGAGGCTTTCCCCCTTTTTGTTCTTGTTTCCTTTGGTATCTTCTGCCGCCATGAATGGTGGCCCCTCAGCCGTGCCACCCTGCCCTGGAGCCAGCAGATTACGGACTGAAACCTCTACAAACTGTGAGCTAAATAAACCCTTCCTCCTTAACTTTGGATGTTGGGTATTTTGTCTCAGCAACAAGAGAAAAGTTACCAAGGTGACAGGATAAGTGAATGGAATTTAAGTCACACATTTCAAAATGGAAGTAGTACAACTCTTGCTCTTTGCAGAAGACACGGTGGACTATGTAGAAGATCCAGTGGGAGCTAACAAAATCTTCTAAAAATAATCAGTGGGTTCAGCAAAATTGACAATTCAAGATGAGCATAAGGATATCAATACTACAAGGCACCCCTTTTAAATATTATGAATGTTTACATAAAATATTTAGTACAGTAAAAGACACACTGACATTAATTCTCCCTCTAAAAACTCCTCCTTAGTTTAAGCACAATTGTTCCACCATTCCCCAGCTTTCTGAAGCAGTTCTGGGAGTCCTCTTTCCTGAGTGTCTTTAGGAGATGTGATTAAAAAACAGGGTGAACGGAGCTGTCTGGAGCCATCCAACAGAAAGGCAGACTGTGAAAACATGGTGGTACGTTCTCATCACCCTAGTCACTGGATCTCATACAGTGTGACTTCCCGCTCTTCCCCAAAGTGAAAATGAGCCCGAAGGTACATGTTTTGAATGGATTTCGGACATCTGGGCAGCCAGGGCAAGGCACCTGAAGACACTCATCAAAGAGGACATCTAGAATGGCTTGGACAGTGGTAAGAACAAGGAGACAGCTGTGTTCAAAATGAGGGAAATATTTTGGGTGAGATTCATGGCGATATATATCTTTGCCTGTAACAAATATTTTAAGCATCCACCGTATTTTTCGGTCTCATCTCTATTTTTCTTCTAGTAACTGAATTGGAGAACAAGAATTAAAATACATCATCTCTTATCAATGAAAAAAATGAAATATTCAAACATAAATCTTACAAAACCTGTATTGAATGAGCACGCTACAATTATAAATCACCAGTGAAAGATATCAAAGTTCTAAGTAAATAAACATATTGGATTTATGGATTATAAGACTTGATATAACTAAATTGCAATGCCCTCAAAAAGAAATACAAGTATGAAATAGTTCCTATCAATACTTGCAAGACGTTTTAGATGCAGACCAGGTTATTCTAAAAGTTATATGTAAATGAAAAATTGCTAGAATGTCTAGACAAATACTTAAAAAGAATTCCACTACATTTCATATCAAGTGTTCCATGCCCCTGAAGACCAGGTTTTATCATATAGTTGTAGCAATCCACAGTGCCATAGCAACAGAGGCTAGACACAAACTAACACACAACAAGGTCCTGAAGTAAACACACATAGGCACAGGCAACTGGTTCTTTATAGGGGTGCAAAATATTTTAACAAATATTATGCATAAATATATTTATGCAAAATGTATTTAAATATTTTAATAATGTTGGCACTGGTGGCTCTGTAGAAAAAAGTACTCATGTAGGCTGTTTGCTGTATATAAAATTAACTCAAAACAGCCCATGCACTTAAGTGCAAAATATACAACTTTGCAAATTTCAGAAGGTAGGAGAAGACAAAAATTTCAGATCTTAGGTTTTAATGAATGTAAAATGGTGTAGTCACTGTAGAAAATAGTTTGGTAGTTCCTTAACAATCTCACCATTCAGTTACTGTCCAGTCCCATCCAGCCTGGTAACTCTTAAACAATTACGTTTGCACAAGATTTATGCCCACACAAAATGTGCAACCAATTTTCACGATAGCTTCACTAGTAATAGCTCCAA
The DNA here is from genome assembly GCF_000276665.1 of Chinchilla lanigera. Lineage (NCBI taxonomy): Eukaryota > Metazoa > Chordata > Mammalia > Rodentia > Chinchillidae > Chinchilla > Chinchilla lanigera. The sequence continues at coordinate 2,039,909 of NW_004955511.1, read as the reverse complement.
AGTCTAAACAAAGCAAATCCTCAGTATCAGGTTTTGGCTAAACAAACACAGACACATCTACACTGTGAAGTAGTACTAAGAAGTAAAGAATAAATTGATGGTGCTGAGTGAAAACGACAGCAGATTTCCACAGGTCATGTGCAGTGTGATCATTTGTGCAACATTCAAAGTGGCAAAAATCACAGAGCTGGAGCACAGTCTAATGACTGTGAGGGGTAGGTGGTGGTGGGGTTGGTCTGTCCTTAAGGGATCCTGTGAGAGAAATCCACCCAGAGTCTGCAGTCGGTGATGGAGTGTTCTACATCTTGATTACAGGAGTCTACCCAAGAGAGAAAACGTCAGGGAGCTGCACACACATCCTGCACCCACTTAAAATTCCTGGGATTGGTATCCCAGTACAGTTATCTCAGATGGAACTACTGAGGAAAAACCGAGAGAAAGGTTTGCAGGAGTTCTCTGCTCTGCCTTTGGAATCTACCATGAATCTATAATTACTTCAAAGTAAAAAATAAAATGCAAAAATACCCAAATACACACCCCCTCACAAAAAAAAGATGAAGAATGGAAGAGTTTGAGGAAATGTATGCCAACTTCGCAGCCCAGGAGCAGGCACGGAACCTGTAAGCCATACACTGCCACAAGAACACACGCTACTGTTATTTCAAAATGTCTATAATTTTGACAGATCAATTAGTTGGTTGGGTCACTCACTTATTTATTCCGTCACTTTGTTTTCTCAGCAATCCTCCCCGCTCGCTGCGTGTCCATCCTATCGCCAGCGGGGAGCTGAGTCCTGGCCAGGGGCAAACACGCCGGGCTGTGTCTCTCACCTTCTGCTCTGCTGCCTCCTGCACTCGCCGCCAGGGGACGCAGCTGAGGCGGGGAAGGGTATTCTCTCTGCTTGACTCGTGCCAGAGTCCTCCCTGGAATCTCCCTCCGCAGGTGGTGCAGGCTGCCTGCCTGCGAGGTGTGGTTGAGATGCCTCCGGGTCAAGTTTATAGCTGGGCCTGAGGGATCCCTGCCTACACCCTGCGAATCGAGGTTTCAGGCCTGGAGATGGAGTTGGGAAAACAATGTGCATTTGCTAATCTCTGCTGAAAAAATCTTAGGCTTCCCACAGGGAGTGAAATTTATTTCTGTGTTACTGACATTAAGCATTACTTGCTCCATTTGTGACAGTTATCCTGCTATAGACGTCTTCCTCCCTCTCCTCCCTATCCTTCCTCCCTCCCTCCCTCCTTCCTTCCTTCTTTCCTTCCTTTCTTCCTTCCTTCCTTCCTTCCTTCCTTCCTTCCTTCCTTCCTTCCTTCCTTCATGCATCTTTATCTTCAATTTATTTTGGTGAATCATGAACCACTGAAAATGTAATAATTTGGAAATAAATGTACATAATAAAAAAATCTTGTCCTCATGCCTTTACTTTCAGTCTCTACTTCTTGCACACCACAGCCACAAACTGCTACTTTTTCCTCCAGATTACAGCTCTTCCTTGCACTTGAAGCATTAACAGTTGCATGCTGTGTTCCACCTCCTTTCCTCACAGGATGATGTATTATCACCTTGTTTGATGGTTTTCATTTCACTCAGTATTTCTAGGTAATCTGTCTACATCAGTGCAGAGATGCTTCACTATTCTTAACTGTTGTATTATATTTTATTGAACAACAAGATTCCTGAGTTTACTTCATCAGATTCTTCTCCCCATTTTCAGGCATTTAGCTAGTTTCCAAACTTCTGTTGAAACAAACAACATCATAATAATTATGTGTGCTCATAAGTAGGAATTTATTTCCAGAATTGGGAGATATGTAGGAGATATACCTCTGAGTCAGAAATAATGAATAGTACGGCTGGGGATATAACTCAGTGGCACAAGCACCCGCCTGACAAGTGTGAGGTCCTGAGTTCAACTCCCAGTACCAAAAAAATAAAGAATATTACATTTTGGTGGATTTGGTGAATGTGCCCTCCATCATGTCTAGCTAAAAGGACCATTTTTTGCACATGTGTTCAACATGCTGATAAAGAACTTTCATTATTTATTGTGATTGTGCTAGGTGAAAATTGTGTATTTCACTTTTTATTTCAATGAGACATGCTGAATATCTTTGCATTTGTCCAAGTACTGTTAATATCAATGTTTTGGAAGCTCCCTTCTAGTCTTAGTTTGTTGAGGATTTTTACAGTGATATTGAATTTTATCAAATGGAATTTTCTTCATCACTTGAGATAACTGTGTCTGAATCTTCATCTTATTATATATTATATGACATTGCTTTTCTTGTGTTGAACAGGTATTACATCCCTGGATAGTTTCCCTTAGCTAGAGTGGATAATGCTTTTAATGTGGTAGATTTAATTTGTTAGTATTTTGTTGGAGATTTTTGAGTTAATTTTATTCAGAATATTGGTCTATAACTTTGTTTCTTATAATGTGCTGTAGCATTGGCATCAGGGTAATGCTTGCTTCATTCAGTGAATTAATTCTTTGAAATTTTTGTTTTTTCAGGACATGTTTGTGGTACATAATGATCAGATTCATTGTGGGGAGACGGTGTATGTACACGACACACCTTACTGTTTTATGTCACTTGCCCCTTTCCTCTTCCCCTCCCTCTGTCTCTTGGTCTCTTTCCAATTTGAAATGATCTATCTCCCTCTTTTAAAGATCTTTTTGATCTCTTCTTTCCCTTATAATTTATTTATACTCTAGCTTTCTCATATCAGAGAAACCATGTGATATTTAAGCTTTTGTATTCGATTTATTTCACTTAATATTATGGTCTCAAGGTGCATCAATTTTTTTATAAATGACTAAACTTTATCCTTCTTTATGGCAGAATAGTACTTCAGTGTGTACAAACACCATATTTCCTTTATCTTTTCATCTATTGAAGGACATATAGTTCTGAGATTTGGTTCTTATGGGTTGTAGTATTATAAATATGGATCTGAATGTATGGTATAAGATGCTACCTGTAACTTCTTTTTGGAAGGATCTTGTTTTTTAGTTTTGCCATTCTAAATCTTTGTTTGCATAATTTAATCCCTGTGCATTTAAGGTAGTTATTAGTACATAAGGACTCACTGTTGTAGTTTTGTCAACTTTCCTCTATTTTGACGTTCTATTTTTCAGTTTTTCCTCTCTTTTTGTCTTCCTTTGTGATTTAATAATTATCTAAACTTGTGTGCTTTGGTTTACTTTCTTGCTCTTTTGTGCATCTACAATAGGCTTTGTTATTACTATAAGGCTTCCATGAAATCTGACATTGTTGTCTTGGCTGTAACAACTTCCTGCAGCCAGAAAAGCTGTAATGCCTTCCACTTTATGCTTTTGACCCATTTGTATCTTTTTATAGTGTACCCATCAGCAAGTTTTGTAGCGATTGTTATTTTTAACCTTCATACTGATGTTATTTACATACCACCACTACAATATCTGAGTATTTATTTATGTATTTTGGTGTCAGGAATTGAACTCAGGACCTTGTGCTTGCCAAGCAAGCGCTGTGCCACTGAGCTATCTCCCTGGCCCCCAGAGGATTCTCAGCAAGCCTGTATACTTACCTTTACCAGTGAGATTTATATGCACACATTTTAATTTACTAATTACTACCCTTTCATATCTTTTTGAATAAACCTCTTTAACATGTCTTGCATGACAAGTCTGATGAAAATGAACCCTCTCATCTGTTGTTGGTTAGAGAAAATCTTTATCTTTGCTTCATTCCCAAAGAACGGGTTTCCCAGGTACCCTTGCGTGGCATTGTCATCTTTTGGCACTTTACATCTATTGCTGCTTTCTCCTCTCGTCTCCAGTCTCCACTGAGTGTTTACTGAGGGGCTCGTGGAGGGCCCCGTCCCTACCATGGGTCATTTTTGTGTGGATGGGCTCAAGATTCTTTGCCTTTGGTCTCTCATACTTTGATTATAATAGGCTACAGAAGCCCTATTTGGGTCAAACTTGTTAGTGGAACTTAGAGCTTTATGTATGTGGGTGTCTGTATCTCTCTCAGATCAAGGAAACTTTCAGCCTTTATAGAGAGCCCTTTATGGTCCTTGTTACAGCCCTGGAAGTTATATTTATAATTCCATCAAAAGTTATTGGAATTTTAGTGAGTTAATTCCAATGTACCACTTCCAGTGCAATCCATGGCAAGAATACAGATGCTAAGGCATATGTGTAGTTCTGGGGAGCCAAGGGGTCCTAAGACCAGTCACAACGATGGCCATTCAGAACAAAGGCCTCAGCTCAGGGCTGAACCCAGGTTTTATGCATTCGTGAAGAAGGGAGTGGCTTGAGGATGAGTGACTGTGAGAATGGAGGGAAGAAGGTGAGTTCTGTGAGCTGGGCTCGGTAGGAGACCTCAATTCACCTCTGCAAATGCTGAGAGAAGGATATGCAGAAAGAGTAATCAGCATAACACACTTCAGCATTGGCTCTGCATCCCATTTGTCTCATTCCAGCTCACATGATGGAACAGTGGGGAGGAGATGGGGGAAACACGCCTGCTGTTTTCAAAGACTACCATCAGCACCTCAGCTAGACCAATATGCATTGCTTAAAGCCAAATGAAGGGACAAGGAAAAGTCCCAGCCAGCTCTGTACATATCAATACATGGCAATAGGGTCAGGCTTAACCAAAATGGAGGCAACTGCTCCTCATCCAAGGAGAGTTGCCCAGGCGGTCCTCCACAAACCTTCATTTTTAAAAAATAATCTTTCTCCCCTTATGTCTCACCTTTCTCCTTTGCAATCTTTCACAAACCTTCTCTTGATGGTGACCTATACGTGACCTAGGGTTTCTTTCATCCTATTCACATTTGTGAGCAGATAATTTCACAGTTCAGAGATACGTTCTTCCACCTGCTAAAGTTCGCTGTTTGCACTTCCCACTGAAGCTTTCACTTCACTCACTGTAGTCAGCTATGGAATTTCAAGCACTGTGGATTGTCTCAAGACATCAGTTATTTAATACACGTAGCAGACATTGTTCTAGTCGCACTTTAATTAACCAAATGCTTACTTTACTAGGACAATCCAAGCTACACCCATAGTGGGTCAGCACTGCTTACATAATTTCATCTTGTTAATTGTCCCATCATATCTTGGCCAGTAGGTGTTCTCAACACTTCATCCTCATTGTTAACCTATATTTATTTTATTATTTGTAAAGCTGACAAATAATGATTGTACATATTTTTGGGGGATACAATGAAATGTTACCTACATGCCTAGATTGTGGAATAATTAAATTAGGGTATCTAGATTGAGTTATCTCATGAACTAAACTATTGAAATCTATTCTTTGAGTAATATTGGAGTATACAATTAATTGTTGACATTGTTCACCATGGGGAGGAATAGGTCACTATGATTTACTCCACTGGTTAAACTTTGTACTTGTGACCAGCATCTCCTATTTTGTCATCTGTCACCCATCCCCTGGTAACTTTCACTCCGCTCTCTATTTCTCAGTTGGATTTTTTTTTTTTTTAAATTTTACTTACAAGTGGGGTTACATGGTGTTATGGTTTGTGTCTGGATGTTCTCCTAAAGCCTCATGCAGTCATGGGGCAGGATACTAAAGTTTATGATTGATTCATGGTCCAGTGTTGGGATTATGGATGTGAATGCTACACCTGCCCTGGGGTGGATAGTTTGCATACAATGTAAGGGAGGGAAAGAGGCTGCTTGCTACCGCTCCTCCCTTTTGCTCTTGTTGTTTTTGCTATTTTCCACTGCCATGAATGGTTGCCCTCTGCCATGTGCCACCCTACCTTGGAGCCAGCTGAGTGTGGACTGAAACCTCCATGAAGTGTGAACTAAATAAACCTTTCCTTCCTTAATTTTGGGAGTTGGGTATTTTGTCTCAGCAATGAGAGAAAAGTAACCAAGACACCTGGTTTATATTTTTCTGTGTCTGGTTTACTTCACTTAGCCTAATGTCCTTTAGATTCATCTACGCTCTTACAAATGACAGAATTTTCTTTCTTTCTTTTTTTAGCAATAAGGTATTTTTAGCCAAGGTATTGCATATTTAGACATAATACTGCTGCACACTTACAGACAAAGTTTAAACATAATTTTTATGAACCTCCTTCCTCTGCCTCCCCATTCCTTTCTCCATTTCCTCCATCTCCCCGACCTCCCCCTGGGCTCCTTCCCTGGCAGCATTTCCTTTTCTCCAACGCTGCGTGGTGTCCTAAGGCAAGAGTGTGTTAAAATGCGATGTGCGTTCACAATCACTATCTCACCGAGTTTCAGAGCGCGCTGAAAAGGAGATTAAAGCTCTCAGTCTCTCAGTTACGGCTTCTTCCCACCGGGCACCCTGGAGGTGGTCCTCGAATTCTTCTCTGATGTCCAGTTCTTCCTTCTGTCTCTCTTTTGCTCCCTATTTTCCATCTCTACAGGAGATATTCCTGCTCAGGATTCCAGGAGTACCTTCCCAGCCAGCCTTCTTGCACAAGTCCTGCCTGTCCTGGATGCAGAGCTGGGGGTGCACCCTTCCTGACAGAACCCCTTCCACAACTCCCTGTGTCTTCTGTCTGCAGTGTTGAACCCCTCGGGCTCAGGACCCAGGATGCCGTATTTCCGACCATGATCTGTTCCAGCCAAATCATCACTGCCTCTGTGCAAACCGCGTCATTTCCTGCAGCCCTTGCTTCCTCTTCTGACCCCCACGCTCCAACCACGACTAATTCAGACTCACCCTCTGCCTCTTGGTTAAGGAAAACATGAATCTGGATCCTTCTTCACCCCTACAGACTGAGATCTCTCTCCTTGTCCTTCCCTCAGCCAAGAGGCAGCTCGATCCTTGCCCCCATCTGCTAACTGAGAACAGGTCACTTGTTTTCGCTTGTTGTGAGCTGCTTGAAGGCAAGCATACTTATTTTTGAGTTGTAGGTATTTGGACCTAGGATACATTCAAACCTTCATGGAATGAGTGAGAAGGAACCCAAGGTTTCTGGTGGAGAAATCCACCTGTTTTACCTTTTCGTGATAACACCAAAAGGGAGCACAGAACCAGCAGCATAAAATGAACAGCAATCACATTACTAATGCTCCTCAAGTGGTCCAGACAGTTTCATACGGGGCATCCTGTTCAATTTGCATAGAACCCTGTTACATAATTACGCTGGTGCCTGCCCTTTACAGATAAGGATTCCGAGGCTTGGAGGTGCTGAGTAACTCAGCCAAGGTCACGCTAATTGTTGAAGCTAGAATTCAAATAAATCAGCTTGAATCCAGAGTTTCAGCACTTCGTCACCAGTGCTAGGATGTATTTAAATTTAATAAGACCTCGAATGGAGAAGTTTTCAATATCCTTTAGGAAAGACAAATTGTCAGTGATTCTACTTTAAAAGCTCTAGTATATATATTTTTAGAGGTGGCATCATTGTTCAGGTTTATCTCAAACTCAGCTCAAACTCCTGGGGTCAGGTAATCTTCCTGCTCAGCCTTTGAAGTAGTGTGGAGCAGAGGCGCGGCCCCACACATGGCTCAGAATATTCCATACTAATTGAGTGGCCTTTTCTTCTTATGTGATGCCACAGATATAATCAGTGCCAAGTAGGTGAAGGACACTAGTGTAAGCGTGGAAAACAAATAGAAAACAGGAACATGCAGATCTGAGTCTTATGAATTTGCATTCCACTGGTAGGGAAATAGAAGATAAGCAAGGAAATCTAGGTTAGGTAATTTCTCCAATGTATAAGTTCCATCAGAAAGATAAAAGAGGATGGAAGACTAGTAGCAGGGCAAAGGCATAACCTGAGTCAAAAGAACCTTCAGATGAGGTAGCAAAGTCAGAAAAGCAGATGCAACCCAACAAAAAGAGGAATGATAGCAAATCTTTAAAATGGGCACTGAAATGAACTTACTTGCTTGTGTTTTTTAAGAACAAGAAAGCAGGTGTATCAGGGTTTATTAGAGAAACAGATATAACAGAAGATACGTAAACGTATAAGAAATTACAAGTTTGGCTTACAATGGTCAGCCACAGAGTCGGATGAGGAAGCGTGCAGAGGGTGTCTGCACGCTGGAGACTGAAGAGCCCAGCCCCGGGCCTGGAGCTCACAGCAGTGTCCATGCAAGTCCTTATCAGGAGGCTGATGCGTCTGTGACAGAATGTTGAAGAATCTATGATGAGAGAGGGAGAGCCTACACCAGAAGGCTGAAGAATCCCAGGCGGAAGCTGAACAGTCTGTACCAGAAGCCAGGAGATGACCAAGCTGAAGGCGAAGACTGGAGCTCCTTTGAAGAACTTCAGCCAGGCTTTTTTAAAAAAAAATTTTGTGCAGCCTACCTGCTCTAGGGGAGTGGGGCTGGTCCTCTACACCCACACCCTCTGCATTCCTTTCTTTTGCACAGGCTCAGGATGAACATAAAGTAAGCACCCTGGCTCCCTGCTGAGTCACGTAGTTAACCTTTTAAACTTTTAAAATTGACTCAATAAACAATGTTCCATAAGGGTAAGGGCATGTCCTTTTCACCCCAAGAAGCAGAACTGCTGAGTCACTTAGCCAAACCTCTGAACTCACCAAGTTGACATGATGTATCAACCATAACAGCAGGACAGAGGGGTGGAATGAGAACCACTTAGTTACCTGTTGGATCGAAGACCATGCGAGGACCTGAGGGGAGAGGTTGGATTCTACTCTGGATGTGATAGGGAGCTATTGTAGGGTGAATAGGGACAGTGCCATTAGATAAGTCATAGTCAGATGGTCCTTGCTGCTGGCTGGAGTATAGATTATAGAAGAAAGAGTGGAAGCCTAGAAATCTTTTATTAGGCTTTTCATTGAGAGATGAAAGTCATGAAAAGTCATGATTATTAGTCATCCCACTGAGAGATGTCTAGACCCTTGTGACTTATCACCTGACTGGCAGTGCTCTTTAATTGTGCTGGGGAAAGTGGAAGCAGTAGGTTGAAATAAAACCAGAGGAGACACTGTCAAACAAAACACTCTTCCAAAACCATCACCACCACCACCAAGAAACTCAAGTCTCATTATATCTGAAACAGAAAATGTACTATAAAAGGCTTGGTAAGGGGATTTGTCAAAGTTGAAAGTGGTGAAAAGCTGTTAACCAGAGTCCAGCAGGACCACGACTGGTTTTGGCAGCTGAGGGGTAGAATCACTCCCCAGGCAGCACCTCCCGCACATCAGGTAGGTGTGACCCTGGTAGCCTGATGCGTGTGGTCCTCATCCGCTTAGCCAGTCCAGGCGAGACCCACAGGAGTTCAGTGGGCTGAAGCCTGCAGAGCTCTTGTCAGCTTTGTAGAAGTCAGCAGTGGCCCACTAGGAGCCTGAGGACTGTGGGACAGCAGGAGAAGCTCCAAATTTCCTCAACTGTGACAGTCTATGATCTTCTATCAAAACAGCATAAGTAAGGCACACTGATCTCTTTCACTTGAAACTACTTGTTTATTTCTACCCCATCCTGTGTTAAGAATATGAGTCTTATCTGGATACTTGGCTATGATATCTTTAGCATGGCTTCCGTGGGAGCTGATATTATGTTTTGGCCCTCAACGATTAAAGCATCTTTTGGTGGAGTCATTTCTTGAGCTAATAATATTTATGTAGTTCCATGAATAGGAGAAGGTGGCATTTTGAATGATAGCGCGTTACTGGATTTTCCCATTGTTCAAAGATGACTGATGCTTCATAACTTCTGTATGGCCAAGTGACTTTGTTACAGAAGGTGTAATATGCCCTATCATTCAGTCATTTGACACTGTTTATAAAGCACCTCAGCTAAGCCTGGCAGTGTTCTACTCTGAGGACATGGCATTGAGCCAGAGCTAGTTCTTGCAGCTGAAGGAATGATTCACTGGGAGAAGAGTTGCCCAGCATGTTGTTATGGTTTGTGTCTACACATCTCCTTAAAGCCTCGGGCAGTCATGGGGCGGGCTTCTAGAGTTTATGATTGAGTCATGGTCCAATGCTGGCTTTATGGGTATTAGTACTACACCCACTCTAGAGTGGGTAGCCTGCATACAACATAAGGTGGGGAAAGAACCTTGCTTGCTGCTGCTTCTCCCTTTTTGCTCTTGTTGCTTTGGCTGTCTTCCGCTGCCATGAACTTACTCCTCTGCCGTGTGCCAACATGCCTTGGAGCCAGCTGAGTATGGACTGAAATCTCCACAAACTGTGAGCTAAATAAACTTTTCCTTCCTCAACTCTGGGTGTCAGGTATTTTGTCCCAGCAGTGAGAGAAATGTAACCAAGACACGTGTACAGGGTGATGGGTTTAATCCCCACAAAACCAATAACAAGAACAAAGAAGAAAGATAGTTTTGACTCTCAAGAAATTTACATTTTGATAGGGCAGATATATAGGGACCTTTATTGAAATTATTAATAAAAATTTAGAGAGCATGAGGGCCTCCTAGTCCTATAGGTTCAGGATGTGACATCCGGATGGGAGATCTGCTAGAGTACTAGACCTACGTGAGAATTTAGGCAGTTTCCTGTCTCAGTGCTTTATTTAATTCAGCATATAAACTGGGTGAAAATTTAGATATTTTCCATTTGTGTCCCTGAACTTACTACATGAGAGATCCTTGGTGCCAGGGCTTACTTATTCTGTAAACTCCACCAACTCTTTCTTAGAGAATTTTAGGGGCTACACTTGCTGATACCACTTAGGTCATCTTAATTGTGTCTTTCTTGTTGGTCTTGTTTCTTCAATGAAATTGTCAGCCCTGTGAAGGCAGAGTAACGGTGTTGTCCATATTCTCTGCATTTCTTAGGCAAGTAGGTTTTCTGAAGTTTATTTCTGTCTTCTTTGGAGCTGGAAGTCAGAAGCCTTTCTCCAAATATTCCTGTAGTGGATGCTCCTGGGGCCCTTGTCCTTGGATGGTCCAGCCTGACCTGGGTTGTATGGCTCTTGCCAGATCACCAGGAAATATGTCTGGTGGCTTGAAAGGGGAAGCCAACCAAGAACAAATATTTACTGTTGCCCACTGTAGGCCCACAGTGGTGTTGGAAATATAACAGTAAATATTTTCATACTTTCATTCCCCCTTCTTAAGGAAAAGGAGGAGAGGACTGGAAAATTATTTCAGATGGTGCAAAGGAAGCAGTCAGATGGTAGTTAGGGATAAGCAATGATGGATGGATATGTCATTTTGTGTACTGTAATAGAGTACATGAAACTTGATAACTTATAGAGAACAGATAATTATTCCTCTTGATCATAAAAGTTCACAATCAAGGTGCCAGCAGGTTCCATGTCCCATGAGGGCTTAGTCTCCGCTTCGTAGAGGACACTTTGAAGCCTGCCGTTTCTAGAAGGCAGGAACACTTCCTCATAGCGTGGAAGAGTGGAGAAAAGAGAATTCCTTCCCTCAAGGCTTTCTAATGGCATTAACATATTCATGAAGCTGGAGTTCTCATCACTCCCAACATTGTGGCTTTAGAGATTTAACTTCCAATAGATGAATTTTGGGGCACACATTTCAGGTCACAGCAGTGGAAAGGGTGCAGAGGTTCTGGTGTTAGTAGGATCAAATGCTCTAGGAAGTGGGTACCCGATGGTGGAAGGAGCCCCTTGTGCACATATCTGAGGTGATTCAGGCAGATGCAAGCTCAGGTTCAGAGGTGCTGATGAGGGAAGAGAAGAACAGCGAGCACTGAGATCAGGGGGAAGGAGGTGCAGAAGCCAGACATCCGTGTGACCCTTGCATACACAATGGATTTTTAAAACTCAAAATAATGCATGTGTTTCATCCATTACATATGGACAGAGAGGTGTTCTCTGAAGAGGAAGTGCAGGCTCACAGTCACACAGGGAGTTCAGAGTATTGACGAGGGTAGCTGCTAAGAGATCCAAGTGCAGGGCTCTGGTGGCCTCACTCTCATGTCTACTCTCCAAAGACTCACACGGAGCCCCCTTGTCTTGTCTCTTGCAAGTTCTCTGTAAAGTGTGTGTCAGGACACAGATTCTCTCAGTGTGAGTCAATGTGTAGGCTTGTCTTGAAGAGGAGGCCCAGGTCACTCTTGTAAAACACTTCTTGATTGACTGAGAAGAGGAACTAATAGAGGCTTTAAACTTTCCAGCCACTTATGCTTTTTGGTTTGTTTATTTTTTGTTTGTTTATTTCTGCAAGCACAACTCTGAATTCTGGTCAGCAATTACCAGGAGTTTTTCAAGTGCTTTATGACGAGAAAAATTTATTTATTGTTTTTCTCACTATGTTTTGACATTTTGCAGGCTTGGTTGTGGCTCTTAATTAGGAAGTTTTGTGAGTCATGTTGAAATGGTAAAACTGAAATCCCTCAAGACCTAGCGTGTGCATTTGATTTTGGACAGGATATTTGCCTTTTGTAAATAAGCTGTGCTTTGAACAGGACCTAAAAGGAATGGGAAATTACCACTCACCCTAGCTGGGGGCACACTTGTGGGGGCAAAGTATGTCCCCTGAAGAAGGGAAAGTTTTTCTGGGAGAAGGGCTTGCGAGACTTAAGATTGTGGCTGTTTACCAACTCACATGGTAGTACTATTTTAATAGCCAATACGGATGAAGTCCTGAATGCTCGTAGAGCTATCAGTGAAATTCAGACAGGGATCTTCTCGATGATACATAAAGCAGAGGCTTCCAAACAACGTGCTGGGACATCTGGATGTGCTGAGTCATCCATCCTCTCCTCTTTCAGTTTAGCTAGCTAACTGAGGTAGCGCCTCTACCCATGTCAATCATCACGCAGAAGGAGGAGCCTATTCTACCTACCTTACGTTTCATATAAACATTACTTTTTTTTTTTTATGTTTGTGCCATTTCAAAAAAACAGTTTGGAGTTTGCAAATATAATATTCTCTTCCTTGTTTTTAAAAATGATGCAAAAGTTTGAAACCTTGGCCAAACACTTCCAGGGTATTGAGACAGCCAGTTCAGCACATACTCTTTAGCCTGATGTTTACCTCTTGGTAGAACTCAGCTGAACTTTTCCAAACTGAACAAAGTCAAACATGGAATTAAGTGGGCCTGTGAAGGTTTCATTCTGCATTTGTATTTGTTTGTTAGCCACACTTCTAACCTTTCTCCTCTCCCTCCTTCTGAATGCTACACTTACCTTTCCCTGCTAGATCTCACAAATCTTTGTCTGTGCTACCCTCTCCTCGGCAGTGAAAACATCTTTAAGCTTTCTTTTCAAATCAGATCTCTTCCTCTATTTTTTTTGTCAGTGACTTATTTGGAGAGTGTGTCTTAGCTGGTAACTTCTGTCCTTTTTTCCCTTCCAATCTCCAGAGGACATTTTCTCTAATTCCTTGCTGGACACCTTCACTTAGGTTTTCTTTTACTGTTGTAAACTTAACATGTTTAGAAGCAACCATTTATCTCCTTGGATGATAGAACCACTGACAGCCCAAACCTCAGGTTCTCTTTAACTTTCCTCTGGTGTTTAATTCTTACCGTGTTCTATGGATCTGTGTCCCTGTGTCCCTCTTTATACTTGTATCACAAACTCCTGGCTTCAGGATGTGCCTTTCTAGAGCCAAATTCCAATGATACCACTCCTCAACTCAAAGGCCTTTCACACTTGCAGCTGCTGATTCTGCCTAGAGGAGTCTCCTGATGGAATTTTTCCCATTGCCCCTGTGGATTCATGTCATCGACTACACCAGCTATATAATTTCTTGCCTAATATTTCCTGCCAACTATGTAATATTTCTTACCTAATATTCTTTTTCAGTACCAGCTCACTTTGCTTTCCAGGCTTGTCCATCATTGCCCTACCTACCTATTCATTAAACACTTATGGAACACCCACTGCATGCCAAGCACTGGGCTACTGATGCAGCAGTGAGCAACAACACATAAGATCCTTGTCCTCATAGAGATTTTTTTAAAGATAAAAAAATTAAAAATGATACACAATTTCAGAACAAGGTGATAAGAAATTAACAATAGTCATTATTTTGCTTGTGTGATCTTCAAAGTAGTTGCTCAGATTACCAGATAAAGGCATGCAAAATTGATCAAACAGTATGAGCACTAACTGTTCCTTTCAATGAACTAATAGAAACCAGTACAATTATCTTACCTATCTTGTGTGTGTGTGTATATATATAATATATGTATATATTATATATATAACCCTTTTCTCCTTTCCCTGTTCCCAGTTCTTTCCTTTTGAGCAGTTTCTTTCCATTTCACAATATGTATTGTACCTTTTGGATCTTATTGACTCTTTCAGGTTCTTACAGTAGGGAGATAATACGATGTTTACACATTTGAGTCCGATTTAATTCACTTATGAGTATGGTCTCTGGCTGTATCCATTTACATATAAAAGCCTCGAGTTTATCTTTCTTTGTAGCTGAGTAATACTCCATTGTATAAAAATCCCACATCTTTTTTACCCATTCCTCAGTTGATGGGCATTTGGGTTGTTTCCACTATTTACCTTACAAATTTTGCTGCTATAAACATGGGTGCACATATATCCCTGTGGTATGACGTTTTAGTTCTACTGGAAAAATACCCAGAGCCTAGGGTTGAGCTAGGCAGAGATTACTGAGATGCCAAGGGCAAGCGAGCCCAGAAAGACAAAATTAACCTCATCAGCTCACACTGGGGAGAAGCCTCAGAGAAAACTGTGCTTGAACAAATGATAGGAGATTGTTTTGAGTTTCCTGTTAAAACAGCACTCATGAGTAAATGCCGGGTAAGTCATATTTGAGGAAAGAACCTTGCACGCTACTATGATTTCACAGATTTCCCACTCCGTTCTTTGAATAAAAGTTTGCTTCTACCTCCAGGCCTTTCTCTTGCTCTTGATAATCCTGTTCATCAGGATCTCATGGCAGGATCCTGTCAATATATTTCTCAGAGTCACCTTTTCACTAACCTCTTAAATCAATCTAGTCCCCTGCTTCCCGGTACTCCCGCCATAGCCTGTTTACTTCCTTTCTATGCAGTCACCTGAGGTTTCCTTCAATCTACTTGTGAACTGAATCCCTTCTGTTCTGGAATGAAAGTCCCTACAGCCTTTCTGCCTGTCTTGTTCACATCACCTGGCCCAGTGCCTGACTCATGGAAGGTGTCAGACAAGAGTTGCTAAACCAAAGGGTGATGAATACAAATGAATTTGAATAAATGCAAAAAAGAAAGGCAGGCATACGTGCACGCACGAAGGTTTGTTCTGTATTGAGTGAGTTGATTCTGCAGAAAAGTCAAGTGCATTGTACTTCCCTAGAGGTAAACCTGCCACATAATTTTCACCAATTCTTTATTGAACAGAAGAGATACACGTTCACATATTTTGATGTCTGCACAAGCTGAGGTTTATTTTAAAAAAATAAACCCCTGAAAATTTACTTACAAGTGCCTAAAAAAATAAAAACGTTGAATGGGCAGACTGAGAGGAGCATAGATGAACACATAGGGAATAAAGTTTACCACAAAGCTGATGCTTAAATTAAGTGATGGCTGTAGAGGTGTTCACTATAAAATTCTTTCCAATGTGGTTGTTTCAAACTTTTCATAAATACTGTTTTGATAGAAAAAGTACTGAAGTGTATTCCTGCTCTCAAGAAAGTTCAAGTTCAAACTCCTCTACCCTCTGCTCTTCTAGGATTGTACAAGATAGTAGATGATTACTACATATCTGAAGTGGAGGTTGGAATTTCTACTTGGTTGGCTCTGGAACCCACCATGGAGATCGGAGGAGCACACTTTATCTTTGGATGGTGTGTGTCAACGTGGGTCATGGGGGCATGGTCTTGGGGGTCTGTGTCTGGTCTCGGGCCTTTTCCCCTTTGAGATTCTTCTACTTTGTTCTCTGGCCACCATGAACTAAATAGCTTTATTCCCTGAAATCCTTCTGCCATGTCTTTCTTGGTTTGGAGCCATCTGAAGATAGACTGAACCCCCTTAAAATGTGAGCCAAGTTAAACCTTTCCTTTTTTGAGCTGTGGGTGTCTGGTATGGTGTTAGCAACATAAAATCCAGTACATCTGATTTAGCACTAAATGTTGTATGGTATTCATAGGTGGCAAGATGTCCTACATTAAAAATTGTGTGCTCATATGTTTAACAATAAGTTTGGTAGGCAGAACCTTGGTTTTCTACTCCTTGTTTAGCCTAAGATCTAGCTGCTGGTTCCTGGGAATTCAGACCCATTAAAGTGTGAGTTGACTTGTGTGTGTCCCTTGTTGCAATAGGAGAGATTGTCTTCTCAATTGTGACTCATTAGCCTCTTGTCTGGATATAAGTGCCCTTGTCATTGTTAAAGTGACTGAGTGTATTTCCCTCCTGTAGGCTTGTGTGTCTTTTCTCCCTTCTTTTCTTGTTTTTGGTGGTTCTAAGATGGAACAAACTATCATTATAATAATAATAGTAATAATGACATTAATTAATAATAAGCAGAATTAAAATGGGTGTTTCCCACTAATGAAACCATTTCATTTGCCTTACTTCATTTGATTGTTACAATCATGCTGTGATGCATAGACCAATAATATCATGCACTACACCTATTTTACAGTTGTGGAGTTTGTGATATGCATTTGGGAAGTAACCTGGCCAGGTTCATTTTAGGGTACAAAGTTAATGAGCTGAAATTAGAATCTAAGTTTCTGACTTCTAATTAAGTCATCCTTACTTAATACCCAACTGAAAAGGCAGGCAAATTATTATTACTTAATTTTTCCAGGAAGGGTGAAGCTTTAGAGGAAATAGGATGTCAAGGAAAGGCTTACAAATATAACTACAGGGAATACGAGTTTTCCCTGGGTGGAGTTCAGGCCATGCCATTGCAGACTCTTAAATCAGTGTTTTCATCTTGTTCCCCCATGTTTAATGTAGCATCTGTTCCTTCAGAAAGGTTAGTCCTCAGATACGGACTCTCCCACTGAAATTGTCATGACCTGGAGAACCTTTGAGGGTTGGTGAGTGTGAGTTGCTCAGGAAGGACTCTTTCTAGGTGGCTATCATGCCTGTCTCGTGCTCCTCCTGTGTTCCCCTCTCTGGTCACCTATTCAGGTGGAACACATTGGTGTGGAGGGTTAATTGCCATTGCCCATCTCTAGGAAGCTCTTAGAAATATTCCCCAGTGCCATCTGCCCATGTCTTTTACTGCCAATTAATTCCCCTTTGCTTTGAACTTCCTAATACGGGAATTGATGAGGGGTGACTACAGAGTCACATATTCCTGGATCTGAAAGTCTACTCCACCGATTCCTACCTGTGAAACCAAGCATGTGGCTCGGCTTATGTAAGCTCCTGTCTTATTCTCTATCTAATGAGATGGCATCTGCTCCATGGACTTATTATAAAGATCAAATGATACCATGTCCATCCAGGGTGTAGGTCCATCTTGTTGCTCTGTATGTACTCCTAAGTGTTGGTAAGAATTTTATACAAAAATTCCCTTTCTGGGTATATATCCCATTGAAATTAGGATCTCAAAGAAATATGAGCCTCCCCTCTTTATTGCAACAGTATTCACAGTAGGTAAGATGTAAAAACAGCCTAAATGGTCATCAGTAGACAAGTGGTTGAAGGATGTGGTATGCACACAGAACGGAATTGTATTCAGCCTCAGGAAAGCAGGAAATCCTGCAACAACAACAAGGTGAATCAACCTTAAAGACATTATGCTAAAAGAAATGAGGACATAGAAGTGCTTCTAGGAAAGTTGATATAACTTATTTCTATCTAATTGGAAGATATTTCATCAACATATTTTCATAATCAGAAAAGTCTTGCAATAAGACATCTTTAAGTAGCGGTGTAACTATGAAGTAAGATTTTAATTTGCTTGGTACTAATCAGCAAAATTCACCATTTTCCTGAATTCATGATCCTCACTAATCTTTCTCTCTCATCCTGTAGTGATTGGAATTTTCACTTGGTGAGGTATCGACCTTATTTTTGTTGCTTGTTCAATATGCTCCACAGAGGTAAATAACCAAAGCCTGTTGCTTTCATAACTTCCCAGAATAAATTAGAATTTGGGTGACTGGTTCTCAAGGTCATTGTATCTCCATCTTCCCTACCGTAAGGATCTGATCTACAGGTATAAATGAGGGGAGCTTAATCTACTAGTCTCCTGACTCTTTAAACTAAATGATTCCTAAAGGTTATATTATGGCTCTACTTGAAATTCGTCGGTGGATATCCAGGCTCTTGGAATGAGGATCGAACCCCAAGTCACCCGATGTGCCTGCCCCACCTTCTACTACTCTGTTTCTTTTCTTCTTTTGCTTCATCTCGGGCTTCTTTCCAGTTTCATGCTTCTTTCTGCCAAGAGGCCTTGGCTCCTGATACCCATCTGACTCACTCCATCACTCCCTGACATTCAGCTTCCTGCCCTTGACCTGGGAGTCTAGCACACCCACTCCATGATCCCCAATTTGTGCTTATTTCCTTGGTTCCCTTTATAGCATTATTACATGTGCATAAATCCCTGGATAACACATTGCTTAGCTTGCATCTCTTTGAAAGCCACAGAAATGCAAAAGACCGTAAAAGGCCACTACAAACAGTTATGCACTAACACATTGGATAACCTATAAGATATGGATAAATTCCTAGAAACATACAATCTACCAAGGGTAAATTATGAAGAAGTAGAGAGTCTGAACAGATCAATGGAGAGTAAAGACATAGAAGCAAATAAGCAGAAACATTTCAACAAAGAAAAGCTTAACACCAGATGGTCTAGCACCTTTAAAAAAAAATTGAACAATTCCTCTACATAATCTATTTACATTTCCCAGATTTACTGAAAATTATACAGTAACCACCTTTGTTTGGGGAACTAAAAAGCAGGCTAGTTTTGCACTTAATGAGGAATTCCTTTAAGGCAATTAGATTTGCTTAAGGAGAAATCTGGTTGCTATTTCCATGGGTCAGTAGAACAAACAGTGCGTGAGCATCTATGGGAGTCAGACCAGGCGACACGAGAAAGCCAATCACTGTACCCCACCCCCACTCACCACCCTGCATTTGGGCAGAAGGAATCTTGTCTAGGTCCACTAGCAGGAGGAAGAAGTGTTGCTGACACAACCACTAGGAAGAATCATGAAGTCCACAAGCTTTTTATCCTTTCTATCCCCTGCACAACTGTCCTACTTGTCACCGTTCCCCTTTCAACATCTCCAGCTCCCAGACCATCAGTTCTTGATTTCTTAGCTTTCACATGTGTACTTAATTTCCCAGCAGCTGTGAGTGGCTTAATGTGCTGTCCTTTACTTGGGATTTAATTAAGAAAAACAAAGGAAATGGGTACGTTGTAGAGATTGGAGAGCCTGAATCTTTACTGGTAGAACCGCAGTCAACAGATAAAGCAATAATGCTGATTTGCTTGGAGCTGGGGAAGGAAGCCTGTGCTTTGCACTTCCTCCATACAGTTTGGCCAGCATTAGTGTGTCCTCTGTGCTAAACAAAAATATGGGTTCCAGAGGTCAGCATGGCACTGAGAGCTCCTGGACCCCATTCTTCCTCTTCTGCAACTCTTTGATGACAGCCTAAACTCTCCTCTTAAACAGGCCTAATGGGTGCCGTACTTGGAAATGCTTTGATGCAGCCTGCAGCCTCCATTGTGGAAAAGAAGCTCTTTCTTTCCTAGAGGTGACACAATAAGGATGTTTGGTGGTTCTGCTGTAGTCCCGCCTGTAGGGAATAGGTGACCAATTCTTATACTCAAGGGATAGTTGATTCTTTAGCTAAATGTAAGACACATAAATATGAAAGTGCTTGATCAGTTGCTGGTGGGACTGGGTGGAGGACATTCTTTGAAGTGGTTTTATAGAAATTTTAATTTCTCCATGTGGAAAAACAATGTTATATATGTGTGATCATACCTAAGTAGGCACAGTAATGAAAATCCCAAGTGAATAGTGAAATATGTGAATATATTTTAATTTCAATCAACTTTTAAGGAAAAAGAGGTTTACATATTTGAAAAGAAAGAACTGAAAATTTGCACTTCAACAGGGATTACTTAAATAAATTCTTTTCTTCTAAGAGCAATTGCACTGTTTTCCAAAATACTCCATCAGATGAGTCTCTCTTGATTTACTTCCTCTTCTGTCCACCTTCTCTGGGAAGGCTTTACCTGATTCCCATACTTGTGCTCTTTGGAGGAGGTGATTTAAGGAAGGTCTACTGATAGACTAAGTTCAAGATCATAATGAAAAAATAAAGAGAGTGAAGCCCCACTTCCCTGTTGCCACCCCGGCCAAAGTCATGTTGTGCTTCTTCTGCTTCTTGTTTTCAATGACTTTCCGGGAAGAGATTGTCATGTGTCCTTGAGTTCACATTCTTGGCATCGGCAGGTATGCCAGCGGTGCTAGTTAATTCCCAGTTAAACAGCAAAGAGCTCTTGTACATCCACCAACCCCCTTCAGAGATACAATGGGGCGCACGGTGCCACGTCACTCATAGTAAGCGTCCACCCAAATGGCAGCAGATCTCTTCAAAGCCCTGGGGGAGTAAAAATAGAAATCAAGAGGTGAACCTATCATGGGGAAGTTCTTTCTCTGTGGTCCATTGCTCTTCTGCCTGGCTCAGGGCAATGCCATTTCTGGACCTATCTTATACGCACCATTATCTGTTGACCAATGGAGGATATAAAGACACTGAATTGCTTTTTAGGAAATGGGTTCACTTTTCCTTTGTGGATAACAGTTGAGCTTTGCCTTCATTTTAGTCTGTTCTATTCCCATAGACCTCTATGCCAACCCGTCTCCTATCTTCTACTTATCCTACTTTCTAATTAGGAAGATAGTTTTCTAGACTCAGCAATGAAGAGGACAGATGGGGTCCTGTCCCTGTGGCATTCCTGATCTGGCTTGGTAGATATGTATTACGTAAGTCATCACCCAGGAGGACAGAACCAGGCACCACAACAGGATGTGATGGATTAAGTCTTGGACATCAGCAAAGAACACAGGGAGGAAAAGGAGTTTGAGATGAGCCTTGGATAATGAATGGGAATTGACACAGGGGATGGAGGGCAGCTGGCGATTGAAAGAATGCTCTCAACAGAAGAAAAAGTGCCAAAGCAGGGAGATTTGTAGCAACTAATGGTCGACCAGCTGCCTGGAGTGCAGGGAGGGCACAGGGCATTGTGGAGTTTGAAGTGGGGGCACTAGACAGGGAGCAGATGAGCAGAGGCCTGGCCTTTATGGTCTTCTTCATGGTATCTTTTAAACCTGATTTTAAAAGAAAGTTATTAAGCCCAGGCCACTGGCTGTTAATCTGCTGAGCACAATGGCCTCTAGGGGAATGTGTACGAGTAGCTGAGGATAAGTGTGGATTTTCAATTCTTGCAGCCCTCACTCCCACGGTCAGGCACCAGCCGGGTGCACATCTGCCCAACTGGAGCCTGTGGCCATCTGCATCTACAGCAGTGCACCCGAAAGTTCGGAAAGTTCTCTATGTTTGATCTGAGCATAGGGGAAGCTGTATGGGACGCAGGGTACAGAGACAAGCGAGACATAGCCTTGGTGTCAAAAAGCCTGAAATATGCAGGCCGGTGGGCATTTTCACTTGGAGCACTTGGAATGCGAGAGGGAAGTGGTATTTTCCCCTGTAGATTCTTGTGTTTGTGTGAGCTCGTGGGTGCTCTTTAACAAATGGTTGCTGAAAGAATGATTCACTAGCCAGTGTACAGTCTGGGGACTCACAGTGAGAGACAATGCACGCTGTGAGCCCGGAGAAACTGTGCTCTTACCTGATGATATCTCCAAATGCTGTCAACATGGGCTTGTTCACATACTGCAGCCCATGCTTGGCACACAGGGACCTCACCAGTGGTGCCACTTTGTGATAATTATGGCGTGGCATGGTGGGGAAAAGACTAAGGAAACAGATGGGAGATATGGAAGTTAGACCTAAAAGAAAACCTGAAGGAGATTTATTTCCTGTATTACCAAATAAAATTATATCAGCAATGCATATCCAACCTTAACCTGGCCCAGTCCTTCTGGGAAGTTCAAAATCTCTTACCAAAACACTCTCATCTTATATCGCATCACCTCTGCAAGTCATATGGATGTTGAATATTTAGCAAATGCTCATAGGACAAATATTAGGCCCAGTCAATATGTTTATTTTTGCCAAATTCAAATGAAAGTATGGATTCTCTATCATTCTGAATTGCCTAGGAGAGCTGGAGATAACTTTCTGCCTCCCTTTATCTCTGTCTCTTTCTGCTTCTCTTGTTTTTTATTGTCTAACTCCTGCCTCATAAATGGGTGAGTCTGCACTAAGGACTAGCCACTGTTTATGTCGGGAAAGTTCTAGGTGAGCAGTAAGGACTGAAAAGATATCTGTCTTATCTAAAGTTTTTCACTAATTGGCCAAGTGACTTTCTAGGACTGTGACCAATTCTTTGACAAAAAGCAAATGATAATTCTTTTTTTGTTTTGCTGAGGGTTTAAAGACTAGTATAGAAAATGGCAAAGTCCTATGAACAAGTATGAGACCATTTTCTTTCTGTGAGTCTCCTAGGTATGGCTTAAACAAAGAAGGGGAAAGTGCTTCCTCTGAGAATCATGAGTGGCTCTTCAAGTGTTATTGTTCTTTCTTTTTAATGGCATGTCTACTTGACTGGCCTGTTGGTTAATGTGTTGCCAGATACCATTGGCAAATTACTTAGAGGAATCAATTTCATTGTTGATTATTTTGTAACATTGGCTCTACAGTAGTAGAGATTTAATTTAAACTGTAATTAAATTTCAACACAACTTGGTTACCCAGTTGTGTGACTTTTCTTGGGTTTTACTAACAAACCAAATGCACAGGAAAAAAACCCCACCAAATTCTAAGGTTTCCTGTAGCTAAAACTAAATTACTGGTACTTTTCTAAGATTTCACTTCATTTGCTGACAGTTGTTACATTTCCTTCTTTTCTTTCTTCCTTCTGTCCTTCCTTTATAATTGGTGCTAATAGAAAAGTAGTAGGTGTTAAAGATTCCTGACTATTTTTTCCCTCTGAGCCAAACTACCCTACTTTGGACTGTATTTGGGACTGTTACATGTGACAGTCCTCTCCGCATTACGGGCTGTTTCTATGACTCACTGGTGCTCGATTTGGAAGTTCAGGTGCCCAGTGAACCAGTCATTGAAAAAAGACTGTTCAATATTACAGGTGGCCAAGACCTGCAAAGAAAAAGCTTGCATCAGATATCAATGAATCCAGGTGTCAGACAAATGAAATGCTTATGTATCTTCTTATTGAGCCAACCATCAACACATGCTTATTGAGTACCTATTTTGTATAAAGAAACTATAAGGAATATTGGGGACAGTCCCAGGCTTCAATAAGTTTAACACTTAACTATGCAGGAAAATATTTTGCTAGGAAGTATACAAAATAATAGCTATAAAAGTATATAGAATTCAACGGAGATTCACTACACACTCTTAAGATTGTGGTGTCATGGATGGAAACACTGGCAGATGATGATGGGCTCAGAGGGTTATGGTAGAGGTTGTAGGGGGGCTTAGGGCCTTTTCCAGAGTGGTTTGAAGAACTTCTGAATGAGGAACAAGGTATTCAAGGATCCTAACCAAGGGTTCTGTTAGAACCCTAGAAGGTTCTAGAAGGTTCTAGAAGCATACTCCAGTACAAATAGTTTCCTCTGGAATCTTATGTCTTATATGTTATACATTTATAAAACATTGCCCTGAGAGGAGGCTCACAGGTTTCTCCAGACTCAAGGATTAAGAATCTGTACAAATAACATTCCTTTCAATGCCTTTTTATGATGTAATTTTTGCTGGGGTGGCTGCCATTTTGAATGTCAGACCACAGTTGTTCTATGTTAGTGTTACTTAAAGTGTAGTTCAGAAAATTTGAAATAGTTCAGGATATTTAATGGGATCTTCTAGATCAAAATGGTTTCATAAGATTTTTGACACATTATTTTCCATTTTCATTCTCAATTTTTCATGCTTAAACAGTGGAATTTTCAAGAGGCTAAGTATGAGATGGCTTTATCCCTTTGAAGTTAATATTATTAGCTTTATTCTTATTATTTTAAAATTAATCTATAAATATTAAAAATTTCTCATTTTAAACTTCAAATATAGATCTCAAATGGGTATGACATAGAAACAAAAGCTCTTTGAGTTTTCAATAACTTTTTTTTTTTTTTTTTTTTTTTTTTTTCTGGTACCGGGAATCGAACTGACTACCTTGCACTTGCCAGGCAGGCGCTTTTGCCGCTGAGCTAAATCCCCAGCCCCTCAATAACTTTTAAGAGTGTAGAGTTTTTATTGCTTTTAGTCATTGTAAATGACATGGAAGGTATTTGAATGACCTGGACTCCGGCAGGTTGCTGGAGGGATTTTTACAACTTCCTATAATAGCTATAAACACAATATGGCAACATATTATTTTAATTAAATTTTTTAATATAACTTCATTCCAGCATCATTGCAAGGTAAGGTGAATGGAAAAAAAAAACACTAAGTGGATCACTGTAATAGATATTTTCAGGGATTCGCAAACAAGACAAGGTGAAATATTAATAAATCCCTTCTCTATAAGCAAGGCAAAGAACCAACTAGGAACATGTTTATAACTTATATGACAGACAATGTGTTCATGCCTTTACTCTACAAAGAATTACTGAAACTCAAAAATGTGTAAATACTCAGAACAGTAAGGGCACTAGCAAGCAAATCACAGGAAAAGAAATATAAAAAGGCAACAAATATTTGAAAAGAAATCATCCTAACAAAGATTAAGTTGATAAATGAAAACTGAAAAATAAAAGAAGTGGTTTATGACAAAAATGTGGGAGAAGTATCCCTGTATATCCTTCAGGAAGTCGTTGAGCTTTGGGTATGAGCTTGCAGAAGCTCAGTAGAGCCAGTAGAAAGGGCTGGGCCATAGGAGGTAGGGTTGCTGTGTTGATCATAGCTTTGCTAAGCAGTAGCGGCATGTTTGGTGAGCATGCCATGACCCCTCACTGCAATGCCCTATCTATATAATGAAACATGGTCCTTATAGGTGTAAGATTCATTCTGTAATTTTAAGATCGCAGATTTACTCAAAAGGCTATGTACTGTGGGAGATTAGAGGAGAGATCATCAAGTCTTTTTTATAGAGTGACAGATAGTAAATATTTTAATTCTGTTAGAGATACTCAGCTCTTCTATTGTAGCACAAAAGCACACAGCTAATATGCAAATGAATGAACATGCCTGTGTCCCAATAAAACTTTACTTATACAAACAAGCAATGGGCCAGATTTGGCTCGTGAATTTTAGATGACTGGCTCTTAGTTTAGAGGAAAGTCTCTGGGTATAATCTGCTTATGTCACTGATTAGTTGTGTGACCTTATACAAGTTCCTGGACGTTTCCATGCCTTGGTTTTATCATCTTGTAAAGTGAATATGTGCACTATTTGTACTGCAAAATGTTTCACAGAGCCTGAGCCTTGGAGTGCATTCTACAAAGCTGAGTTCTTCTTGTGTGAGGTAACAAGACGCTAAGTCAGCCTGGTTTGAAGGGCTCTCCCTGAGGATTTCCATCTTTACCTGGGTGCTGAGCCAGTCTCGGTTCTCCTCTTTGCTCATCCTCATTGGTATGTGGCTCATCTGGGTAACATATGCGATCCATGGACTTTCAAGAAACCTTTTGGGGAACAAAAGCAGGGAGCAATGATTCTTGAGGGTGTCATAGCTGCATTTGCTAGGCTTGCATAACCTTGGGCCGAGCTGGCCAAAAATTGGAGGAATCAGAAGAAGTTCCAAGATTTCAGTAATAGGAGGTCTTTCATGTACCTCTTTGAATGCCTTTCAATCTAGAGTTGATGCACTGACAGTGTGCCATTGGACTTGCCCTGTTTCCTAACTCATGGGAACAGCGCCTCTGAAGATTTCTGTAGCTCTAATGCAGGGATGAAAAAACCATCAGGTTCTCCAAGAGCACATGCAAAGTGGTTGACAATGTTCAAATACTATCTTGGCACCTGCCTTAGTCCTTACATGTCCTATCATGTCAGGTAGGTGATTAAATCTCTCCAAGCTTCAATTCCCTTAGCAGAAACATGAAGACGATACTATCTCTATTGTTGGACTGTACCAGGATTACATCAAACAAGATAATACATGTAAAGGCTTTAACAGAGTCTGATGCAGAGTAGCTATCATTATCCCCTAATTATTGAGGGTTTAGAGCAATAATTAACAAAATGAGGAATAAAAAATCGGAAAGCAGAAGAAAACCATTTAGGCAAAATGATGGCTTGAAGTTATTTTGATTTTGGGAAAAAAAATCTCTAGTCCTAAAGTAACCTTTAAAAACTGTCCTATTGTGACTATTGGTGGAGGTTACGGTATCTAACTAAATGTAAGGAGCTAGGAACAAATTAAATGCTGCACTTGGGAATAAAGCTAGTTAGAAAAATGAGATTGGGCAAATTCTTTTTGCAATTAGCTTGTCTTGTTCAACTACCTCAGTTATTTATTTATTTATTATTTATTTTTTACATTCCTTAAAAACCCCAGGTCCAGACAGTGGCCATGGTGTCATAATCTTTGACTCATCACACATAACTCTGACAAGGATGGTAAGACGACCATCTGGGTAATCGAAGTAAAAGCTCGTTCTTACTTGACGACATATATGAGCAACACGGTTCCGAAAATTCCATAGAAAGAGCCAAATGTGATGAAATGTCGAATGTAAAAGCTGCTGACAAATGCAATGTCCTGCAAGAAAAAGCACTTAAAAGTTAGGTGCTGCAAGCATTTCATTTCCTCTTCACTGGGCTGGGGTTCCTTCATGTGCTGTCTCAATCTTATGCCCTGTTACTCCAGGAAGCTACCTCTGGGGAGCACCAAGCATTCTTACATCCCCTCTTCTACCCGGCCTAGTTTCTACCAGGAGTCACATACTCACCACCCAGTACTTTCGAAGGTACATCACTTGCATGGATTGCAGATTGAAATACCCAGGCATGAGCAAGGGGAGCCCAACTGAGAAAGAACAACAAAAAAGGTAGTAAATCAATGAGCAGAAGGCAACCCCAGGGCAAGCCAGCAGCTGTCTGTCTAACATGCACTCCCAGCCTGAGAAAGGAAGAGAGCAGAGATCGTTGACAACAGCCTGGACTCCACTAGGTTTTCCAAGTTCAAGAGGCTGAACTAGGCATTTGATCAGTAGCTCCAGGTTCAAGTTCTGTCAGAGCAGCTAGGGAAGCATTGATCTGTGTCATTTTTGATGCCATTGGGAGCACAGAGAACACGAAGATCCTTTGGCTTTGGACTGAGACCGTCTCTTTAACCTAGCTCTAACTGGGGTCCTCTGAGCTCTCTTCTTGACTGGGCCTTGACCTTAGCCTATGAGTTCTGCAAACTCTCAACACAAACGATTTCACCTCCCTGCCCCCACCAACGTTTAGAAACTTGAACCGACATTAGCACAGATTTTGAGTTCAAGGCCATATCTCTGGGATGACCCCAACCCCTTTCAGGTTCTCTTTAAAACTCTATGCTCCTCAAAGAATTTATCATTTGTTCCAGCCAAAACTTGAGTATAAGTGCCTGATCCCCTTTTTCTTAGATCATTCATTTAAAAATGTGCAGTTGTAAATTCTTCCTCTCTCCCTTTGAGATTTATCTTCCACCAACCAGAGTCCTAGGAGTCCTTCCTTTGAAATGCTACCCTCAGGAAGGATGGGCACTACCTCCCAGCCTCTGCGGGAGAGTCTGCCTTCCCTAAGTGCTAATCAGCAGACATTGGCCTAAGCTCATCACACTGGCCAATGTCCCCACCGCAACCCCATCTTTTGGTGTCCTTCAGTTGTTTTCTTCAGCATGCCCAAGCATTTCAAAGCCTGTCCTTCACTTTTGTGTCAGACAATTCGTCTCAGTTCATACTGAGGTATCTCTCCCCTGTTGTAGAAGTCTGAATACAATCTGTCTTCTTTAACAATTTTCCAGCTCTGTTTCTCTAGGAAGGTTTGAATTATACTTTATTTGTACCCACGGTCCTAAGCTGACATTGGAGGGGAAAGGAGACGATGAAGCAGCTCTTGGAGCAGTGGAGTTTGTGAGGTGGGCATTCTGCAGTGAATTTGCACCCTGCCGCTCATCCCTCATATGCTGAGGACAGACTGTGTCACGACAGAGAGAGGAGGTGAAGACACATTTTTCACATAAGTTCAGAAAAATAAATGCTTTCTTGTGCAACTGCATATTCAGGTCAGGTGCAGTTAGCTTCATTTCAGAATGAAGCACCAATGTCCCTGTTGGGTTTTGCAAGAGAAGGGTCAGAAGATGGGTGTAGGATGGGAAAACTGAGTCCAGCTGTACAACGGGCAGCAAACCATGGTCTGCGGCACGTTGCCGGTGGTCGCCAGTGGCCCACATGTAGGCAATAAACATCACCTGCAGGGGGTGTCCCAGCCTCAGCCCTGCTGGCACTTGAGGCAAGGCAGTTCTTTGTTATGGGCTCTCCTGTGCCATATGGAATGCCCGGCAGCATCTCTGCCTTCTACCTGGAGGATGCCAGTAACGCTCTCCATCAGTGTATCTCCTGACATTGTCAAATGTGCCCTGCGGAGAAAACTGTTCTCTGTTGAGAATCACTGGCCTACGGACACAGTTTGGCTCCTTCCTTGATTTTGGTTTATTTCCCAAATGTGTAGGTGTGCTTTAGATGAGCAGATATAGGAGTTTCTTAAACATTTCTTTGTGAGCTAGCATGAGTTTGATTGTGGTGCAGGAGGGTCAAGGCTCTTTGACTATGATATTCTTCCACTAATATCAGAATTGGTCAGTGAAGCTTAATTTGCTTCCAATCCTGGCCAACACACGCACATGTAGAGACATATCTTTACGTGTAGATCTCGTACATTCTAGACCCATATGTAGGTCATGGGAACAGCAAGCTTTCCTCCGCACAGAAGCTTGAAGAGTGACTTTCAACTCTGGTTTCTACTTTTTCTGGCAGCACACTATAAATGCTTCAGTATTTTTTCCACCTCTTTTCCCTCTCTGTACAATGCCAGTATTCTTTTCTGTTGATCATATTTAGCCTTTTCAAGATGTGAGTCCCAGATGCAGGTCCTCTTGATTGGCATTGTTCCTTCCCACCCTCATGGGTCCTTCCTTCCTTCCCTGTCCAAAGCCCAGAGGGATGACATGCCTATTGAAAATGTCTATTTGCTTTTCCACCTTTCCTGTTCATATTTTTACACAGGTAGGTCCGAACGAAGACATGCTGGCTTTCTCAGGGACAGTAAGATGAGCTGTTCCCCGAGGGAGGAGTCTAATCACACCTGGCCTGACAAGTGCATGCGTTAGGGAAATCAAATGATAGGGAAAGTGACTCTGGGAAACTCACGCATGTAGAAGTACAGGTGCTGCTTTTCATAGTTGATGTACTTGATTTTCTTCTTGCCATACTGAATGGAACAAGAAAAATAAAATAAAATAAAATAAAATAAAATAAAATAAAATAAAATAAAATAAAAAAGAGACAATACCTCTGGTCATAACTC
>NW_004955511.1:1927921-2010320 GCF_000276665.1 Chinchilla lanigera | reverse complement strand
TGTGTGTGTGTGTGTGTGTGTGTGTGTGTGTTTGTGTGTGTGTGAAATCTCTATAGATAGAACCATCTGATTAGTATCCCTTGGATACTGAGATACTAGAATATCCAGAACTGAAATGACAGTAAATATTCTGGCATCATTTTGCTTTAATTAAACATAAGCAATTCTTGCACCAGTGGATTATTTCATTTTACTGTGAGGACTTTGATCTCCTTTTGAAAACTCTTGTGGAAATCACTTTGAAGTTTGTCTGCCTTATGTGCAATGGGATGGAAACTGGACAGGGAACATTGGATGAGTTTTTCTAGCTCTTCTTCAATTGTAGTATTAGGATTCTACCTGAAGTACAGGCTCCTTTATTTCATCCAGTTCATACTGCTATGGTTTGGATCTAAAATGTGTCCCCAAAGTCTCATGTGTTCATTTAGAGGTGGGGCTTTGGGGAATTACTGGATCTTGGGGGCACTCTACTCATCAGTAGGCTGATCCATTGATAAGTCTGTAGCTGGTGTGCTGTTAGGAGGTGAGGTCTGCTTGAGGCAGTTGTTGGGGCGTGAGCTGGAAGGTGTATTATCTCCGATCCTTCCTTATCTCTCCTTCCTTGCTGCTATGAAGTGAGCAGCTCTTCCACCTTGTACTTTCCACCATGCTGGTTCTGCTTTGGAGCTGCTAACCATGGACTGAACCCACTCAAACTGTGAATGAAACAAACCCCTCTTCCTTTATGTTGTGAGTGTCAAGTATTTAATCACAGCTACAGGAAAGTAATTACTTATGAAATGGTCTTGTGACTAAGATACAGGCATGGCCTCTCCAACTTGGCCCAGCTTTGCTCTTCTCTCCCCTCAGGGCACTGACACGGTGACTTACTAACACATAGAGCATTACAGGACAGTTACACATAGATAGAAGTTTGACTGTATATAGCATAAACATACTCTCCTTACTGTTCATCCTCCTCGGAGGATGGTTCATTTCCTAGGATTTCACTTGTTTAATATGGCCAGGGCTCAGGGCACATAGCAGTAAATGCTTTGAGAGGATGCACAGAAGTGATGGCTGCATCTCTGTCTCATGGTGATAGTAAATGTATTGTCCACCCAAGGAATAAATGATAATTCATACCCAGCCTATATTTTTCTATATTTACTCTGTTCTACACTATAGGGAGTGTTGGACTCTTGTTTTTACTGTTCAGTTCTCCTTTCCTATGTATAGATGTTTTTCCTTTATTCAGATAGTATAGGTGGCCCTTCCTTCTCTTATAGTCACAAATAAAAAGCCACATGGTGATGAAGTAAAATAGCCATTTTCAATTGTTCCCCAAGCTCCAAGTACATATATAGTACGAAACAAGGAAAATGCACTGACGGCAAAGTGCTTGGGAGTTAGCGAACCTAGGCGGGCTGGTTGAGTGTACCCTGAAGGAGGATCCTAAGTCTTGCTGGATATGAGCACAGAATATGGAAGATTTAGTCAACGCTTGTTAAGAAATTGATGTTTCAGGAAAGTGTTAGAAAGGCTGTCAGGAAAGAGGGAAGCAAAAAAAGTGCAAGCCTCATCAGCAATGCTTTTGAAGGGAACCTATGGAAGCATAGAGCCTAAATACGTGTAAGTAATATCTTGTAGAGTGGCTTTAGAACTAAGGCAGGTAAGACTCTGAGGTCTTAGGAATGCGTCCCCAAGGCACCTGCAGAAGCTGGAGAGGTGGCTTCCACGCTTCGTGAGGATGTGACATGTGCACTACAGAACATCATCTAGAAGGCACAACCGGGGAGAGTCAGGCTCCTGGCCTTGGAGGGACCATTAGTGACATCAACATACTACAATTCCGGGATGAACACAGATGGCCACAAACATCAGGAAAGTCCAGCGTATTTATGGAGCCCTTGTCAAAAGCAACTGATCTGTGATCACAGCCAACAACTTTAAACACTACTTGTAAGCAGAAGACCCTGTTTCCTATTTCAGGTGGGGCAGAGGACAAATCTTCTAATGTTGGGAAAATTTGTTTTCAAAAGTTGCACAAACTTTGGTTGATGTACCAAATAGGTTCAGGCAACAACTGACAAAACTAAACTCCCAGTTTTTATTTTTTATTTTTTTGGTACTGGGAATCAAACTCTAGGACCTCGTGCTTGCCAGGCAAGAGCTGTGCTACTGAGCTACATCCTCAGCCCTAAGCTCCTATTTTTTAATTGCCAAGTTTTTCTAGAAGACATCATCATTTTCCTATGTATCTGACCCTTGGGAGCTGTCGTTTTCCCTCAAGGAAAGACATTAGAGCTATGTGGTTCGCATATAAACAAATATAAACTAAAAACAACAGCATTGTCTTTTCTAATGGGACTAGCATTAGTTGAGAGAGCTAGATATTTAGATGTTTGTGGCCTAGTGCTTATTGAATGTACTGATTTCCTTGTCTTCATGAACATCTGTCCATATCCTCGCTAGGTCTTGGAGAACTATGCCACTCTTGGTAACCTGGTTCCATTTTCTAACATTTGCTTATGTTGCTTCAGGAATGGTGATAAGCGCTGGGCAGAGATCCACCTGTCACTGGGACTGCTCAAGCAAGTGACACAGGTTATTATACCACCTGCTCTAGGAGGTTGGACCAGGTGGCCTTCAGGGTCATTGAGTTGAGTCATGACCCACACCTGTATCCTGGACATAAAAGAAGAAGGCAGTGCTCTCAGACTGTGTGAAGCTAGAACGCTCATCTTGATCTTTCCAGACAAGAAAGGAAGCTGCTCTAGGCATCATTTCTAGCAACTCGCATTGAATGTCTGGGATGGTTAGGCATACCTTGACAGGTTGGTAATCTCCAAGCAGGAACAATGGGCCCATGTCAATATCTGGGTCTTTGGGGTAGATGTTTGGCTTTACGTGATGTTGGAAGTGTCGGTAATTCCACCAGTTTGCAGACAGTCCCTAAGAGGAAGAGAGGAATGATTAGCTAAAACAATTCACTCCCCAAATACCCATCACTGTCAGAGCTTTCTGCATGTCTCCTCAAAAGTCAAGATACTGAGTTTCTCGACCTTGTCCCTCTGCTGGCCCAGAAAGTGACTCACTGGACAAGGGCTCTAGTAGCTTATGAAGAAATAATCCTCAGATGCAGCAACAGAGCTTCAGGCTAAAGTAACTCCTGATAAGGAAAATGTGAAAACCGGGTGGAAAGAATTTTTTCTCCATTCTTCTCTTGTTTGATCTTCATTTTAAAGCATTTTGGAAGTAGGTGGAGCAGAGAGTATTATTTCTGTTTTACATATAAAGAACCCTCAGCTCCAAGACTTTAATTAGTTCTGGGAAAAGCGGCCCCAGGTATCCTACTTCAATGAATATTTCAAAGAATCATGAATCTGGAGTGATCTCCAGGGGTGTGTGTGGGGCTTGGTTAAGATCATTGCACGTCTCAGCATCACTGTTCTCTATAAAATACTTTAGCTGATGCTAAGCTTGAGTCACCTCTGAATAGCTTGTGATATTTTTCCTCTCTCACACTGAAAATTTGAAGGTTTTAATAGAGGAACTGGTTTGGAGTACATCAATCTACTTTCACAGGCTACGGGCTGCAGTGCTGCAGTGCGGTTTGGTAAAAGGTGAAAGATTTATGTGATCTGAAGAGAAACTAGAGTATTGCAGTGTGGTTTGGGAAAATCACCCACCTCCTGGAAGCTCAATTCCATCTCCAAGAAATGCACTGTTACGATATTTATCTTCACGGGTGCCTCAGGGAGATAGGACATGCTGTATGTAGAATGTTGGTGCATTGAGATGTCTGCTTTGTACTCATGTATGTTAATCATTTACAGAAAAATAAGCAGAAGCAGTAGTTTCCTTACTGTGTATTTGCCATCCTTCAAGAACTAGTCTATACATGTCCTAGACCTGTATTGGCTAATGTAGTAGCCACTGACTGCAGGTGACTAGTTGAACAGGCTGTAAGAGTGAATTGCACACTAGGTGCTGAAAATTCAGTATGGAAAAGGAAATAAAAACATACCTTGAATAATTTTTATGCTGATTACATCTTGAGATAATATTTTGAATGTGTAGAGGGTAATATACATTTTCTGTTGCTATATCCAGGGGTTATTTGTTCATAAACTATAAGATCTCTTATCCAATGAGTCATACTCTGGGCCTTTTGAATATGATTGTTAGAAAACGTAAAATGGCCTGTTATACTAATGTGGCTAGTGTTATATTTATGCTGAAGAATGCTGCTCTAGGTACCATGTGTCTGTGGTTGGAAGGAATAAGTGTTTTAAAGTTGTACGTGTCCGTACCACCTTTTCATAGTCCCTAGAGTTATCAATCCCCTACCCATCCCCGATCACCTGGAGTGGAATTCTCTCACCTCTACACAAGCGAAGATTCTTATAGTAGAATTTCTTCCTTTAGCGCTAATCTCTCTCTTGATCACATGCGTGAATGGGAAGCCACTTTCCAAGCAACTTCCTTTTGGGTATCTCACAATATCTCAGTCCTCAGATTGGATTCATCAATTTCCACCCCTCTCTCAGGGGCCCATTGTCCTCTGTATTTCTCCCATCAAATCGCACCTGACTCATCACACATAGCATTGTACATGCGTTTGTCTATTTGCCCATTCTTTAGCTATTTTGAAGTATATCCCATGTGCCAAATACTGAGTTAAGCATTTGTGATGTCAAGATAGACATGATAGAATGGGGTTCTTGCACTTAGAAGCATATAATCTAATGGGAACAGCAGAGAATTAAACAAGAAGCGTGTGATAAGTGAGTCTTTTTTTAAATTAAGAACTGAGCCGGGTAAATTGGTGCACGCCTGTAATCCCAGCACTTGGGAAGTTGAGGCAGGAGGATTGTTCAGAGTTTGAGACCAGCTTGGGCTACAAAATGAGCTCAAGTCCAGCCTAAACTGTGAAGTGAGACTCTGTCTCAAAAAGACAAAAAAAAATTAAATTAAGAACTGACGTTTTTCTCCTCTTCTACGAGCTGACCGTACTTCGAGCAAAGGTGTATCTGTGATAATTGGTGATATGAGTTTTGAGTATTCCCAAAGTAAGCATGGGTGCAATCTAAACTGGAACCAGCTTCAGCTGGGCCCTCTGTCTAGAAGACACTTCTCTAAGACAAGGGAGAGGATGCTTCACAGCCAAGCCAGGATCATCATCTGTGTGCTGGCTGGTCACTCCTGTTCTATGCAGCAACAACCCTCAGCTGATCTCAGGCCAAAGTTAGTTCCTTTCTTAGTGCAGAAGGAAGAACATGGGTTTTAGACCAAAGTCAACCTGAACTTAAATCCACATTTGGTCATCTACTAGGAGTGTGATTTGGGCAGTTCCTCATGTGTGAGGTTTTCAAGATTATAGGAAGGAACGTTCTGGACGCTGCTGGTCCTCTACCACCAAAGGTTTTAGGGAGGTCTTAATTTCAAATACTCGGCTCCATGATCTGGATAGCTCCAGTTAATTTGTATTGTTTCAAAACTGGAGGATGAGGTTGGGGGTTGAAAAATATACTATGGGGAATTTATTCTGAGTTTAGTATAGTTCAGGTGTGTCTCATCGGAAGCTTGGGACTACAACAGTTTTACATTGCAAATATCTTTGGATTTCAAAATATTTGCATAACAAAATGAAATGTTATGGAGAGGAACCACATGTCTAAATATGGAATTTATTTATGTTTCATATGCACCCTCTCCATATAGCAGAAATTAATTTTACATATTTTAAATAATTCTTTTGCATGAAACAAAGTCTTGGAGTGTGGAATTTTCCATTTGTGACTTCGTGTTGATTCTCAAAAACTGGGGGATTTTGGAGCAATTAGGATTTTAGATTTTCAAATTAGGAATGCTTCAAAAGTCCAAAATGTTTTGTTTCATCTGTGCTTTTTTTTTTTTAAATCATATTTATACTGCAAAGACCAGAATGTACTTATCTTTTTATAGCTAGTGACTGAAAATCCCAAAGAATTTCACTAGAATCTGTACCTTTCCTGGAGTGAGGGGAAGGTTTAAGTCAAGGTTTGGAATTTTAATTTGTGCTGCATGTGAAAGTCGGGGTGTTGCTGCTTCTCCTTTCCTTTGTCAGCACCTTCCTGCCCCCTTCTTTCCCACCACAGGTAATTTTCTCTTCCTCACAGAGCTGAAGCCTGTATTCATTTTGTTCATGAATCACAGGCTCTGATTGCTAAACGTCAGAGGACTTCGGCTTTGCTTTGAGAGCATCTCACATTTTCTCATCTGCTCAGAAGTCACCGAAGTTATTTAGACTCATTTCAGCTGCAGCAAAACTGTTTCTGGGGACTCTGGAGAGAAAGAGCCGTGCTCAGATTTAGGCTCATGGGAAAGCTCTGATTTTCATACATGCCAGCCAGGGTGGAGCTGACTGGAGATATGCCACACACTGGTACCAGATCGACTGCCAGCGACATGTAGGGCAGATGACTCCTTTCCCTCTGACTCCTCAGCGTGGAAGGCTGCCTCTGCTTTCACCCCATGGGAATATTTCAGAGTCCACCCCTTCACCTCCAGTGAGGGTACACAGAGGGTGGACTAGCATGTCTGCAGGGACTGTCTGATTAAGAGGAACCTGTCCTATGAAATGTCAGTTTATTATTCATTCTCACCACTCTGAGGGACAATCTATCTCTCATGGGCATCCAGACTCCAATGCTGTGCTGTTTTACTCCTTTCTCCAGTCTGCTCAACAGAAAAGGCAGCAGGCAAGAGTAGGTGGCTAAGTATCTCGCAAGTCAACGATGCTGCAATTTGTGCTCTCATTCCTGTGTCCTTAACACCAACATGGTTAAACATTTTTCCTAATGATTCTTGATCCTCCTTTTGATTAGCAAAAGGCTGTGGGTAATACTCGTAACAGTTGGCAACTGCTAAGCATTTCCAGGCGCTGTGTTACCTGTGACACGTGGGATTGCTTACACAGAGTCCTAGCACCAACCCTACAGGCAGCAGCCATCACTCGTCAACCCTCATTCGACAGCTGAAGCAACTGGAGTTCAAACACATTTAGGAGCCTGTTCAAAGTGGCCCAGCGAAGGAGTGGCTGAGCTCGCATGGAAGGCAGCTGTGTCGTGGAGCAGCACCGCTCAGCCCTGGCTGCAGGGGCTTCACCCTCGAGCTTTCACAAACATGCCAACGCCCAGATCTCATCAGAGAGGGACTGCTTCAGAGCATGGGTGATGGAGCTGGGCAATGGTGTTTGTGTCAACTTCACGGGTGCCTCCCAGTGACAGCCGGAATGACACCTGCGCTGTTTAACCCAGAGCTCTGAGCTCTCCATTTAGCAGTTCGCAGATCCTGGCTTCGATAGTGAGCCACTTTGAAGATTCATCACCACTAAAAAGATGGGTGCTATAATTCCCTCCCTGTGAAATTACGTGAGCCTGAGGGGATGGTTCCTACCAGCACTCGGCGGGCCCTCAGCTGATGGGAGTTCCTGGCTGTCCTTCCTCTCCGTCATCTGCTGTCAGTGGTTCTGGCTCCCCCGGCTGTGGGCGAGGCTCCCACATTCTCCTCGCCCTGTCATT
Organism: Chinchilla lanigera; assembly: GCF_000276665.1. Taxonomy (NCBI): domain Eukaryota; kingdom Metazoa; phylum Chordata; class Mammalia; order Rodentia; family Chinchillidae; genus Chinchilla; species Chinchilla lanigera. The sequence continues at coordinate 2,002,773 of NW_004955511.1, read as the reverse complement.
AGTTCTGCACTTCCGAGCTGCTATAGACTGGGGAACCAAATAACCACTTGTTCTTTGTGTCTGTTTTTAATAATAGACAAGCCCTCTGTGTTAAGGGAGAACAAAGGAGCTCTGAGACAGTGCCCATGAGCTTTTCCTTGAGTGGAAGGATGTGCTTTCATGGATGGCTCAGAGGCGTGGGCCGGAGCGCATAGCCATACATCCTCGAAAGTGAAAGAAGAGTAGATGTTTTGCTTAACTCCTAATATCGCAGGTGGTGATACGGAAAGGCAGAGATGAAACACGGTGTACTCAAGACCACACGGTGAGCAGTGTCAGAGCCAGGCCTTGAAGCTGTTCCTAACCTCCTGTACCTCACCCTGGCTCATTCATTCCTTCACACACTCATTCAGTCAACACACGAGGATCGAAGGCCTAAGGCGTGCCCGGAGCTCTCCTGGGAGCCACACAGACAGCGTGCCTGCCTCTTGGCGCTCCTGTGAAGAGGGTCAGACCAGCTGCCACCGTCACTGCTTCCTTCCTCCAGAAGTCTGGGGTTTGCAGCCTGTCTCTTACTTAGAGACGTGTGGCCTGTTAGCTCTCCTTATTTTTATCTGTTCTTCTGCGTCTGCTCCTTTATTTCTCCAGCCTTATCCTTCCGAACCTCACCTTCCCAGACAAACTGGACTCCCCAGCCAAAAGGCACACCCTCTAACAATATTCCCATCTGCGGTTTGGCAGTGCACATCTTCCTGATAAAATAAGGCACATACTTTTTTCTGTGAGGTGGTTCCTGAGGGCATTGGTGGTGCCAGGAATTGCACCAAATAGTCTATCAGGTTAATGAAAAATGGAAGTGCTTTTAAATAAGAAGAAACATTTTCCTCATTAAAATTTAAAATTCTGACTTAGCACATACTTTGTGATGTCATTTGACATGTTAGTGCGTATAATCCCCATCATCAGTGCCTTTACATTTATTTGTGGGGGAGTCAGAAACGCATGTTACTGATTGGAGCACAGAGATACAGACACCCCTGTCTCAGGAAGTGATGCTTAGCACCCCACCACCGACATCCTGTACCTTGAGGTGGCACATCACAAATTTGTGCATCAGATGGTTCCACTTGGACTTCTTAAATATGGAAAGGTGTCCTATGTCATGCTGCAAAAATGAGCTCTGAGCCTAGGGGAGACAAAGTTGGTGAGAAACTGGAAGCCGAGGAGAAATCCACAAGCTCTTTAGTGGATCTGAGCCTGTGGGAGAACAGCTCAAGGCTTCATCTACCCTCTGTGCATCTGCCCAAATCTTCCAGTGCAGACTGCACAATCCACAGACTTTGGAGTCAGACAGATTTAGGGTCTCTGCCAGTTGCACACAGCTGCACCACTCTGGCAAGTTGCTCAGTAGCCCAAACCCCGAGTCACTTATTTGCTGCATGCAGATAATAGCACAGATTCCTGGGGCTTTCATGCAGTTTACATAGTGCAAGGTGCCCAGGGCATGCTAAACATTAAACACAGGGTTTTTCCTTCCCAGTTTACAAAAATTGCTTTTCAAAGAATAAAGCAAGTTGGCTTTTCAAGAAAAAAAAAATGACATTAAAATTCTGGAATGTAGAAACACATTGGTGTTAGTTCTCTATAAAACCTTCCCCAGTTGTTCCAAGGAGAATTAAATGCCCCTTTCTGTTCCAACAGAAGCATATGCTTTTCCAGCCTGTCAGCTGTCACCCTATTCTGCCTCACAGGCTGCTCAGCCTAGTGACTCTCTTTTCCTGGGTGACTCCTTTTCCATACCTACGGTGTATGTGAGGTTCCTTCAGATCTGCAGCACAGCCTTGTGCTCATAGCAGCTACGGTGGTAGAGAGCCATATTTTATTAGACAAGGATTTTCCAGTGCTTTGCTAAGCACCAGTTACTATTTGTCATTTGCAAAGGAATGCATATGCTTGTGTTCTTGTGTATTAAGATGCAGCCTCTGTCCTTGAAGAACTTACGGTTTAACTCCTTGGTAAATATTAGTAGGGTCAAAAATGAATGAAACGGATGAGTAGCATGCAGCTAAGGCAGAACTTTAGTGCATGAAATTGTAGGAATAAAACAGGGTGAAGAAAGGCAGCTGCCGTGAGTGAAACCCCGTACCACATATCAGGCATGGTGCTAGCATGTTTAGTATGTATAGTTCAGAATAATCCTATGTTTATTAGTATCTTCATTTTAGAGATGAAAGAACTAGGGCCCAGGTAAGTTTAGTAATGTGCTGATAAGTGCCTGGCCCCGCCTATTAACAAGCGTCAGACAGCTGCTAACTCTGATCTAAAGAGAGAACAAACATTACCCAGCCTTTCCCTGGGGCCATAGCCTGGTTTAGGGTAGTTGTTTACCTGTGAAACTGTGAGAAGAAAGGAAACCAAGATTGTAACAGTCCAGCCATTGCCAAAATGACACAGGACGAGCCAGGCCAGGACTTCTAAAATCAAGATTTGGGCGAGGTGGAGAGAGAAGAACCCCGGGTGGGCGTCAAACATGTTCATAGCCTCTAGCGTCCTGCGAAGTTCTTGAAAATCTTCCACCAGCTGGGGCTGCAAAGGGAGTATTCAAGGGTGGTGAGGGGAAAGGGACACAATGAACCCCAGGAGCAATTCATTTTATTAACTTAGCCATGAAATTTAATCAATATAATTTAATGAATATGAACAGATTTAACTGTGCAGAATTCAAAACAAAAAATAAAAAAGTGAAACCTTTGAAAAAAGGTGATGAGTTTTTGCTTTTGTTTTGTTTTGTTTTTGAGAAGGATGAGTAGGGGGTTGTAAACTCTTCTCTAACTCTTAGGGAACTCTGTGGAGAGTGGTTGTTTTGGGGGAGAGGGCTCATTCCATAGGTGCCTAAGCTTAACAGTGGCCTTTCAAACCATCGGTTCAGGCACTGGCTCAGCTTTGGTTATGTGTCATTTGCACAGTGCGTTGCTGGTCCTTAGCTGTTGCACGTGTCCAGAGGACCGTTTCAGAGAATGGTGAGTGGAACAACGCAGACCCCTTAGATTAGCTCTAAAGACAGGTTTCATGGAGAGCTTCGCAGTGGATTCCAAGAAATGACAAGAGTGCTACTGGCATTAATACATGTTGGCTGGTCAGGATGGCCCCGCATAAGTATGCCGCGTGTATGTGTGTTTATGGACAACCCTCACTTTGCTTTGCAAACTCGCTTCACCCCTGCAAGGGAGGAGAAAAGTGTCATCTGCCTGAATGACCACCATGGGTGTGAAACCAGGACAGCTAAGAAAATGACCAGGCTGTGATAAACAGCGCTGTACCCTTGGACAAAAGAGAAAAACTGGGACCAGAAAAGGGTTAGGAAGGCAATGCCAGGAGGCAGATTTTTCTTTTAAGGTTTTGCTGATACAATTTTATTTTATTTTATTTTATTTTTTTTTGGTTTTTCTCTGGTACCGGGAACCGAACTCACGACCTTGCACTTGCCAGGCAGGAACTTTTGCCGCTGAGCTAAATCCCCAGCCCCGCTGATACAATTTTAAAAGGAACCACTAGTCACCGGAAGTTTGGATTGGCTGTTCTCTGTTGGAATTCTGGAGGCCAGAGATGATTTTAATGATTGCTTGATATTAGTCAGTCATCTCCTGAGTTTCTCCCAGCCTGGCTATCTTTCCCAACCCACTGACTGTACAAGAGTGAAAGGTCACTGCAACCCGACAGGGTGACTGGCTTGAACAGTCAGCAGGGCCGTGACTGATGCCGGACTTCAGCCCGCTCCTCCTGATACCATTTCACGCCCCAATTTTCCCTAGACAGCAACCTGAATGCATTCAGGTACAAAAGAACATTTGCGGTAGGTGTTTATCTTTGGAGACCAACAGTATGTCAAGTAAAGATTATCACACAGTTCTCCAGCATTAGTAGGATTTTCTTGCAGAACCTTTTTAGGAATATTGGTTGACCTTTGCATCATTTTTTCCTGTTAGTCTAGGGTCACCTTCCCCAAATAATGGGGCCGTACCTAGAGGCTTTTAAGTTACTAGTATCACTGTTGGGGTCATGATAGTGATAATGTCTAAACTTTATTGAGCATTGACTATGTTCTAAATACTTGAAATGATTTCTTCTTTCTTTTTTTATCACCTTCTCAGTAACTCTTACGAGAGTGGTGCTATTGTCGTTGTCTTACCCAGAGAGAAACTGAGACACAGATAGATGTAGGAACTGGCCTAAACCTGTACAATTTTAGAGTGGGAAGGCTGGGGTATGATTTTCAGCCATCCATCCTCAGAACCCAACCACCTAAGCAGAGCAGTGTGGATGAACTCGGGGCTTTGGAGCGAGCGTGTCATTCTCAGACATGGACAGAGCCAGTTCTGAGTCTCTGGGTTAGTCCTGCTCTTCATACTCCCTCAGGGAGCCTGACTGTTCATTTCTTACAGAGTGAAGAAAGTCCTTACTCTATTTCACAGTGATATGTGGGTCAACACTCTGTGCAAATTACTTCAAAGAAACTAAGAAGCAGAAAATATAAGTTCTTGTAAAAATAACTTGTAAAAAATGGAATTGTTAACCATGAAGTAAAAGCCCTTTAAGGTTTACATAAAACCAAACAAGTGAATTTTTAGTCTGATGGAGACCCTGTCCTCTAGAAGACAGTAATTCATGTAGCCCAAATAGTAAAGAAAGATTGGCATCCATCTGGGGCCTAGAGAGAGGTAATTCAGAGTTATATTGCCTTGGTAAACCAGCTGTGGGAACTTCAGAAAGTAATTTATTCTCCAGGAATGATAATGCTTCCAAGTGCGAAAAGAACACTAGTTAGTATATAATTACATCTTTCATTCAGTAATGATTTATAGGTTTCTTATTGCATGTCTCATCTCAGTCTGCAGGACACAGGGTGAGCAAGAGAGACGTGTTCTCTGCTTTCATGGAGCTTAATTTAGCAAGGAACATAGGTGCAGATGACAAACATGTAATTGCCAGGAATCATTAAAAAATATATGTCTGCCACCTGGCATGAAGTAGGTGTTCAGAGATGTAGAATTCCCATGGAACATGGGGCAAAAATCTCCATTCATTTGTCTCACAGAGGTTTGAGACTCCTGAGGATCTAAATACAGCATTGCTTGGAAAGGTGTAGAATCCATTCAGCTATACAGTGGCTTAAGGTCCCCTGAGTCCATGGTTTTACTTGCCACAGTTTCAGTTACCTTCAGTCAGTTTGGTCCAAAAAATATTAAATAGAAAATTTTCAGAAAGAAGCAACTGCTCAGCTTTGAATCAGGCACCATTCTGGGTAACATGATGAAGTCTCCCACCACCTTCTTGTTTTGTCCTGCTTAGGGTGGGGATCATCCCTTTGTCCATGTATGCACACTGTGTACACTACCTGGATGTTATTCCACAACTGAAACTATGGGAACAAAACCATGGATAAATGAGAACTACTGTAAGGGAGTAGATTCTACAGACACCAAAACAATGCTATCCTCTTTAGATCTCTGTCTTGGTCATCATCAGTTCTCATAGCACCGTATTGCTTATACATAGGATTCAGTACCACCTACAATTCCAACCACCTACTGAGAGTCTTGGAATATATTCCTTGGAAGGAAGAGGAAAGTGCTATCCTCTTTTGTGAGTTCACCCAGGCATGACAGCCATTTTGTCTATAAAAAGTAATAAATCTGCCCCTCGATATACTGTGTCCCCAGGCTTCCACACACTTGGATCCTGAGATTTTACTTACGTTTTTGTTTCTCTCCTGGCTGGGCTCTCCTGGGGCGAGCTCTCCAATGAGCAGTGGCTTAAGGTACAGCTTCACGATGTCCAGGTCCAGGTGCATGGCCCTGAAGACATCCTGTTGATCAGAGTGCTCAGTTAGAAGTTCGGGGGAGACAGATTATGAACAGATAGGCTTTCATTCATCTTCACATACTCAATCTGGGAACTAGCACAGACTCTACTGCAGAGGAGTTGCTTCTGAGTCCAGAGGAGTTGCTTCTGAGTCCACTTCCTGCATGACCTGACCAATACAGCCAGGCTCCCCTGGACCATTGTTGTCACTGTTTATCTTACTGAGCACCACAAGAGGTATTTGTTGTGGTTTACTGGCTATGAGGAATCTTTAAAGACCAGCATGGGTTTTGTTTGGCCATTGCTTACACTCCTTAAGGTGTAGAGTCACCAAGATTGGCTATGAAATCACACCTTCTGTTGAGGGTTCCATCTTAGTTTGGTGTTTGGCCAAAGCCCAGAAGAATTGGGCCCCATGAATTAGTTACTTCTGGAGAAGGATGGATAACTTTGGTGACAATGGCTTAAGAGAAAGACACACGGGATCGTGGGAGCACAGTATAAGAGGCCTGAGTTGTGTAGAGTACTGCTCTCTTGGCTAAGTTTGTTCCTGAAGGACTCTCATCACTCTGTACAGATGTTATTGCTAAGTAACCATTTCAAGTGGCTATGAGAAGTGGAAGGGCTCCTATATCCTGCTCTGTTTAGAAACAAGAGAGCCTTCTTATTTCTGAGAGTTCCTCCTCAGTATTTATACAGGTTTGAGGAACAAGGATTCTACAAGAGAGAGATTCTGGACTCCTGTAATTATGGCTTTGAGGTGAAAGTGGTTAAAAGTAAAGAAATAGAGTTGTAACTTGAGTACATGGAAGCCCATACAAGTATTCTGGAGTAGCATCACTGCACAACCCGAATTTGGAAAGCAGACCTTGAAGCCAACCTTCCCACACCTAAAGTTTAGCTTTTACCAGCTGTGTCCTCTGAGCTCTTCTCTAAACAAGGTTAACAATTACTACTGTACTTATAAAGCTATTATGAGGGTTAAATGAATTAATTACAGTGATGGTTGACATATACAAAATTTATAGTACTTATTATCTGTCTTTTTTATATGCATACCTTTAATGGTGTGAGCTTCCTATTTTCTCTTTCATATTTTCTCTTTCTGATGCAGAGTAACCTCCGAATGATGCTAAGGAATATAATGAAACTTACAGTTTCAAATCCTGAAGCAACTTTGGATGTATTCAAGAATTATATGTGAGTCTACTGGTAGAAAGTGCTTATATAGTGACTAAGGGAATCAGAAGAGCTCAGTCTCAACTCTAGACTCACGTACCTGCAGGTCTATAGATGACATCCTATAAAAAGAGCTTTCACCTGCTAGAACCTGTCTGGCTTTACTGACCATTGTGCTTCTGCACAATTCTTCCCACACCCTTGGCAAATTATGAGCCATAGAAGTGCCAAAGATGTTTTTAAACATACAATCCTAAAGTTTAGTTCCCCTTAACAGGGAAAGAATGATTTAGTGAGTAAGAAAGTGATTGATGTGTCTCATGATGACCCATACAAAAAGTGTTATGATGTGCTTGCTATTTGAGAGAAGTTTAGGGTAGAAAACATCCCGGTGCACCAAGGACAAGGTGCAGAGCAATGACTCTAGTGGAATTTCACTTCTGAGTATGCTGGTAATAGCAGCCTTCTGAGATCATCGTTTCATCCTATTCCAGGAAAGTTCCCTGGTCAGTACTGTGACCACAGAGGCTGAAAAGCTAGAGTTCCCCAGAATAGTGGGCACTGACAACTATGTGGAAACTTGTCATTGCCTTAATGGGACATAACAATAAAAGAGTTCAGTAAGTCCTATATAGTCAAGACTTTCCAATAGAATTCAGAAAGTGAGTTGTGAAATTCCTTCTCGAAAGTCCACAAAACAGGTTCTGTCACCAGCATTCTTGGGCAAGTACATTCCTGTTGGGAGAAGGGGGGTGGTAAAAATGAAGACAAGAGGGTAGAGCCAGTGTTTGCAGAGTTGATCCCCTACACCAGGCTCTCTGTGGGCTAAGCCCTAGCTGTTGCCTGAATTCTGCCACGGTCTATCTCTTCTGCTGTCCAGATATCAAGTCTTAGAGGGGAGACGCATTTTCCTTCAAAATTCCACAGTCAGTAGTGCCGCCAGGATTGGAACCGAGGGCTGTGTGACTCTAAAGCAATGAAACCGGAAGTGCTCTGCTGCTTTGACATGTATTTCTTTTTCTGACAGATGTGATGGTGGATTGTTTGGAGATGGTAAGGATGTCTCCCACCTTGGTTTTAACAATGCAAAGCACTTCAGTGCTAGCTCAGATCAGTCCACACCTTTGCTACACCACCTCCTGCACTGGAATCTCCTCATTCAGTAACCATTCTCTGCCTCTTTCTGGGTCTGAGGTTTCCCATGTGCAGCTCCGTTTGCCTTGACTGCCTTCTTCCACTTGCTGCACATAAAAGTTCCTTCTAATCCTTAAGACCATACTGAGGACAGCCTCCCCCAACTCACTCAGGAAAGTTGTTCATGATTGACACCTGGCACCCAGGACCCATCATTCCCAGAGCTTCTCCATTATGTTGTAATGAACTGGTCTCTTTAGAGAGGTGAGAGCTGTTGAAGGCTGGGACTATGTACTGTGGTGAACCGGAATCTACCCAACCTCTGTCACAGGGTTCGGGCCATGGCAAGGGATGAATGCATGCCTGGGAAGTAAGGGAAAGCGGCAATGAACAGACAGAGCCAGGAAGTCTGCCCGAAGGAGCTGGGGAGCACACTGCTCGCTCAGAAGATGCGGGTGTTAAGTGCTGTTGTCTTTTTTCCTATCCTCAGCATCTCTATGCCCTGAAGCTGTTGCCACTTCTGCAGCTCCTATTTTAATTTCTCAGCCTTTAACTCCTTTCAAAATCATCATGTTCATTCCTTAACTTATTCATAAAGTTATTCATAAATATTTCAGAGTTCATCTAGAAGCTGGCTGTTTTCCACAATAGTAATCAACACGGGAAAGATGTCATTATTACTTTGATTTCACCAATGCCTTAAAAATGCTGCTACTTCTGTGGTTATTTAGTGGGAAATAAAGTGATGGGCTTCACTGCTGGGCTGTAGAATCCCTGGTGAGAGGTAAGCATGAGAAGTCAGAGGGCCTGGGAAAGGCCCTGTTTTTGCAACTTACGTGCTATAGGCAGGTTGGGCCCTGCACAGCCAGAGGGCAAGTGTGGCCTGGGCTCCCTCAGACATTCCCCTGGCAAACCCTGTGCCCGAGGGGTGACAAGCACCCCGGAGCAGGTCTTTTGAAATTCATTTCAAGGACACATCTACTTCTTCCTCTGAGAAGTGTCTGCTCATCTCAGGTACCCATTTTTGGGTTGGGTCTTTACATTAGGGGGTTCTGATTCTTTTTTCAGTTCTTTATATATGCTAGATAATAGTCTTTTGTTTGAGAAATAGCTGGAAACACTTTTTGCCCACTCTGTGGGTTGTCTTTTCGCTCTGTTGATGATTTCCTTTGCTGTGCAAAGAGCTTTTTAATGACATGGATCCCAGCTGTTGATGCTTTGCGATATTTCTTGTATAACTAGGGTTTCATTCATAAAGCCTTTGCCTACACTTATGTCTTCAAGAATTTTACTATTCTCTCTTTCAGCAGATTTAGTGTTTCTATTTTAGTATTTAGATCTTTGATGAGGAAGTACAAATGGCAAATAAATATATGAAAAACTTTAACATCACTGGTCACTAGAGAGATGCAAATAAAAACAACACTAAGATTCCATCTCAACACAGAAAGAATGACTATCATCCAGTAATCAACCAATAACAAATGCTGGCAGGGCTGTGGGTAAAAAGGAACCCTTGTCCACTGCTGGTGGGAGTGTAGACTGGTGCAGCCACTGTGGAAATCACTGTGGAGATTCCTCACAAACTAAAACTAGAGGTATCGGGGCTGGGGATTTAGCTCAGCGGCAAAAGCGCCTGCCTCGCAAGCGCAAGGTCGTGAGTTCGGTTCCCGGTACCGGAGAAAAACCAAAACCAAAACCAAAAAAAAAAAAAAACAAACTAGAGGTATCATTTGACCCAGCTATCCCTTTCTTGGTATCTTCCAAAAAGAATTAAAAGCATCATACTACATCAATATATGCACACCCATGTCTATAGCACCACAGTTTGCAATAGTTAAATCTTGGAAACAACCCAAATGCCCATCAACTGATGAATGGATAAAGGAGATACAGTTTTTTTTTTTTTTTAGTATAATGGAGTACTATTCAGTCATAAAGAAGGATAAACTTGGGACATTTCTAGATAAATTCACCTTGAAATCATACTCTTAAGTGAAATAAATCTAACACACTTGTAAATACTGCATTGCTTCTCTGTTGTGAGAAACTGAAAGTGTAAATAAGGACCAAAATATATGACAGATATTGTGAAATAGGAAAAAAAAATGTTCAAATGGGAAGAGGGACTAAGGAGAGAGAATGGGGAAAGAAAAGAAAGGAAAAGAAAAAATGAGGAAAAAAGGGTGAAATGGAAACAAAACGTTGTGAATAGGATGGGGAAGGGGTTCAGTGGAAGGAGGGGAAAATGGGGAAAAGAAGAAGAATTTAGACATTCTCTATGCACAGGTACAAATTCCTTATGATCGATGTGATCATTATGTACACCTAAAATGTACCAATAAACTTAATTAATAAAAAAATTCACACCATGGCATGGTAGAGGTTAGCAGAAGACAAGGCTCTATTTCATATTGGGAGAATCACTCAATTTCTCTGAGCCTGACTTTCTTCTGTATGTAGATAATACTACCTTGTCTTCCTGTGAACTCATTAATCCTTTCATTTCTTCAGTCATTCTGAAACCCACTGAGGTCCCAGCCTAATCACTCAGGGCTTAGGCTTTGGAATTAGAAATCAATCGGTTCTAATACTGTTACTTATTTCACTGACGGGTTGAAATTTCCCAAAGAAGTAGGCTAAGCAAGAACACTACATTTACAAAAACAAAACACCAGTGGAGAATGCATGTCACCAAAGAAGATAACAGGCTTGTAGTTTTGATTTGCTCACTTCTGTAAAAGCTCACAGGAATATTCTATACCCAATCACAGACTGAAACTCCTTCTCCTCGCCTTTGGGCATTTCCTCTTCTGCTTGCTTCTTGGGTCTCACGTGCTCCAAGGCTGTGGCTCAGATGTGACTACTCGTGTTCCAGGCGGAGGCTGAGTGTGAATGGGCTGATCTGTGAGGAGAACGCACCTCTGCCCTCCTCCTGGGGAATGCAGCTGGGGTAGAACCTGCTCCCGGGAGGACACCGGATTCCCTTTCTCCGGCAGGAATAGCGTGTGCTTGTTTTGCACTGCAGTGCCTTCTGTTGAGATCTTTCTCAAAGTTTCCCTTTGATGGAAATATTGTGATCTGGTAGCTGAGCTCCAGTGCCTCCCTTCCTTCTCCTTCTGAGCCCGCCCTCCTCATCCTCTTATCTTATATTGGATTTCACCACCTAGTTGCCCAAGTCAGGTAGGTGAATTTAGACTTGCTCCTCTAGTTTTAGTTTTTGTACTAGGGATTGAAACCACGGGCGCTCAACCACTGAGCTGCATCCCCAGCCCTTTTTTGTTTTAAGACAAGGACTCACTGTGTAGGTATGCAGTGAATCAGCAACTATAAACCCTGGCTTCTGAACTCCCTTCACGCCCGTGCAGTCCCCTCCGTGCCTGTAGCGCGTGTTCGCTCTGCGCATTCACCGTGTTCCCTGGACTCCCTGCTGGTCTTCCTTTATGGCAACCAGCTCGACCTGATTTCATTCTTCACTCAGTCGCCAAGCCCCTTTTAGGGAAGCAGTCCCTCTTCGTGACACTTTGTTGTCTGTTAGAACTCAAAATCCCCCGCTTCTCTACTCTGGGGAAGGAGGGTTGCCATGCACGGAGGGTAAAATGCAAACAGCTTAGCTCAGCCCTGCAGGTCTCTTTTCTCCTTCTTCCTATCTTCTTCTTTTCCTACTGTCTCCCTTTATCTTCTCATACCATCATCGTGCTGCCGTAGCCCCCAACATTAACAGAGCATGTACTTTTGAAGTGCTGTGTGAAGCTAAGGGAGTGGCCAGCCCTAGATACCCACGCTGCTTGGATGCTCACTCTTGACCTGAATCTCATCTACCCCCATCTCTGCCTCACCTAACATCTCCTGCCTCAGCCTCGCCTCTGTTTCCTCTGCTCATCTCAAACCTTGTGCAAGTCCCTCTCTGGGAGTTGCACACAGCTCTACCTTTGTCTACACAGGAGCTCCCCAGATAGTTGAAACAGACTAAGCCTTATTTCTTCTAAGTTTTGTCACCTGACTAGTTCACCCTGGGCATTCATGAGAAAGCACCTGTGCTGCTCGCCATTCTTTGTGGAACAGAGCGCAGAGGAGAAGAGTGACCGGCAGGCACACAGGGCAGCAAACCTCCCTCCTGCCTCCGGAGCACACTACCTCTGTGCGTCCATCCTGCAGCTGCACTCACACTTCTCATGAAACTTGGGATGTGCGCTTATCTTACAGAAATTTCGGGTGAACTCTGTACATACACACATAGTACATAGTACATAGCATGTATATCATAAAATACTCTGTCGTCTTTATTTTAATGATTGCAAAATATCATATCTTGCTATAATTACATTAATCTTTAAAATCAATTCTTCTTGTTGAACATACAGGCTTTCTTGCTTTGCATGGGTGAGCTCATACCAGTGAAAAGACCTGGGGCCAGACTCTGCTTATTAGCATTGTGACATGAGTTTTAAATTATATAGCTTTAAAAGACCAGAAAACTCACACGTCCAGTAACATAATAACACGTAACAAAAAGAACTGTAGGTGCTGATTTTGTTTTATAGATTCTTCCTCCCTCCCTCCTGCTCCCCCTCCCTTCCTCCTTCCTTCCTTCCTTGGATTGAACTCAGGGCCTTTGCACTGAACTACCACCTCAACCCTTTTAATTTTATTGTTATATTTTATTTTCGATCTCAGGAACTTCCTGCTGAATTACTTACCCAGCCCTTCCTATTTTTTTTTTTTTTTGATTTTTATTTTTTGAGATAGGATTTCACCAAGTCATTAAACTTCTCAGGCTGGGTTTGAACTTGTGATCACCCTGGTTTGGTCACCCAAAGTGTTGGGATTACAAGGGTGCACCACCATGTATAGTATAGAGTTATGTTTCTTAGTAAGTTCCCTGAAGAACATTAAACGCAGAAAAGTGAAATAACAGTGAAACAAAGACTACCACTTCCTGAGGATTTAGTCAGTGCCAAGCACTGTTAAGGAGTGCTTTATCCCCACTTACTCTGAGAACAACACTGAGATGAGGGTCTTGCTGCCCCTATTTTCTAGATTAAAAAATCCCTGAGGATCCAAGAGCAAGATTCCACAGGCCCTTCGTAGTAAATGTAGAGCCCAGGTGCACACCACACCTGTTTCTGTCCGTTACCCGCACTTTCACCATTAGGTTGGGCCCCTACTTAACCAAGGCTTTAGAACAACTGACGGCATGGATGAATGGGTTAAGGACCCATGGGGCAGGCCATTTGGCTATCACTCACCTTGTATGAGGTCCAGAAAAGAGACCCTGTGTAAATAAGAGCAAGTGCTCCATCTGGGCAGTTGCAGCGGTGGTCTAGTGCTGACATACTGTGCTTTGGTCCCCACCTAGTCGTGCACAGCCTGAAAACATCTCTTAAAATCAAGAGTGGGCATTGGACCTCTGCTCCTCTGACTTGATGTTCTGCCTTCCTTCACCCAAGAGCAGTGTGTATCTCCATCATAGACTCTTCCCAAGCAAATGGCACCAAATACCATCAGGCTTGTAAGGTGATGTTGAGCAAACAGGAAATAATATTTCTGGTGATGAGTCAAAAATAGCTATCATCTAATGAACCTTTACCTATACCTACTATGTACAGGCATTCATTCCAGTTACCATCAACCAGTCACATGGGTGGTGTCCTTCCTCCTCTGCACATCACTGAACTGAGACTGAGGACACTCCAATAACTTGTGCCAGTTCACATAAATGAGTCCAAGTTCAGGCTCGTTGTTCTCTGACTATTCCTGGAATATGCTAATGGTCAGGACTCTCCTGGCACCCATCCTGTTCTTGATCCATCTTCTCTTAGCAAATCTTTTCTCTGAACGTTTTTTGTTATATTTTCCTTACCAAGGTTATGATTTTCTTCCTGGATATACATGAATCCTAGAGTGACATGGCTATATGTCCCCAAGAAGCTGATAGTTTCTATGGTATTAATCAATTCTTCTTCCTTAGCTAGAGTTGGATGCATAAGCATAGTCTTGTCCTGACTTCTTGGGAATTAAAATTATTAGCAAATTAAAGATTTATCATCCAGGCTGCTTCAAGGGTGGTGAGGCTATCAGTTATTTTCAAGATGGTTGAAAGTCCACATCCTTTCCAATGCACTCTTTGAATTAATACTGTGACTTAGAGAAGCCTTGTCCATATTTTCTCTGAGTTGTGGAAATTAGAAGGACTGAATAGGACTCTGTCATCTTTTTCTCATTTTATATCTGTCATCTACTTGCCTGTGATTCTCAAAGAAATATTCCCCATCTTGCTTTTGCTACCCTTCCATGCCTAGGCTTCTGCACAGTGTCTGCCTTCTTAACATGTGCAATACTCTCACCCATTACTATAGGCTGACACTCATTTTCCTAAGAAAGGTTTGGCTTTGTTAGTTTTTAAATCAGATTTGACAGAAGTAGTAAGGATGTCCCAGGATATTTTCAGAAAGACATTCATCAGATTGCAGAATCAAGAGCAGAAGACGGTAAAAAAACAAAACAAAGGCAGAAGAGAGGAATGAGAAACCGGGGAAAAACTGAGAATTGGGGGAAAACTGAGGGAAAAGATGGTGATGGGGTAAAAAAATAAAATCTGTATTTCAAAAATTGTCTACTGTCTTCAAATTCTTTTATTATTAGCATGTGCCAGCTGCAGACTGGTGTTGAGCAAATGATGTCTCTGACCTTATGCTTCAAAACCAGCTGCAGGAGCTGTATGTATGTATTTGTAAGATCAACAGGCAAAAAAAATTTGTTTTAAAGCCAAGGCTTAAATTTCTATTGTGCTATATATCAATTTTCTGCTTTGAGTTAGATGGTTAAACCCCCTAAGCTTCTGTTTTTTCATCTGTAGTATATGGAAAATAAAATTCCCAGTTAAGAGAAAAACAAATGTCCTTATAGAATATTTTAAAAAGAATTCTTAAATGCACTTAAGAGTTTGAAAGCCCTCCTTATTAAACAGTAAATGGAAATTGTGTTTTTAAAGAACCCATATGAATAGGGGTTTGTGAGCAAACCAACCCGACTCTGAAGTTTGGCAGTAGCGATCGCTAGCTGGGTGACACATTATTTATCACTTTGCAATCAGCATTCTCATCTGTACTGCAGGGGTACTTCTTACTTTCCTCATGGGGAGTGTTAAGTTGGTGCATTTAAACATCTCCATAAAAGTGGATTGCATCATCTCCGTCACACTGAATGAGCAACCACCTGATCAGAATCACTCTGCCACTGTAAAAGTTATAGTCATTGTTGGCTACTGTCATCTTTAACAACATGTAGATGGCCATTAGATGAACTGATTTCTTTCTTTGAAACACTCCAATTATAAAAGTCTTAGAAATTTTTGCTTGGGGTGGAAATTTTTCCCCTCCGGGTTTTACTCAACTACTATCAACTTTCTGCTTAAAAGATACAGACCCCACCTCATGCCAAACCTAAGCAAATCCGGAATACACAAAAACAGGTTTGCAGTCAACGTCTGAGTTCACCCTAAACTGGGTGCAGGTAATAGCTAGATCTTGAGGTCTAAATTGCTTCCAGAGTCCAGAGTCCTAGATAGAAATCCTGAAAAATTGGTTTGGGAGGAGGTGAGTGATCTTGGAGTCTGAACATGTACTTGAATGTTTTTGGGAAGATAGCCAAGATCTCAGGCACCGTGCGTTGGGGAGGAGAGGGAGAGAGAGAGAGAGAGATAGAGAAGCAGAGGGAGAGAAAGAGGATCCTTACCGTGGCATCTTCCCCAGCATAGTGGTTGAGAACTCGGTGCCCACCTGGATGCTTGAACGCCCACTCGGTGACATTGTAAACCTTGCGGCTGATCACCAGCCACTGGTCACCCTCCTGGTTGTGTCTCTGGATCTCCTGCCAGGTGTACGCCTTGAGACTTCTCCTGGGCACATAGCTCTTGCCATTTGCCTCCCGCTTTGTGGAGCCCTCAGCTTTCCCGTTTGCTCTTGGCTTCCCATTTGCCTGGGGTGTCTCACTGAGACAAGGCTCCGTTGTCCCTCCCACGTGTCCATTCTCAAGCTTCTCCTCAAGCTTCATGGCCCCTGAATACCCAGGGTGATCTGTGCTGATTTCTGAAAGGTCTAATCGTCTCAGTGGACCATGGAACAGATGCCTTCCTTCCCTTTCATTCCAGGGCAGTCAGATTCACACAGCAGAAAAATTGTGAGCCTGGTTGCCTCTCCTCAAACCTGCTAGTGAGCTCCTTCCCAGCCTGTTGCTACCCTCGTCTGTCATGAGTCTGCTGCTCTGGGAGAGTTAGACCATCTTTCTCTGCTTCCCTTCTCTCTCTGCCTCTGTGCAGCATCCTCCCTCTTGGTTAAATGTCCCTGAGCAAGGAGCTGGAGCCAATCGTGCTGAGGCTGGACGTGGAGCCCGCCCCAAGGGAGGAGGGACTGGCCCAGCTGCAAGGTGGCTCAGATTCGCCTGCTCTGGGATGTGACTATGAACGGAAACCTTCAGATTTGTTGATTCAATGTGTGAACAAAAGCTTTCAAAACCTCCAGGGTGACGCGAATGCTTGCTGGACTTGGGAAATGTTATTTTGGCAGCTGTCCTTCCCATCAATATATTTTAAGTACTTTCAAACTTCTTCTTGAAACAGAGCTTTATTTTACAAAAAAACCTCACAATCAAGCAAGGAAAAAAAAATCGAAAATGAAACCAAAACCAATACCCCAATCAACATAAAGCACTCAAACTTTCTTTTCCTTTGCATGTCCCCTTGAAAGTTTCTAAATCTGTCAGGGTATCCAAAGGTGAGAGCAACTCTCATTCACTGAACACATGATGGCTTTCATGTCACATGTTTTATCTCTTTAATCTTCCCATCAATCTTTTGAGGGAGGTACAGTTAGTGCCCCATTTTCCAGGTGAGAAAACAGGGAAGAAGCCTCAGAGTCATCCCACGCCTGCACCCTTTCCACAGCTGATGCTGGAACGCTGACGCCAAGCTCTTCCTATCCTCTCCCCAGATTTGGGGTGCAGGCACTGATGACAGTAACTGGACCTGGTGCTCTACAGATAAGGCAGAAGAGATTTCAGCGTGGTGGGAGAGGTGATGAAGAGAAGTCTTAATTTAAAAAAAAAAAAGTAGCATGGAATAGTAGTAAAACCACATTTCTTATATTTGAGAATGTATTTAAAATGTTTTTAATAGCTGAACCCCAAATTGATGTAAAAAGGGACATATTCCTGTATCACTTATAATTGTCAAAAATCAGATGTGGCCTAAATGTTCAATGATAAGAAGGCAGCATTGCATTAATTATAAATAAATTGAGTATTAAGTTCGAATAAATTGAGTAATAAGTTATTATAGAATGTTTAATGGGATGGACTCATGATTTCAGTATAACAAAAGAAAAACTGGTCAACAAATTTGTAGTTGCTTAGTGATATTTGATGCCAAAATGTTGGCATTAGTTCCTTTTGGATTATGCTATTACACAACACTATATCTTTAAAATTTTTTTGTAGTGCTTCTCCAGTTTTCTACAAATTAGTGTCTGTTTATTTCTATAGCTTAGCAAAAAAAATTTTTTTTTTAAAGGGAATCAACCAAGGAAAGATAAAGTGTGACTTTTAAAGATCCATGGATCTGGTCCATATCTGAGCTCTGTAATTTATTAGCTATGGGACATCCGCCAAATTACTTCTTCTGGCTTAGTTTGCCCCCTGAAAAAGGAAGGGATAAGCACACCGATCGCATTAAATTGACTTAAGTGCCATGGTATTTATGGGAACTCTCGGTGCTGTCGATGATTTCTGAATTGGGGTTTTGTAATTTCAGCACGCGCACACTCAGTATTTGCTGTTCACAGGCATCAGGTCAGGATCCCTCGAGGCTGTGACTATCTGGGAGCCTTGAGGAGGCAATCCCTTCCGGAGTTTGGTGGGGAAAGGCAAGGGCTCCTCCCGGGCAGTTTCTGGCACTTCCGGTGAGCTTGAGACATCCTGTGTCCTATCCGACCAATCCGATCCACGGGTGGAAGGGCTGTGGACATGGGGTGGGGCGGGGTTAGGCAAAGACCTTCACATCCCTCGGATCCTCATTCCTGCTTCCTGGGCAGGGTGTCTGGAATACTCACAAGCACTGATAATGGGGTGTTCTCAGAAAAAAATTCTCTGTCCACATGGACCCTCCTAAGTGAGCGCTCCTTTCCAGAACGGACACAGGAGTGTGGGTGTGTAGGCCCGTGTTGGCTGGGTTCAGATCTTCCTGAAACGTGGAGGGTCTGTCTCATTTCACAGACGCTGATCCCTCCTGGCTTTGTCTCACAATTTCAACTCCTCCCTGGAGGCAATGAAGTCCATGCCTCAACTCAGATGCAACACTCAGGATTGTCATGATCATGAGAGACATGTTTCACCCAGAGTTTCTTTAAAGGGTAAGATTCTGAGATTTTTTTTTAACCCCCCAAAGAGTTTTAGAAAAGCTGGGATCTTTCCGCAGTGGAGGAAGAGTCACTCGGTCGTTTATTTAGAAAGAGTGGGCTGGCTGTGTCTCCCGCCTTCTCACCGTCCTCATAAACAGCTGGGTCTTTATAACTGCGTCACACAGCAGGCCAGCCTGGGAGGGGTCACTTCTCTGTCATTTACTCGGGAGATGCTGCTGTGCTCCTGGGCCAGCCAAGAGTGACTTTTTGAGTGCTGACACCCATGACTGTCAGCCAGGGACGGGTCGGACCCATGGTAGGCCTTGCTATCCGGGACCTTCATGTTCTTACTTTACATGTTAGATTGAAAATTTGCTGAAGGCTTATTTCCTGATGTCAGTGCTGGATCACCCGGAGATGAAAGATGCACAAAATTTTCTTTTGTCTGTGTGGAAAGCGGCTAAGAATAAAATAAAGGAAATGCATCCCTCATCTCCAGGCATTCAGTATCTTAGTAGAGAGCTGGATATCCAAGATTCAAAATCGAGGACTGGCATTTCTGCTGCCCTGAATTTGGAAAGGTGACTTAACTCTTCTGTGCCTGTTTCCTCATTTTTAAAACATGGACAAAGCTAGAAATACTAATACCCCATAGATTTTCCTTCAACACAGACAAATATGTTACTTTATGTACAGTGCTTATGGTACTACCTAGAAGTTTTCTCTCTGTGTTATGTATTGGAACTATTCTCTTCAAAGTTATTTTAACTGACGTGATGACCGTACATCTTTATGGGAAACAGAATGATATTTTAGAACATGTATACGGGTGTAATGATTGGCAGTGGGTAACTGATATATTCATTCCTTCAAGTACTTATTCCTCTGCTTTGAAGGCATTCAATATTCTTTCTGCTGGCTATTTTAAAATATACAATTAATTGCTGCCAACCATGTTGTCCCTGCTGTGGAGCAGAACATTAGAAATGATTCCTCCACTCCAGCTGCACCCCAGCACCATCCTCACCCTCCCTTCGCACCGTTCCACTCTTGATTTCCGTGAGGTGAACTCTTTTGGCTTCAGTGTGTGAGTGAGAACATGCAGTGCTCGCCTCTCTGTGGCACGCTTATCTGACCCAGCACAGTGTCCTCCGAGCTCATCCATGTGGCCACAAATAACACAGATAACAACATTTTGTTCTTTTTGATGGTTGAACAACATTTTATTGTGACTTTTTAGACATTTTCTTTGTCCATGCATCTGATGATGGACACCTGGGATGATTCCATTTCTATGCTTTTGGGAACATTGCTGCAATGAACAGAGGAGCACAGGTGTCCTTGGGACATAGATTTCATTTCCTTTGCATGTATGCTCAGTGATGGGATTGCTGGACCACACCATAGTTTTATTTCTAGTTATTCCGAGGAACCTTGAATCTGTTTTCCACCGTGGCCACCCGCAGCCTATGGTAGACTCTCTTTCTCCACTGGCTTCCCAGCATGTGTACCTCTGAGCCAGTACAGTGTTAGATGACACCAAATATGTAACGAGCGATACCTGCTCTCAGGTGCAGAGTTTTTACAACAATCGGGTTGTCCTAACGCAAGTGGCAAGATAGGCAGTCCCGTGACAGAAAAATGGGGTAAACGTGTTCGAGTGAATAGAGTAGGGGAAAATTACCCAGTAGAAACTGCAGAGAGTAGAAGCAGATTCATTGTTCTTTCTCCCATTGGGAAGGCTTGGTTTTCTGTACCTCAGCTGTCCCACTTTCTCTCTTTCTTTTCCAGGTGCCCTGCCTCCTAAGGGAACATTCTCCAGGCATGCAGTGTCATCAACCAACCCCGAAGGTCACACTTACCACAATCTCATAGTATGCACTCAGAGCCAGCCCCTTGCTCCTTTAGGTTAAAATGAATATTGTTTAAAAGTGTGTACTAAAGCAAGCTCAGATGGTAGTCTCTGCTACTTTTAGGTCTTCAGGATTCAAACTGTGTAACTAATGAAGAAAGATCTTTGGGAGTCAGAACACTCTGGTTGTGGCACCGGCAGAACCGTTCCTGCCTCTGTTTTGAAAAGCATGGGGCCTTCCTACATCAATAATGCTCCCCGTATTTTCATTTTCTTTTCTGTTAATAGGTCTAGTAACCCATTCCTGCTATCTCTAAAGCTTTATTGTGAGGTAAAAGAGGTGGAAATATGGTTTTAATGTAGAGATCTGTTCTTGTGGTGATGATTCCGATTTTATCATGAGTGCAAGATTTCCCAGGTTCTCCATGGGAATTATTTTAACTGGTTACCCTGTGTCACAGAGAGGAAAATATAACTATTCTTCTAAACTGCAGAACCATGAAGAAAACTGGCTGGAGTGTAAGGGGAATTCAATTTTGGTGTTGACTCACTGCCTACCTACCTGTCTGTTTAGAAAGTGCTCTGAGCTCCCGAGATCTGTCATTATCTACGTGTGTATGCAAGGGCGGCTGTACAACTGGCCAATCTGCTTTCCAGAGGCCTTCTTCTAACGCGGGGCACACCCTGCCTCTGTGTATGAGCCAATGTACAAAATGCACACCCATGTCCCCAGGGGCAATTGCTCTGAAGCACTGCTTAAATTTATTTGAAAAGCACTGCAATTAGCTGCTGGTTCCTGGGACTGAAAGAACCTCATTGTCTGAGGCAGACTTTCAGGAAGGACTGCTCAAGCTGGTGCCCTGCCAGCCTGCCATTGGCTGGCTCTGCTCTGCGGTGGGCAGGATTAGAATAAGGCATTGAGCCCTGGTTTTCTCACAGACTCAGTACTACCTTTTCCTCTTGTGGGCTCAGCTACTGTCTGATCTCACAGGGCGGAAAGAGGGCTGTAGGTTTAGGTCCCCAGACACCCCAGACTGGGCTGAAACCGTCAAAGGAGACACAAAGAGGGCGAGAAGAGGGTCAGTGCTCACAGCTGGAGGCCAGGGATTTTTGCCTGTGTTGTTTACTCCGCTGTTCGTCAAGTCCGACATAAGATTCAGCCTTTGCCAAATATTTACTAAGCGAACGAGTGTAGGAATGAATGAACTGGGAATGCGGGCCTAGTTTCAGGTTTGGGAGAGAACTTTAGCTAGGGTCTCACACACACCATTTACGGTAAGCAAGAGCAAAGAGATTTGTCAAGGGTTTGCTGTTCGTCTCTCCTACTTACTTATGAATTTCACTGAATTCTCACAGTACTGGTGTGAGAAGTGCTAGTACTGTTTCTCCTGCAGGAGAGATCGGATTCAAAGAGATGGTGCCGGCATCAGAGAGCTGAAAAGTGGTGGATGTCAGAGTAGCTTTGTAACCTTTTCTTCCTAAGGTCCCTCTAATATTAAAGAAAAACCAGTGAGTATCCTAGGTTATCAAGGACCATGAAACTGGACCCAGTAAACCGATTTGTGGGTGAAGTCTAGGCAGGTATTTGTCTGCGATGAGAAGAATCTGCTGTGGTGATTCATATGGCTTGAGAGTGGGGAGATATTTAAACCTTTTCCAAAATATATATTAAAGTATACTTACTGGCTGTTTGAAAATTTAGCACTTTTTAAAACCCCATTTTCAGCAGGGTTAAGATACCTACTGTGCATTGTATACTTATCATATCAAAATCATTTCCCAGATACAGAAAGTATAGACTGCACAATTAACATGGATGAAATGCATCCCATGAGGGAGGACTCAGCATTATCACCCTGGGGCTGAGACACACTGAGTGGGCTCGGGCTGTCCCTGGAAGTCTAGGGAAGGTTGTAATAGAGTCAGCAGTCACTGTGCAGGAGGCTGCCAGTGTGCTGTGACACCATGGCTGAAGTTTATTGCCTAAGACCAACATTGCCCAGGCCAGTGACACAAATCATCCTTTCCTCCAGCGCGAAGGCCTCCATGGTCCTGCCCCAGCCGTGTCCTCCCTGGGGTGCATCACCTCTTGACTGATGCAGCAGAGATCTGCCCAGCCCCATTCCCCTTCCGTGTGCCCAGAACCCAATCTCTGGGACACCTCCAGTGATGAGGAGGTATGTCAGAACTTCAGTGGTGTCTATGGTTCCAGAGAGCTCCTTTCAGTCTCAGTCTGCTCTGAGCACGTTGGGAAAGTGATAAAGCTACTTTGGCTTGGTCAGTGAGATAGGCCATAAAAATGGGCCTCGTGTGGAGGATATGATCTATTTTTTTTTTTCTTTCCTGTTTTATAGCTTCATGTTTAGTATTTTTACATAGGGTAAAGTAAAGAAAAAAAAAATATGAGTAGGAAGAACCACTGGGTTTTGCCACCTTACCTTACAAAAGAAAAGCTGGTGACAAGAGAGGGTGAGCAAGTATCCTTACCTCACACGGCAGATGAGTGGGAGGTGGGGATACTGACAACCTTGTAAGGAAGTAAAACGTGCATTTGGTTGAATAACTGAAGCACTGAAAAAGCAATGAACCTGAACTGCTAAAAACAGTTTCATGTGGCAAAGTGACCAACAGGAACGAAGACGAGGGGCTATCCTCTCGTTTCTCCTGGGGCCTGAGGCTCTGAACCCACACAGTTGGACACTTCCACACTTGCGTGAGAAGTGTCCGGTTTGTGGCATTCTTGCCAGTGTTTGGGGTCTGGGTCTGGATCTCACAGGACTAGAAAAACAATGTATGTGCTTAGGCCGGAGGTAGAAGGCGAAGTTGTCGGGGAATTTAGAAGCAAGGGGTGTGGGAGCAGTTGAGGGAGCCAGAAGAGGCCGGGCTGGAAAAGAATAAAGATGCTTGAAAGAGCCTGCAAGCCAGCACCCTGCGAGGCTGAGGCAGGAAAACATAACTTTAAGCCCAGCCTCGGCAATTTAGGGACTTAGCAAGACCCCGTCTCAGAATTTTTTTAACAAGGGCTGGCAATGCGGCTCAGTATGAAGGCCTGGGTTCAAGCCTCAGTACAGGGAAAAAATTATTGCTGTAGGCTTCAAATAATTAAAAGAAAAAACCTCTTGAGCTATGTTGACAATTTTTAGCTGTACAGCCCTGTTTAGTTTGTTTGCTGCTTTAAGACCGAGCCATATGATTAATTTCTGCTTTCTTTCCCTTGGGAAAAAACTCATTGTTTTTGAGGTAAAACTATATAACAATGTGACATACAGTACATGACACATATTTTAAATGTGTAGTTTGGTGGATTGTGACATCTGAACACTCCCAGGAAGCTGTCAGCACCATCCAACAGTGAATGTCCTCTCACCTTCAGTGTCCCTGACGTCTCTCGTCTAATTGAGCTCATCAGTGGCCCTGTCCCTTTCCCCGGGCAACTGCCCACGTCCTTCCTGTTATTCTTCTAGCATCTTCTGTATGTGGAACCCGACTTTTTCTATCCAATTTCTTTCAATCAACATATTTATTTTGAGACTCATTGATGTTGCTCTGCGGACATTAAGAAAAGGTTGGTCCTTTGCCTGCTCCAGTGAGACGGATTTTTAAAATTTTCAGCCTAGAAAAAAGTAAGTGGAAGATAAATCAGTATAAAAAACTGAAGCCGAGGAGATTTACCTTCTAGAAATTTCTCCAGAAGACAGTGCAGGAGGAAGAGAAATGTAAAAGAGGATATCAAAGAGGAAACTTTAGTAGATGTGACTTTCATAGTTGCTTATTTTCCTGGAAGGATGATTTTCAATGGGGCACACTTTTATCAAAAAATTTAAGGGATCTCTTACTGCCTATGGGATAATTTATAACCCATTAACCTGATAATAAAACTTTCCAGGTTTATTTCCAGGTTGTAAAACTTTCAGCTCACTCTAGTAGGTCTTGATTCGAAACCAAAATACTCCCTTTCCTGACTCCAGACTTCAGGTGTTCTCCTGGGTAAACCCGAGCTCATTTCTGCTTCTCACAGCTCCGAGGCCCAGCTGGGGCTGCCGCTCTGAGTGGGAAGTGATTTTTTCCTCCTTGGTTCAGTGTCTTGATCTCTGTCTTTGAAAGCTGGTGTATGCTACCAGTAATGCTCCATGAGTTGGAAGATGACACACAATCAGGACAATTAAAAGAAAATGGAATTTATTGCCTCACAAACTTAAGGTTAAAAAGAGAATTTATTAGCTGACCAAATAGAAAAGTCTAGGAATAAGTTTGCCTTCTAGCATGGCTGGATCCCTGAGTGTAAATAAACTTTCGACATTTGGTCCCTGTTATTTTATTACTTGTTATTGCCTTGAACTGTTTGATCAATCTTTCATTCTTTCATGTGGTAATCTGCGCAACTTCATTGTAGATAACAATATGTACTATAACGACCACTGTTAATTCCTATCATCTTTTTTTTGTTTGTTTGTTTTTCTCCGGTACCGGGAACCGAACTCACGACCTTGTGCATGCCAGGCAGGCGCTTTTGCCGCTGAGCTAAATCCCCAGGCCCTAATTCCTATCATCTTGTTTTGAAATCCTGGATTGTTTTTATTGTTTTTGTGCTGCTTTGTTTTTGTCTTCATTTGTTGTTATTTTGTTATATTTTTCTCTTTAAAATAAAAAAAAAAAACTGGCAAAAAGTCCCCCCAAAACCCAAAACATTATGCCTCCATTGTTTTCCATGTTAGTTTCTTTCTCAGCACATTACTTCCATTGGAAGCACTGCAAGCTTGTAGTTTAGAATTCACACCAAGAGATGCTCTGTTTCAGGACAGCAAAGCAGGAACCCCAATTCACTCTCCTTCTGTGGCCCAGAAGAGAGATGTGGGGTGAGGTAACCGAATTAGGGGCCCCTGCTGAGAACTGAGCCCTGGAGTCACATCCATGTGATGGGGAGAAAGGATCCCCCAGAGGAAAAAGTGTGGAACAACACCGGCAGAGGTCTAGTTCTGATACTCTGTTTGATAGTTTTATATTTGTGTGCAAACTGCACCCCCACTGCTGAGTTAACCCTTTTTCAGAAATAAACCTATTGGTCATGCTTATCTATTCCCCTAACTCTATAGAAAATGTTAAGAAAAAAATTCAAATTATCTGCAATTCTATTACACGTTGATGCCCCTCTTTGATTTTAAGAAGATCCTTAGTGATACACACATGCACACACACATACTTACATATGTACAAGTACTATACTTACAAATGTTTACATACATACATATTTATATCTTAAGGAATACTGCAAAAATTTAATCCTGTGTTCTTGTTTTTATCCATCTGTCTTTTTCCTTAACATTTTCTCTATGTAAGACTTTCTTTGAAAAGTATCACAGCTTTAAATGACTAACTAATATTTCACACTGAGGATGTGCCATGTTTATTTAAAAACATCCCTACTGTTGATTAGGTGATTTTCAAACTGATTTCAAGATTAATAATCCAGTAAAGAATATTTTTAAAAGAGCATTTGTAGGTACTATTTATGTACAAAAACGTAGGTGAGTTTAATTATTTTTGAAGTTATTGGTACTCATTATCAAATTACTGTTGAGAATTTGCAGTCTTTCATCTTACTACACATCTAATAATTACAAAGTCAAAGCATACCTTTCTAAGGGTTGGTTCATATTGTTATGCATCTGCTACTAGATTGCTTTCCAGAATCTCGCTACCACACCCTTCCCCAGGGTCTGGGATGGTGCTGAGCCTCTGAGATGTACTCATGAGATTCTTGTGGATTTATTTCTGTTGATACTGTATAGATTGCCAGGAAGATCTTAAAGAAATAAAGGATGAAGGCTTATGTTTGTTATGTAGGATGATACCTCCTGAGCAACAATTTCAATAGTACATTAATTCAGATGATTATAGAAATACACCACAATTTTAAAAAAGTGTATACGAAACTGTGAGTGGGTCTTGGGTGTTGATGGGGATCATCTTTACTTTCCAATTCTTGCTTTTGTTTACCATTTGAAAATTATAGTAGTAGCAAATGTTAGTATTGTCATCATCATCATCATCATCAACTATGACAGCATGAACTACTTGGAAAGTGTGTCAATTAGCTTATCTGAAATCTTCATGGTGTGGAAGGGACAGAGAGTGCACAGATATTGAGGGAACCATCGTTAGATCATCAGCTGGTCCGCCACCACTCCCTACGTCATGGGTCCCTTCTGGGCTAAACTGTTATATGCCTTGTGTGCTTTATCAAATTTGATAAAAATGTATGAGGTAAAAAGTATGAGAATCATTGTTTGCTATAATTTGTACTGAAGAGATTAATTCACTTCCCTGATGACATATCCATATCATTAACTGACAGAGTCAGTTGCTACCAGTTTTCATAAAATTACTAATTTTTTTATTTGTTTGTTTTAGCACTGGGTCTTGAACACAAGACCTCATGCACACTAAGCAAGCACTCTACTATTAAGCCACATTGTCAACACTGATTTTTCCAGTATGGTCACCTAGACTCATGGTGAGGTCAATTTCTTTGCACTTGGCTGGACTTAGCATATCTCAGGGTAATGCCATGAGCAACAGTGCAGTGACCAAAGGCTCCAGTGGCAGCAACCTATGTTTTCAAGAAATAAAAACTCAAAATAGAAATTTGCCTTTCAAGTAAAACATTTAAAGACATGTTGCATTTGATTGAGGAGTTTCTGTTTATTGACAGATTTATTTATTTTTTTAAATAACCATGGTTTCTTGTACTCTTTGGAGTCCCTTACTTGGCTGGCAGTGGTATTCATTAATATGACTGCAGTCAGATTTCTTAGCTATGCAGTCATTGCAGTTATCATGACTGTATCGTTTGGGTTATTCAGAGATGATGGTTTTCTTTTTTTAATGTATCAATCTTTTAAACCAATCTCTCAGTTACTGTTTGTGGGAAAGTGTAAGGGCATAGACCCACCAAAAACAGTCAGGCTGTTTCTAATTAAGGTAAATATACACTTAACCTATAGATGACCCGGACATTGCAAAGCTGCATACATGTCCTAGGGAAATGGGATCAGATTCCCACAAAACCTGTACACAAATGTTCATAGCAGCTTTATTTATAAGAGCGAAGAACTGGAAATAATTCAGATGTCCTTCATCAAGAAAATGGTTAAGCAAATGATGGTACCTTCACATACAGAATATTATTCATTAGTAAGAAGGAATAACCTATTAATATGAACAACAGTTTGGATGGTTCAGTTGCATTATGCTGAGTAAAAAATTTAATAAACACACACAAAATCCTAAAGGGCTTTGTACTAGATGTTTCAATTTACAGAACATAAAGTGACAAAATCATAGTGTAGAAAACACATAAGTGGCTATTAGAGATTGGAGTGACAAGAGAGAGCTTCTTTGTGGATTAGGGAGAGATTTCTTGTCTTGATTATAGTGATGGTTAATTGAGTCTACCCATAAAGTAAAATGTTACCACCAAGCCATACACCAAACACAGAGAACTTAGAAGAGAGCGCGTGATGATACTGGTGTGCTTGGATTAGTAGAATTGCACTGTAGTGACTTTTCTGGTTTTGAGGATGTATTGCTTTATGCAACATTTCAGCTGGTGGTGATGACTATATAAGGATTCTAAACTAAAACATTTGTAGTTCTTGTGAGTCTTGAATTATTTTAAATAAAACCTTATTTTATAAATAAACCTAGTAGTGAATTTCCCAAAACGCTTAAAAGTCTTGCAAGAGTTGGCTTAGGGATTCAGGCGCTTTCTTGCTATACCTTCTGACTTTGGAACAAGAAAGAGAGCTAGTGTTTCTATTTATCCCTTGCCCTTGGTGAGTCAGTTGCCTGTTTCTTTGTTGTATTTGCTGCTTTCTTATATCAGGGGGCAGAGGGCAGGGAAGATGTCCTGAGAATTGTAGGCCATATACTATAGTAGTGATCCTGGCCTCTACTGAGTAAATGTCAGTAGCAAATTTTTAACCTCCCTTCTCAGCTGTCTTTAGCTATGTCCAATTGTTCACTGACAGACGAAGTGATTCCTAATACAGAATGTGCCTTATATCTGTTAAAATGTGTCAGAGGCCGTTGGTTTGGCTGAGCCCCTACACCAAGTGCTACGGACCAAACCAAAGCAAAGTAATTTATGCTGCAGTTCCAAGTCACCAGACCAAAACTAAGTTGTTTATTTGATGTCCTGAGAAATTAGGAGAGTGAGATAGAGCAGCCACAACCTCAAACAAAGCCATTTTTATCTGGCCTGATGAAAAAGTCTCGCCTGCTTTGACCCGTACAGCAGAGTACGTTGGCTGTGACCAATCTACATTTTATTCTCTGCTTCCGTTTATTCTCAGCCCATTTCTGTCTACAGAACTAATCTCTGATGCTCAGCTCATCAAGCACTGATTATGTTTTACAGAAATGAAGCTTTGCTCAATTCTAGAATTGCAAGTAAAAGTAATTAAGATCATTAAACTAAATTCATTGTAATTTTGTCTCTGGGCCCATGCTCGTTCCCATAATGGCAAGGTGAGAATGGCAGGTGCCTGTGGGTCTCTGTGAGGCATGAACGCTCCAGTCCAACGCACATTTAGACATTTGGCTACAACTGCTAGCTGACTCCTAATGGATGACAAAACGACGTCTCTATGCTCTACTGACTGGCAATAAGCACAGAGCAATCAGCTTTGCCTCCTGTCTGGGTCAGCCTGGGACTTACAGGATTCCTCTTCTGCATTGAAGAGGTGGCAAATATCAGGTTAAGAAAACATAAATTTTTGTAAACATAGTGAGTATGGAGAGAAAGTAAACTGTGACTGTAATGGTGAAGTGGTTCAGGGCTGTCTGTTCCAAAAACCCTTTTCTACCTACCACACTCCTTGGAGATCTCCCCCTTCAACTTCCTAAGTATCTATAGCCTGCTGCCATTCATTTGTCTCCCTGGAGCATAACCACACTGATTTGGATTAATCACCTAATGAATAATATTCAACACTCGTAACAGCCAACACCATAGACTATGAGGTGAACACCAAGAAAATGAACAGAAAACACCTCAGAGTCCATCTTCTTCATTTAACAGATGAGGTACACAGAGGTCCTGTCTTACACATACAGTAACTTATGGAACCAGGATGTACCCAGGTTTATAGCCCAGGGGCAGTGATCTGTTATTGCAAGTACTTACTAGAGACAAGGGTGTTTTATAAGCCACATGTCATGGTAGCCAAGATAATTAACTATGCAGCCACGTGGATGTGGGTTCAAATTCTAGTTTTACCATTAAACTGCCAAAGTGATGTTAGAAAATTGATCCTCCTTCTAAGCTCATCTGTAAAATAGAGATTATGATAGAATTTAGTCCATTTAACTTTGGTGACGATTCAGAGAAATGATGTATTTGAAATGTCCAGGACTGTGCTTATCCAATAGCAGATACCTCACCATCCTCATCATCTTCATCTTCATCAAATCAGGGTTTTGGAGTATAGAAGACTCTTTCACATACATTTAATCTTCTCAACCCACACATGGCTTTTGGGAGCAGGTGCTAGTGATATTTTATCGATGAAGAAACAGGTCCAGAAGATGAAGACACTTGTCTAAATCCACACTTCCTGTCAGCTGGAAAACAAGCCCATCATCTGACACCTAGACCCATGCTTCTCCACGGCTTGTACCTCCCAGTTAAGATTTTGTCCTTGAAGGCCACCCCAAGGTTTTTCATGGGGTACGTGATGGGCAAATACATGTTAGGGACCGCTCTTCGATTGTTTCCTGTGTGTTCATTTCCTTCTCCCACCAGTGCATTTAAACTCAAAATTGTTAGAGGGCAGATGTGCATCTTGGGTGTCTAACAGGTCACACACACATATGGTTTTGAGTGGAAACCACAGCTTGCTTTTCATAAATGCTGATGGGTATGGATGAAGTGGCAGCGCCAAAGGGAGAGGGTATGTGAACTCAGACGTGTGGGAAGCTCATCACAGAAGAAACTGTGCAGAAGTCAGAAACAGAGCCCCAGGTTGGAGCAGAGGAGTAGTAGGTGGAGGACAACAGAGGATCACTGGGCTGGGGGGCACTGAGGCTCTTTGGAACATCTGTACAAATTCTGAGCAAATGAAAGAAAACAAAAATCAGTGGGCCAAGGAGGAGAACCCGTGTTATACGTACTTCGCCCATACGATTAGTACAAGTGGCACGTTTCACTGCTTTCTGTTGGTATTGCATAAGTAGTAAACTTCTATGCGACATGATTTTGACATGGAGTTAAAATTTAATGACTAAATTATGATTTATTTACTAAATTGACTTTTTCCGTGTTGTGAAACCTGAATAAAGGCCTGAGCCACAGATGTTAAAATGCTTGTGGGAGGAATTGCAGTGAAGGCATGGGGGAGTGAGAACAGGCCGGGGGGTCAGGAAGTGTAAGAGAGACAGTCAGTGCCAAATATGTGCCAGTGACTGGATGGGGCTTAGGTTTTATCTGAAGTAGAACTGGTCATCACCGAGGGGTTGTACATAGCTGAGGGAGGGGGTGCAATGAGAGGTTTTCAAATCCACTTCCAATGGCTGCTATGTAGAAGGAGGTCTGAGAAGAATGCAGGTGGGGAGGCCAGTCAGGACGTTCGGGAAGTAGTCTGGGGAAGGGGTGATGCTAGATGGGATCAGAGGAGTGGTGACAGACACAGAGACAGTATACCACTGAAGTCATCCTTTAAGTCTTTTCTCCAATACATTGATGTTTTCAACGAGGAAAAAAAAATTAGGTTGAATTTCAGATAAAGATCTTCTTGGTCCAAGTACCATGAGGCTCAGTATAGTAAATAAACTTACATCAGCTGAACATGTATGTGTTGTGTGTCTATTAAATGCTACCCTTGTGTACATTCCATTATGTTGGATGTATCTTTAATCATCTGGCTTTGGTATCACACAGGAACCCCTTCCCCAGTTAGAGGCAGAGACGATGACTTTCATATCTGCATGCCCAAACAACTGTAATTATCCTCATTGTTGCTAACTGGTTAGATAGAAAAATGAGAGGAAGGAAAAGAAAGAATCCCATAACTCCTCCCAAAACCCTGTGGAGGCACTAATCATATTCCTGGAGCCAAAGTACCAAGGATACCTAGGAAATAGCTCTGAAGATGAAGCTTCCTGTGTGTTGAGATGTTGGGCTTTTCAAGACTGGCTTAGGCTTGGGAACGTTCTTTGGAAGGAAATGGCTGGGTTCAGAGTCTCCATTGGGCAGACCAGACAGAATGACCAGTGTACTCCAGTTGGCATTTTGTGATCAGAGAATGAACCACGCAAGAGTAACATGTGTTCTCATCTGGGTCTTCTGCTATGTGGGCTAGGCTTTTGTAGGAAGTGAGCTTATACTAGAATTTCCTTTGCTAATCCTATGAAATCTACTGACCTTGCCAGCAATATAAAGCATGTAATGTCTGAACTCACCACTGTGTTCTCTGGGCCAAGGTCAAGTCATCTTCCTTGCACTATGAGGATAAGCAACATGGGCTCTCCTCTCTCATATAAAATTTGATAAACATGCAGGAGTACTACATCTGCTTGCAATGATGATGATGAAATGATGACCAGAAGAGCAATAACAAAATATTTGTTAAGCACTCAAAATGTGCTGGCATTATTCTAAACACCTAATATGCATTGGAAAAGTTAATTTACACAACAGTCCTATGAACTAAGTACAGAGTTTAAGTAACTTTCCCAACCATATGCAATGTAGAAATAATAGGGCTGAGAGATGACTTGTGTAGTGACCTTTTGTTTTTTCATGTTCCTTCTGTCTGCTACACACCCCTTACCATCACTTTTGATAATATATTATGAGAGATTTCTTACTGTCCTGAACCTGAAAATTTCTTTGAGCCCATTAAGAATCACTTTGGGGTGAGATGGAATCTCAGTGTTATTTTAATTAGCATCTCTCGAATGACCAATGATGTTGAACATTTTTTCGTATATTTATTTGCCATTTGTATTTTTTTCACCTGAGAATTGTGTCTTCATCTCAGATGCCCATCTTTTGATTGGGTCTTTGGATTTTGGAGCCTTGATTTTTTGATTCTTTATATGTTCTAGATAGAAGTCTTTTGTCTTAGGGACACTTGGCTAAATTTTTTTCCAAATTCATAGGTTTTCTTTTCACTCTGTTGGTGATTTCTTTTGATGTGCAAAAACTTTTCGGTAGGATGAGATCCCAGTTGTTGATTCTTTGAAGTATTTCCCACTCAGTTTGTTTTTTATTCATGAACTCTCTGCCTACCTCTATGTCTTCAAGATTTCTACCTACTTTCTCTTCCAGCAGATGGCAGTTATTAAGAAAATGAACAATGACAAATGCTGGTGGGGCTCTGAGGAAAAAGGAACCCTTCTCCATTGTTGGTAGGAGTGTAGACTGGTGAAAACACTTGGAAATCAGTGTGCAGATTCTTCAGAAAACTAGGATTAGAGGTTCCATTCAGCCCAGCTATTCCCCTTCTGGGTATTTTTCCAGAAGAACTGAAAAAGTCATACTACAGTGATATATGTTCACCCATGTTTATAGCAGCACAATTTGTCATAGTTAAATCTTGGAAACAACCCAAATGCCCATCAACTGAGGAATGGATAAAAAAGATGTGGTATTTTTATACAATGGAGTACTACTCAGCTATAAAGAAAGATAAACTCAAGGATTTTATAGGCAAATGGGTGCAACTAGAGACCATATTCATAAGTGAAATAAATCAGACCCACATGTATAACCATCATATTGTCTCCCTAGTGTAAGAACCTGAAAGAGTAGATAAAATCTGAAAGGACAAAAGATATTGTGAAAGTAAAAAAACTGCTCAAAAAGAAAGAACAACTGGGATGGGGGAAAGGAGAAAAGAAGGAAGGGATTATATATATATATACACATATACATATATATATAAGCTAAAATAATTGTACTACTAATTTCTATTAGTTTATTGAAAGGAACAGTTAATGCTTAATTATTTGATCAATTTTGCATGCCTATATCTAGTAATCTGAGCAACTACTTGGAAGATAATAATATGTACTACAACAACCATTGTTAATTTTCTATCATCTTGTTTTGAAATTCTGTATCACTTTTATTGTTTTTTTAGTTCTCTTTAAAATAAATTTTTAAAAATTATGTAAGCATTAAAAAAAGAGCCACTTTGGGAAATCTGTGAGATCCCCTAAGTTTCTCTTGAGCTTCCTAGGTACTTGGCACATGGTGCTATCACAGTAAATTGTATTGTGTATTTACATGTTTTCCTCTCTCAGTAAACTGTGAGCTCCAAAAGGGATAACACCAAGCTTATGCTTTCCTTCTCATTCCCAGATCAATGCCCGTAGAAATGTTTTGTGAATGAATAAAGAAAGAATAAATAAAACAACTCCAGTTGTCTGAACAGAGTCAAAGTTCAGTCAGCAGAACAAATCTCTGAGTAGCCGGAGTAGGTTGTATGGTGAACATGCTCTAACGTGCATATAGACCCACAGAGAAGTATGTTTCCAAGGCATTGAACTCTTTCTTCTTCATCTTTCTAATGGAACTGCCTCAACCCCTCTCTAGGGACATGGTTTCACTGGAGCAACACCTTCCTGTAATATAACCTCTTTCCTCCAACCTGCAGTGGCTGGTCCATGATTCACATGAAAAGCCCAAACTGAGTCTAAGCATGTACTTTGGAAGGGGTTACTATCAGGAGTGGAAGAGATGCCAATCCAAGAACTGTTAGAAGTAGTTACTTTCCACCATATGGGCCAGGAAAGTGAGTTGGGGGAAAATCTAGGGGGAAAAAGTCAAGTTTATAAATTCAAATGAACTTCATGGCTAGAGCTCATAGTACTGAAGTGATGGAGACCACAGCCTCCATGAGGAAAGCACTCAGTGTTATCTCTCCAGCTATAGCCAAGTCAGCATTTTACTCAATGAATGAATAAGTAGGAACTCAAGAGAAAATAGCTAGCTGAAAAAAAGGCATGGGGGTCCTGATTGCCTTGAACTTGAGAGTTTTGTATCTCAGGTAGCATTATCATTGACTGTCTGTCTTGGTTACTTTTCTCTCGTTGCTGAGACGAAATACCTGACACCCAAAATTAAGGAAGGAAAGGTTTATTTAGCTCACAGTTTTGTGGAGATCTCCACAGTTTTGTGGAGATTTCCATTCATACTCAGCTGGCTCCAAGGCAGAGTGGCACACGGCAGAGAGCAACTGTTCATGGCAGTGGAAGACAGCAAAAACAACAAGAATAAAATGGAGGAGAAGTGGCAAGCAACCTCTTTCCCTCCCTTACATTGTACGCAAACTATCCGCCCTGGGGAGGGTATAGCACTCACACCCATAATCCCAGCATTGGACTATGGATCAATTAAAAAA
Source organism: Chinchilla lanigera (assembly GCF_000276665.1). Taxonomy (NCBI): domain Eukaryota; kingdom Metazoa; phylum Chordata; class Mammalia; order Rodentia; family Chinchillidae; genus Chinchilla; species Chinchilla lanigera. The sequence goes on along the minus strand of NW_004955511.1, from coordinate 1,967,965 downwards.
TCTAGAAGACCGCCCCATGACTGCATGAGGATTTGGGGGGACATGCAGACACAAAGCATAACACTGTCATACTTGATTCTATCATTTTCTCTTAGAAACTTTTACTCTGAAGACCATGACAGGAGTTCCTTTGGATGGCTAGGTAATTACCAGAGTTATCTGGAATGTTTCTATGGATGTCAAGTTCTGGACTCTAGCCCTGTGGAAATTCTGATTCAGTTAGTCTGAGAGGGGTTTCAGAGTCTGCATGTCTGAGAACATTGCCCAGGTGATTCTGCTGACCAACCAGGTTTTCAGAGTCCCACAGACTCCCACACCCTGTGCTCACTCCTCTTCTGGTTGTACATTATTAATCACATTAAGTAGATATTTAGGTAGCATCGATTTGTTATTCTTTCAGGGAACACTTACTATCAAATATATGTAAAGCATGGCACAAATTACTTGCTTGCACCTACTTCTAAAATTTTCTAACAAGAAAGCACTTTCTACTTCCCTTCAATGAACAAACAAACACCCCACAAAATAGTATTTTCTTGAGGGTCAGAAGATTCACAGTTCCTCACAGTATAAGCAAAAATCCTTTTACATGTGTGAAATCACAAATGCCATGCTATAAGAAGGTCAGGGCTGGGGATTTTTTTTTTATCTCAGGGGCACAGTGCCTGCCTAGCAATTATGAGGTCCTGAGTTTGATTTGTGATATAAAGAAAAGAAGGTTAAAAAAAAAAAAAAGAAAAGAAGGTCAGAGAATGCAGTCTTTAAGAATAAAGCAATTTTTATTGCTTAAGTATACAAATAATATAGGATTGAATAACAAAAACTCATTTCCTGAAAATACTTAGGTATCAAATGTCCTACAAGGAATTCTTGGAAGACGCATAAGAAAAGGAGATTGTGTAGTCTCTGTCCACCAGTGGTTGGTCATCTGCTACCTTTGGCATTTTCTGTGTTCCCACCATCTGTCAGGCAGTAAACTACGTGTGGATTCACAAAGAGCCCAGTATCCCCTCTCGTATGTGTCTTGCTGAAAGTGCCCATGCCATCTTTCCTTCCTGGGGAGCTCCTTACTCACCATCCCCAACTCAATTTAGGCAACACTTTTCTTCTGTGACAATCATTCTTCAGTTTTGTTTTAGTTTCCTTTGTATTTATTTTTAATTTTAAATTACATTTATTTTAAACTGATCTCTAAAATCATTAAATTTTACATGTGCATGAATTGTACCACCTGATGTTTCAATACACATATACACAGTCTAAGTTCTAAATTGGGCTAAACGTGTGTGGGGAAAGGCTGAAGCTGGAGATAGGTCACATGTGTGGGCTGGAGCAAGGCCAGCTCTGAGAACACAGAATGCCTGAGGCAAGTCACATGAATAAGTTGCCCTAGACTCAAGAACACTGGGTGCCTGAGGCAAGCCAAGTGGATAAGCTAGTAGGTGGAGAGGTTTCACATGACATTCAGCCTCCCAAGTATATGAATAAATGCACTGTAGCCATTGGGGCTCTCTTCCTTCTCTTCCTCTTCCTCCTCCTCCTCCTCCTTTTTCTTTCCTTACTTCCCATCAGGAGAGAGCACTCCATCTGGCCTCAGTTTTCTGTATTCTAACTCTTGTCCCTTTTTTCTCTATCCTGTCACTGTCCTCACCCTGGGAACATTGAGAGCTGTGCAGGACTTGGCATTTGGTGCCCAAACAGGGTCCCAGGGAATGAGGAAATGCATCAGATAGGTAAGAGGAGACTTCTAGCTCTGCATGCACAAAGAGAGAAATAGGCTTAAGAGGAGCCAAAGAGGGAAATAGACCAGAGGTTCACTAAGGTCAGAGAGAAAAATGGGCTCATTTGAGCCAAAAAAGCAAAACAGACTCATGACAAACAGAAGGGAGAGAGGTGCACTGATTTATCAGATGTCAAACATGAGGCAAGTAGATGTCCAGAACAACAGATGTACATACAAATCCTCACTCTGTTATGGATTCCTGTACTTACTTTTCTTTTGTGAACCTGTATCTGGGAGTGTCTTGATGGTTGTGCACTTGTGGAGACAACCACACAAGATTTCCCCTCAGAGTACTATTTTAAAACCAAGTCCTGAGCAGAAAAGGAATAAGGAAATAGCCCCCCGCTATACATAGAGCTTGAACCCTCTAGCTTTGCTCAATCAGATAAGGAAAGATAAGTGGGGGGGGGGACCTTTCTCCACTGGAGGAATGTTTTGCTGTGACTTCAGTTCCACAGCTGCCCAAAGTAAAATGGATAACATTAACTGCACCACAAGGGGCTGGGGATTTAGCTCAGCGGCAAAGCGCCTGCCTGGCAAGCTCAAGGTTGTGAGTTTGGTTCCCGGTACTGGAGAAAAACCAAAACAAAAAAAAACAAAAAAAAACAAAAAAAAAAACTGCACCACAAGTGGCAGCTTCTGTCTATTCAGGTCAGAGAAACTTTGCTGCATCAGAGGTCAAAACTTCCCCCTCTTAGGGAGTTGAATCATCCTCTCTTTCTCCCTTGCAATTGGCATTAAAAGAAGCCAGTTGGGTGAAGGAGTCCATGAAAGGATTTCAACATGTCTACCCTGTTGCTGAACTCCAATACTCTGGGACAGGTCACAAATCTTCATGAAGCCATAACTTTTAAGACCCTAAAAGAATTAAAATAAGCTACTGCTACCTATGGCACCACAGCCCCTTTTACCTTAGGTTTAGTAGAGCTTATAGGACAACATGTTATGACCCCACATGATTGGAAAGGAATGGCCAAAGCATGTTTAATTCTGGGGGATTGTTTATTGTGGAAGGGAAATTGTTTTGAGTTGTGCATAGATCAGGCTGCTTGCAATGCCACTTACAGCATAGCCATCACGAAAGATATGTTAACTGGAGAAGGTGCTTTCGCTGCCATAAATTATCAACTTACTTTTGAGCTGCAAGTATATGAACAAATTAAACTAGTTGTCATAAGAGCTTAGAGGGAACTTCCTTGAAAGGGTGAGATGTCCCTCGATCTGACCTCCATCACCAGGGTCCTGATGAGCATTTCTAGGATTTTGTAGCATGCCTATTGCAGGTTAATGGGAGGAGTATTAGCAATTCAGAGGCTAACAACTTAATGGTTCAACAAGAGGCTTTATGAGCCCATAAGAAACCGGCTATGCTGAGATGATTTGGATTTGTGCAGACATTCACTCCTCATACCTACAAGGGGCTACCATGGCAGCAGCCATCACTCAGGCTATTCATCTGCAGCCTAGAGGAAAAGGAAGCAGCAAAGTTACTTGTTTGAGCTGTGGAGGTGGGGGACATCTTGCCTGAAATTGCTCTTTTGCATCAGTAAGGACAACATAGCCATCAACAAAACTTCCTAGCATCTGTACATAGTATAGATGAGGAAAACATGGAGCAAATGAGCGTAGAACCAAAACTGATGTGGAAGGCTGACCCATTCCAGAAAATTTCCAGGGGGGGCCTGCCTTGGCCCCACTAAATAGTAGGGGTGCTTTTCCTAATTCCTCACCAGCCTGCCCTCCACCACCAAGCACATTTCTGACCTCTGGAAAGCAACAAAAGATAGCAGAAGCTTGGACCGCAGTCCCTCCTCCAGATTCACACTAACTCCTGAAATGGGACTGCAGGTTATCCGTACTGGAGTATAGGGACCTTTGCCTTAAGGAACAGTGTTACTCCCTCTAGGCTGAAGCAGCCTCACTTTAAAAGGTCTCCAGGTTTGACCAGGTGTCGTCAATGTTGATTATACAGGGGAAATCAAAGTTAGGGTTCAAACTATTTAACACACTGTTCAAATTATTCCAGATGCTCATATTGCTCAATTGGTCATTCTTCCTTTGGTCAAAATTGGGAAATCTATAAATAAGGAAAGAGGATCCTAGGATTTCAGGTCTTTGGATGCTTATTGGATTCAACAGATTAAACAGAATCATCCTGAGATGGAGTTGATTATTGAAGGACAAACATTCAAAGGGCTTTTAGACAAAGGTGTAGATGTTTCAGTTATTGCTCAATTCTATTGGCCTATGGCATGACTCCTGGATGTAGCAACTTCGGTGCTGCATTCCATGCAGCTCTCAATGTTCCCAGGGTGAGGATGATAAGAGGATGGAGAAAAAAGGACAGGAGTCAGAATACAGAAAACTGAGTCATATGGAGCTCTCTCTCCTGATGGGAAGGAAGAAAGAAGGAGGACAAGGGGGAGAAGGAGAGACTGCAATGGCTGCAGCATATTTATTTATAAACTTGAGAGGTTGAATATCACATGAAACCTTTCCACCTAATAGCTTATCCATGTGGCTTGTCTCAGGCATGCTGTGCTCTTGAGTCTGGAGTAGCTTATTCATGTAACTTGCCTCAGGTGCTGTGTTCTTGAGGCTGGCCTTGATTTAACTACAATTTTTGTGAAAAAACAAAAAACAAAACAAAACAAAAAAACAGAAGTCGGGAAGGTGGAGATTATTACAGGATTTGCATGCTGTTAATTGAACCATGGAACCTATGTGAGCACTTCAACCAGTATCACCCAATCCCGTAGTTATTCCTTTGCATTTTTCCCTTCATTGATTTAAAAGACTGCTTTGTTACAATCCCTTTCCATCCTCAAGATAAAAAAGTTTTGCCTTCAGTTTACCCTCTATTAATCACCAAGCCCCTATGCACCACCTCCAATGGCATTGTCTGCAACAAGGAATGGCAAAGAGTCTGACCCTAAGTCAAGAGTTTGTGGCTGCAGCCATTTTGTCAGTTAGTCAGGCTCATGTATCTGCTTATCTTATCCATTGCATGGATGATATTCTTCTAGCACATGAATCTTCATCCATCTTGCACCAGACATTTATCAAATTTGATGATATCCTTTGTAATGCAGGCCTAGTGGTAGTCCCCAAAAAGGTGCAAGCCATGGCACCTTTTTCATATTTGGGTCACCTTTTCCAACAGAGACATATTGTGTCCCAAACTGTTCAGATCCAGGTTAATCATCTTGCAACCCTAACTGATTTTCAGACTCTACTTATTAATATTAATCGACTCTACCCAGCTCTGAAGCTAGCAACTCATGATTTAATCTGTCTCTGACATTCTCAAGGGGAACCTGGCCCCCACTTGGATCACTTATGTTGGAGGCTAAAACCACCTTAAACAATGTTAATCCAGCTCTCTCTAATGCTCAGCTCTCTAGAGTTGATCTGTTTTCACCAATGTTTTCGATTATTTTCTCAACTCAGTATATACCTACTGGGGATCTTTGGTAGTCTTGGGGCCTCTACAATGGCTACATATTCCACATGCTCCACATAAACCTATTACTTCCTTTTATGATGCTGTGGCAGGACTGATTGTACGTGGGTAGATGTGTGTTATTTATTTTTTTGGACATGAAGTGCAAAATATCATTGTTCCCTTTTCTTCAGTTCAACAACAGTGGTTATGGCAATTCTCATCCTCTTGAATAAACACATTAGCTAACTTCCCTGGTGTTATTGATTGTCATTATCCTCCAAATTAATTAATTAATTAATTTCTTCCTTCACACTCTTTGTCTTCTCTCCAAAAATAAGCTTGGTTCCCACAGTGGGAAGTGTCTCTGTTTTTACAGATGGGTCCTCTTTGGGTAGGGGAGATTATATTATGGCCTCCTCTTCCCAAATACAGGATATGGGTTTTTCTTCTGCCCAAGAGACTGAATTGCAGGCAGTTATGTGGGCCTTACAAGATCATTTATCCTCTCCAAGTAACCTTTTTTCAGACAGTGCTTATATTTGTGGTGTGATGCATCACATTAAAACTGCCACCATTCACACTAACTAGAAAAATCTTTTTCATTTACTATTTGTATTTCAATTTTTTCACATTTACTATTAGGTCATGAAAAATCTTTTTCACATTTACTATTAGGTCATGCCATGTCCCCTGTTCTGTCAGTATTTATGGTCCCACTCCCAATTGCCAGGGCCTCTTACCAAGGGAAATGCTACTATAGATGGATTGCTGGCTACTGTCCTTGTTGCTTCCTCAGATACATTTCAACAGGCTTCTGCCTCCCATGCCACCTTCCATTAAAATGCTTCTGCATTGTGCACAGTTCCTCTTAACTCAAGAACAGGCTCAACAAATCATTAAACAATGTTCCTCATGTGAAATACATCTTCCTTTACACTCTATGGAGGTTAATCTCCTAGGATGATACCTCAATCATCTCTGGCAAATGGATGTCACTCACATTCCTGAGTTTGGCTTTTTATGCTGGGTCCATGTTTCAGTGGATAGTTCCTCAGGATTTATTTTTGCTTCTGCCCACACTGGTGAGGTGGCTAAACATGTCATAGCTCATTGCTTGGATGCCTTTACTACCCTCGCCTGCCCATGAGCACTTTAAGACTGACAGTGGCCCAGCTTATATGAGTGCTACCTTCCAAACATTTTGTAAAACTTTTCACATTTCCCTTACAACAGGAATTCCTTACAACCCTCAAGGTCAAGGGATTGTTGAACATGCTCACAGTACACTCAAAATTGAAATACAAAAGCAAAAATGGGAATCCTTCCTTACAAAGTTTATGTCTCATAATAGACTCCACTTGGCATTATATACTATTAACTTTTTAAATCCTACCAAGGATGGGGCTACAGTAGCAGAGAGACAATTCAATAAGGTAGAGGAAAGAAGTTAGGAAGGGTCCTTTGGAAAGATCTTTATATTGGACATTAAAGAAGACCCAGCTTAGTGCTAATTTGGGGTCAAGAGTATGCTTGTGTCATTACAGAAAATGCTGAGGGACCTATCTGGATGCCTGAGCATGCTGCCCAGCTGTATCATGGACTCAGACTCAGGGAAGGAGTAGGTTCACTTCTCAACAAGCTGATACTCAGTCCTGTGGTAATGATGCCTCAGAGACTTCTTCAGAGCCAATAGACAGAGGTGAGACTAGACCCAACCTGGGGTCAATTAAAGAAATTGACCCGATGCTCAAGAGATGGTAACCAAAAATGAGAAAAGAAAATATTAGTAATTGATAGATAGTGTGGAGATAACAGCTGAAAGCTATGTGACAGACATGGACATGAAAATTGCCAGTATTCCTAAGACAAAATAAAATACAAAATTATATATTATTTATAGATACAGAGTTGTATTCCTTCCAAATTATTCTTATAAGAGATCTCTGCTAATTGATCTCTGCTAAAGATCTCTGCTAATCTCTTATAAGAGGTCTCTGCTAGGATCTCCACAAAAATTCTGACTAGTCTATTTTTAATTGCAAACTTCTAAAATTATAAGTTATTGTAATTCAATTTAACCAAAAATGTATTTGAGTGAACTCTGATATTTAAGCCTATTTTTTGTGTATGTTTGTTTGTCTGTTTGTCCAATCTATGAAAGGTTGTTTTTCAATTTGAGCTCAACAATTTTTTCTGTTTTCCTTTCTTTTTGCATTTTTGGATTTTTGAAGCATTTGTCTGATGTGCTTCCACTTGGGTTACTAGTTGGTCAAACTGATATCAAAATTAGTTTTGTCATAGGTCATAAGAAATTTGTTAAAGTAAATAAATAGGGACCCTTTGGGCTTGGAAAATCATTAGTCAGGGATCCCTTTAGTGAATAAAGGAGCAGCTGCCTGGGAAAAAGTTATCCCAGCCTTTGTTCATTAATTGGAAGCCCCAGTGATCTCCATAGCCTTGTGGGAAATACCCCAGTAAATGTTATTAAAACCATATTGTGATATGTTTACATTGGTCATTAGCAAAGGGTTGTTTTCTGAAATAATATAATAAGGCTTTCTCACAAAAGATGCTCTTGGTACATAGCTAAATTAAGAAACAAAGGTTTTTCACATGGATTGACAATTCATTGTTAATCTCATGCTGTATTAAATGTATTCATGCCTTCAGATGTACAGGTCTTCAGATGTACAGGTCTTCCAAAATGTAAAACAGGGATTGTTTATGGTGATCAACTTTTCTTTCAGGCATCTTCTTTCAACAAAAACTTAAGTAATATACATGTTGTATATGTGCCACTATACTTAGAGATACCTGGACATTAAGATACCTGTCCAGACAATGTCACAAATTTCTTCAGTGACATTCCATTAAAGGTTAACCAATTTAGGTAAAAGCCTCTTATCAGAGAGCTATGATTGATTAAAAGAGCTGTACTATGTCAAAATGGAAATTTAAATATGTCACAACAATGTCATCATGATTGTCATGCTACAATATTATGTATGGTTTCGATTTTAATTTTTCTGGGCAAAAATTATATCATTGTTGCCTGTTAGCATTCTACAGAGATTGAACTATTAGAACATCCATAGTCATTAGAAAATAACAGTTCTATTCTATGTTCTAAGGTTCTCAATATTCAAGTAAAATAGTAATACTAAGCTCATTGCCCCCATTACAAGATGTTATGTCACTAACATTCTCTTCTGGATGTTCAACTGAATTATGGAGGCCAAAACCAGAAAAGATAGATGGGCTAAGAGGAGAGCCAATATTTTGGCCCCAGTGCTTAGAGGTCAGTGAGGACCATTTCTTTATACTAAGTCCTTTGTTCTAGCCTTATAAAAGATAAAGTCCATTTTTGTTGTTTACAGCCACTCCCAGTGTGCAATGGTCCATCAGAACTTAGTCCTTAGTACCTGCAGATTTACCTTTTCCCTTCATCCCCTGTTCTATTCTTCTCAGCCTCTGGTACGTACCACCCTATCCTCAATTCCTTTTTCCTCAAATTCTGTTTCTCAACTCAATTTCTTTGGATTTCACCTAGAAGCAATATTGAGCATGATCACTCTTGATAGGACAAGCACTCTTTTGGTTCTGACTGTGATGGGGGCCATGGTGTGATTAAACCAGCACTTATGTGCATTTGTGCTATTGTATTTTTTTTCCATTAAGCACTAATTTTGTGAGGGCCAGGGTCAAGTCTGCTTTAATTCTGCATTTCTCAAACTTGGCACTGACTGGTTATAGTATTTGTCTTTTTTTCTTTTGTTTTTTTTTCTGGTACCGGGAATCAAACTCACAACCTTGAGCTTGCCAGGCAGACGCTGTGCTGCTGAACTAAATCCCCAGCCCCTGGTTACAGTATTTGATTATAGAGTGAACGAATGCATCAGTAGCTCAGACCCAAGATGTTCACTATTCTATCATGTTCACTATTCTGTCAGCCATTCTCTGAGATGGAGGTTGACAGGTTGAATAGATTCAAATCTCAGGAAAATTAAACCTCAGTTCCCTTCTCATCTCTATAATGCCAAGCATTATGCTTCCTTTCAGAATCATCTCTGATTTACTCTGCCTTCATAATTAGCAGTGTCTTCAGGTCTATAATCCATATTCCAGGTGCATACAGTTTTGGATGTACTGTTTACCTCTCATGTCATTTACATTATCATCTTTACACCTGATGATAATTGCAGAGCCTGCAAAACAAATTCTTAATGAAGGGGAAAAGGATAATGAATCATTTGGGTGACAAGATAAAGACCCAAACCTCATCTTCTAAGAAGATTTACCCTAAGTGGCAGTTCCATGCCTCTGGTGCTCAGTAATAATATACTCAGCTCTGCAGTGGGCTGATTTTCTGATTCTTGTAGCTGTTTAAATTTTACAGCATAACTGCAGTGTTCCAAAGTGTTAGTGGCCATTATTCAAGCAGTCTTCTGAGCTGACCTGTGGGCTCATTTCATGGGTGAAATTCAGAATAGACAGAAGCCAGCTGTAAGTCAGGACAGCTGGAGGGTGACCAGGATGCTGATGTATTTGCTGCTGGTTTCACAGCTGAAACTTCTTCTATCTCAGTTGTTGCTCAGCTAGGATGAGTTTTATCGAATGTGTGGTTATTGGCGCACTGCATCTGAATGAGCTTCCATCTTCTCCTCTCTGTTTGGGCAGGATCCTTGGCTATTTGCTAATGGATTCTCTCTTGAGTTTATGGCCTGTTCTCAGTGGGCTGGTTCTGAACCAGAGGAAATGAATGCTAAGAATCTCTCAGCTCTTTCCTTCATCAGATGCTAGGCTGAACACTCATTGTGCCCCAGGAGTGGTATGAGGCCATTTAAGAGATATAAAGACATAAAGGTTAGCCCTGTCTGCAGACAGCTCACAGTATGAGAGAAACAAACAGCATCACAGATCATGGTGATGTAGGCAGCACCTCAAAACAATCATGAACTTGTCTGACTGATCTAGCACTGAAGGCCCAAGTTGGAAGAATTCTCACTGGTTTGAAGTGCTCAAGGACAAGGAGGAGACAATGAACTAGATCTTGAAAGATGGAGAAGCAGTTCCAACAGTGACAGTAAGGGGAGAAGATGGGCATAGAGTGGCCGAGACAAGCCCAGGCCTCCGTTTGTGAAAATGTAGATCTTGCAGTGCAAATGAGGAGCGCTCAAATTTTCTGGATCATAACATGAATTTGAAGGCAAAATTAGATTTATAATATTAGACAACAACTAGACCAAATTATATTTATATATTGGTTTTTGATGGCAAGTTCAGGTAACTGGGTCTTAACATTAGTAGAGACTATTTGCTGTTTTTACAGTTTTGCTTGGAAGAAGAGCCTTAGACCATCAGGAGAGCTTTTACACAGAAATTTATTGAAAGATGATGACTTGGGCAAAATTGGGAAGGACAGAGAGAACACTGAGGAGGTTTATCTAAGAGATCAAGGTGAGAGGTAAATGAGGTCTCGGAAAAGGACAAGGCTGTAGGAATGGAAGAGGAAGGTGTGGATACCTCCTAACCATTCCATTCCTACCACTTCTTTCATCTCTTAACTCTTTCCTTGAGATGTCAAGAAAACTCATAGGTGCTCCAGTTGGTAGAATTATAGTAGCAAAATAATCTCATTTCCCTTCCTATCTTTCTGTGAGTAAATGGAAAATTTATGAACTTAAGTTCTTATAGATATCTATCTCTTTGTCTTCTAAGATAAAAAAAAAAACATAAATGGATGGAAATCATCTCCCAACTACCCTGCTTTGAAAAAGAGTATCAAATATATGAAAGAATGTTCTCTGGAGGTTAAGGATGGCCATGGCATGGCATTCCTGAAAGAAACATGTGACAGGAGCCAGGAGGCTGGAGTTCTGGTAATAGCTCTGTCTCTCTTATTGTGGCTTCAGACAAACCTATTACTCTCCCAAGTTTCCAGTATTCTTTCCAATCAAATGATGGAATTGGGACTCAGGGATTCTCAGCTTTGCTCAGTGGTAGAATCTTTCATTTATAAAACTGATGCATGGAAAGATAAAGCTGTAGGGAGTGGCTGAAGCCACACATCAGAGATCAGTCACACATGTGGGGCGAAAGCAAGGCATCTGAGGTAAGCCTTGTGAATAAGCTGCTCCAGCTCCTGAGAACACGGAGAGCCTGAGGTGAGCCAAGCAAACAGGGTGCTAGACAGAGGGGTTTCAACTGACAATAACTCCCCAAGTGTACAAATATATGTCTTACAGTCACTGAGCAGCTCTTTCTCTCCCACCAGCAGAGGAGGCTCCACCTGACCTCAGCTTTCTGCATCTTGACTCTTGTTTTTCTTCATCCTCCCCACTCTCTCCCCATTTGGACTTTCAAGAGCTGTTCCAGAAGCAGCATAAAGCAATGAAGTTGGGGTGATGGATTTGAATCTTTCTTGCTCATCCTCTGAAACTTTCCTATTTCCCCACTCTGGAGCTTCCTGAGACATTGTCAGAAATCCAGTGAGTATTGTGAGATGATCTCAGATGTTACTGTAAGGGAATAATACAAATGGAAGCTATGCACTGAGCACCCTAGCACCATTGTGTACCTAATTGTTAGAAAAATGGAGTGGCTAGTGAGGCTACATTGCCTTCTTTCAATGCCTCAGACATTTCAAGTTTGTTCCAGCCTTGAGCTTATTCATCAAGGGTTCACCCTTCTAAAAATATACTTTCTTCGTATTTTTGCATGAATAACCACTTTATCTTCATTTACATTCTAAGTGAATCCAATTCCAGAGTCCTTTCTTCAGAAGCAGGCTCCTTAGGAAGCTGCTCACTGGAACTGATCTATTTCAAGGCCTCAGAAATGACCCCAGCAATTACACGACTGAATGTTTCTTTGAAAATTTTAAGGGTCAAACATTTCAGCTGCAGTCCTCTAGGATCACTCTTTTTGCTCCCTCACTTTCCCCTCTGTCACATTTCCTTCATGTTGAAATCTTTATGTCTCATTTTCTTCATCTACAAAATGAGAAGAAGAATAGTATCTACACCCCGGTCCTCTTTCAAAGGGTTAAATTTATTCATTCATGAAAATGGCTTGGAATAGTGCCTGATAGGCAGTAAATGCTTACTGTTTTATTATTTTCACATATGTAGAAATCAACAAAATAGTAGATTACTGGGTTCAAGTCCTAGCTGGACCTGTAGCAGAAGATGTGAACCCCTCCCCCAGCCAGTATACTTCAGTTTTTCAGTTGCCCAGAGAACAGTTCCTGTTTCAGTTCTGGTTGCTTCTGTCTGTTAGAAACGGCTGGTCACTGTGATGCACACTGTACAAACCAACTCCCAACTGACAAGCCATTCTGCCTTTGTACTTCCTGCTTGCTTATCCCATATAAGCCCTAGACCACTACAGATCAGGGCCTGATCTTTTGGGAATGATCTCAATCAGTGCCCATTGATGTAAAATAAGTCTGCCTCCAAATCCTGCATGTCATTTTGGTTTTTCTGCTTGCTATTGCAGACCAATGGAGATCATAAGTAACTAGTGATACTAACAACATCAAAAGGCAGGGTCTAAAATACCCCCGTCTAGTTGATGGAGTGAAAGCCCAGAGAATGAAATCACTTGTCCACATCTCATAGACAGGAAGGGTTCAAGGTAAGACTGGCGCCCAGGTCTGCTGATGGAAAGTCTGTCATTGCATGGACAGAAAGAGGCCTGTTGGAAAATCTGCACAGCCCTGTATGGACCTCTTGCATACATTAAGTCATGTGGACTCCAACTGCTAAGGATCAGCTGGGGAAGAACTGAGGTATCCCTAAACAGCCTGCCAATAGCCCTGAAGGAACTTGTGACTCTTATTGCCATCAAATTGATTTTGCATAGGTTAAATATGTATTTGGATAGTTTTATTTTGAAGCTACTGGTTCTTTTTAGGGTAACATCAGAAAGCATAAGCACGTTTGAATTTGCATCCTAGTTATTGGAAGTTATAGCCATGTCTCGTTATCATACACAAGGATCAACTCCAGAGGGCAGGATGATCTCTATGTTAAAAATAAACTCTTTGGGAGGTGGATTTCAAGCTTAATCCCAGTCTGAAAAACTTAGGGAGACCCTGGGTCGAAATAGAAATTTTTTAAAAGGGGCTACATGTAGTTAAGTGCTAGGGTTGTAGTTTAGTGTGAAGGCCCTGGGTTTAATCCCAAGTACTGCAAAAAATGAAATAAAGAAAATGAAGAACAAAAGCAAAATACAGCCTTGCTGTGATGTCACAAACTTTTGTACACCATAACAGAAGGGTTGATAAGTTTGATAAACTTTAAGAGCAAACACATACATAACGCAAAATAAGATCTCCACATGGCAAAACAAACAAGAGCAACCCCTCCCCTGAACGATTAAAAACCTACACATACCAATAATAAAATCAAACTGAGGGAAACGTACAAGTCATACGCACAAAAAATGTTAATTTTGACATAAAGAGAAGTGGCACACATTAAGATCTACACAGAAGTACCATTTAAGATACATAACAATCCAAAAGTCCACAAAGTGGTTTTCTGATGTGCTTCTGGGAAGATATCATGCAGTACTAATAGGGGTAAGAATTTTCTACCCAAGTGCAAGGCAATAAAACAACTTTTATCAGTGACTCTGACCCACTGGTCTCATCTATACAAACTGGAATATGCACAAGGTTATTCATTTTTTTATTAGCAATGGCCAAGAAACAATCTCTATTTCCACCAACAGAAGACTAAAGGCATATAGTTCACTTCTGCTTGAGGATAGTATATGGCAAAATGAGAAATTAGGTGCTTCTCTGGAGAACTCTGCAATTTATATTTTTACAGAAACAAGGAATATACAGGACAGTTTATATAATGTATTTGAGTAAGGAAAGACGATAAGAATGTAAAACTGTATTTGCAGAGGTAGCTTGGTTCATGAACTTAATTCTTTCCATGATTCTGGTCACAAAATTCGTTCTGGTTGCAATCACTGTACTTGTATGCCCATAAACACTTGGATAATACCCAGAAAGCAAATGCAAATTATCTTTAATGCATACTAGGGAGTGGGGTTAAGAGATGAAATGGTGTGGACAGGAAGCGAGGAAACTTCCCAGAGAGTGCTTCTTCCTATTATTTTGATAAATATATACCAAATTTGCCTATCCAAAAAGTAAAAAGAAAGTTAAAGAATTTCTAGAAATGGTATGCATGGATAAAGTAACTTTGGGCAAGTTGTTTAAACTTCCTAAGTTTCAATGTTCCCATCTGTAAAATGGGGAGGATGATGTCTGTGGAGCTTTCTTTCAGTCACTCACACAAATGAAGCTTATCCTTGAGCCTGATGTCTGCACTGCTGCTTCTGCGTGGCGCTATCCCGAGGGTGGGTGTGGTGACCTGGGAATCTCCGGCATGTAATTATTCCACATTCAGATCTAAGGCAACCTTGTCCCAGGAAAGCCTTCTCTGATGGCTATGTAGTATAATTCCTCTCCTCTTATTAGTCTCTGGCTTTACAAAATTGATCTTTTGCTTCATAGCATTGATCTTTTGTGAAACTTCCCTCTTTTCTTTTGTTGTATTGACGTTTTGTGTCTTCCTCTTAACAGACACCATGCCAAGAGGGCATTGACTGCTTTGTCACAGTTAAGTCCAAGAACCCAGAACAGTGGCTGCTGTCTGAGACACGGGCTAGGGATGCGTGGGGCGGGGGCCTGTGTCCAGTGCAAGGGCAAAGCGGAGCTCGGGCAGCATCAGCTGTTTCTGTCTTGGATGATGAGATATCAAAAGCCGGACTGCACTCAGCATTATTTCCCCTCTCCAGTTATTCAGCTTACCCATTTGTAAAAATTCCTTGATTTTTTTTGTTGTTGTTTAATCTTAACCGCAAGACCTAGATGGACAGTATTTGATTTAAGAGTTAAATGGAAAAGACCTTCTCAAAGAAAGGTTTCGCTCTTGCTGTTGTTCTCCCTGCCTCATTATATTCTCAGGCTGACTTCCTTCCCTAACAAGCAGAAACCCAAGGATTATTCTCTCCCCAAGGTGTGAACTGAACAAAAGCAATCCACAGGGGGGAGGTGGTGCCTGGCATCAGATAATTGCTCCTAATCATTTGCATATCTTATCAACCAGAAGAAGCCTAATTATCTCCCTCTCTGCAAAATCTCCAGAGAGAAAGCTCTGAATCTGTTTTCCTTTTTCTATTCTTAAGAAAAGTAATATGTATCTTTGAACTTGACTTCACCTTGGGAATGGAAGCAGAAGTGAAGACACATGCACACAAGTCTTCAATATTTTGTGCAAATGGATTTTTGAAAACTCTTTTTGTGGTTTTTTGACATAAGGGAATTAACCATAACCATAACCTTAACCATAACATGCATGCACAGGTGCAAGATAACTTTTCTCCCATTCACACGATCATTCCTTTGAAACCCCTGCCCTGATATAGATTTCTCACACAGCAAGATCTATGGGAGGCTTGTTGTCATGCTCAATTTAAAATGCACCTTGTTCTGTTATAATAATTAAAATTATGTGTATGTCTGTAAGCGCGTGCGTGATTCTCAGAAAATCAGAGGGAGAGAGCAACCATTTTGCCTAATGTCAGCAGTTTCTCCGGCTAATTCAGGTTTCTCATTTGCGAATGTTGAGGTGTTCATTATTCGGTTGATTACTTCAATTTCCCACATAAGTAGAACTAGTGAGGTCAACCAGAGAGGAGATTTATGTACAGTGTTACCAACGTCATGGAAGGGAGGCTTTAAGGATTCTTCCTTGCAGGTTGGAGTATAGATGAGATCTCCACGATGTGAGTTTGATGGGGGAGGTGCTATCCAGGCAGCCATTTCAGTCCTTAACCTATCTCTAATGGTTGATACGTTCTGTCAACTTGAGAAGTTTGGAAATTTAACTCAGCAGGGGCCCAGGATTCTCACTTTGTAAACATCCTCATCCTGTGGAGGGCAGGCAGATAGTGTGAGTGCTACACCTGCCCTAGGGGATGGTAGCCTGCTTACAATATAAGGGAGAAAAAGAGGTTCCCCTTCCCCCTTGCTCTTGCTGCTTTTGCCATCTTCTGCCACCTTGAAGTATTGCCCCTGTGCCATGCTACCCTGCCTTGGAGCCAGCTGATTATGGACTGAAACCTCTATACACTGTGAGCTGAACAAACCATTCCGTCCTTAATTGTGGGCATCTGGTATTTTGCCTCTGCAACGAGAGAGAAAAGTAACCAAGACACTACCCAACAGTGTCAACCTCTG
Organism: Chinchilla lanigera; assembly: GCF_000276665.1. Lineage (NCBI taxonomy): Eukaryota > Metazoa > Chordata > Mammalia > Rodentia > Chinchillidae > Chinchilla > Chinchilla lanigera. The sequence goes on along the minus strand of NW_004955511.1, from coordinate 1,951,474 downwards.
TCTGTGTTAACAGTTCTCATCGTCCTGGCGGAGGGGAAAAGGCTCCCTGAACCAGTGCTGCTTTTGTGGACAAGGGAATTAGAGAAGACAAGGTAACTTATTTCAGGAAGACATTGGCTCCAAAACTTGTGATTTTCCTCAGTCCGGACCTTTCCCATTGTGAAATAGCCTGATTTCTGATCAGGGATTTCTGGCCAGAGATTAAGCCAGATGAGCCAGGGGATTTACTGTTTCAGTTTATAAAAGGGTCAAGGCAGGGTCTGTGTCTGGTTCAAATAATAAACTTCCATTGATATGAGATGTGATAAAATATGGTATGTGTTTCAATTAAAAAATGATTAGAGTAAAACAGCCATTGCCACCAATTCCTCTCAAAATATTCCTCCTTGGTGTGGAACCTATTTATCCCATCATTTTTGCCACTTTCTGAAGCAGTTCTGAAAGTCCTTTTTCATGAGTGTCTTTAGTAGGATTGTCATGACTGCCTCAACATCCTGAATCAACTCAAAACATTTACCTTTCATGGTCATCTTGACTTTTGGGAAGAGCCAGAATTCCCATGGTGACAGACCTGGTGAGTAAGGCGGATGGAGACACACTGTCAGTTTTTACTAAGCTCCTTTTTTGTTGGGTGTCCCTGGGTGGCAAAATTCATTGTAATTTTGGTTGCTTCTTGCAAAGACACTCAAGAAAGAGTGCTTCAGGAAAGGGTAAAAACGATGGGCAAATTGTGCTTCAAGTGAGGAGGAGTATTTTGAGGAGGATTAATGGCGATGCTTCTTTTAATATAATACATATTTAAACATTTAAACACTCACCATATATTTTGATCACACCACTCTTTACCTTTACAGAGTACTTGGGAATGTTGCAAGATTTTTCATATTCACTATCCTTATTCTAAAGCCAATCATTAGAAGCTAGTTATTGTCACTGTTTTACAGATAAAGGAACAGACTCAGGTTAAGGAGTTGTCCAAAGTCACAAAGCTGGTAGCAGTTAGTGCCTGAGGTTTCAGATGTCTCTTCTTACATCTCTCTAGGTTGGCCTCTAGCAATAGGAAGATGCTTTGGGAGGTTTCAGGGGAAACAGAATGGGTGGAGTCTCTCAGATCCATGTGTGTGGGTCCTCTGTCTTCCCTGGTTTTTATGGCAACTTCATTTTGTCAACTTACTGTGTCTCACTGTGTTGACTTCCTCAGCTTGTGATTTCCCAGTGTCTTCTCTCTTAGCTTGAGGGCAGGAGAAGAATCCCGTGTGTCTTCTCTGTTTCCAAGTCCACAGCCAGGTTTTGCTAGCAATGGTAGTATGTGTTACAACAAGAAGTGCAGAGAGTTGGGCAGGTTTGGTATTTATCGATTCAGTCTATAGGCAGGGTCAAATTTGTAGGACAATGCACTCACCTCAGATGTATAAGCTTAAATATTGCATGATTTCTCTTATATGAGAAACCCTAAGTATAAATAAAGACTAAGATAAAAGATGGCATGAAAAAAGGAGTTAGGTCTTTTGCAAATGGGAAGTGACCAAGTGTTGGAGGGAGGGGGGAGAGGGAAGCAGGAGTAAGAAGAATGAAAATGTGTTATGTACAGGTACCAGCTCCCCTTGATGACTGCAATTATTAGATACTGCAAATACATACGCATTAGAAGTACAGACAGACAAGACCTCAGAAATGTTTCTACTCTTAGGCTCAAGACAGTACCCTCCACCCACCACTGCATCTTAAAAAGTTGTTCATATAGGGTGCATGGATTTGAGGGGGAGGCAAAGTGGATGAAAATTCTTCTGGTTAGTGTAGGAATCAAGAGGGAGTTGCCAGCAATTCTTCTAGGAGAATTTAATTAGCACCTTACAGAATTTAAGGATGCTTCAGGGGCCCACAGGCCTTAGATGTCAGGAAAACAAAACAGAATACTATGGCCCCACCCAGATTCTCAGGGTGAGCTATTTCAATGGGAGGTGGCTTTGCCACCTTACACAAACCTGGAGTGTCTCTGGATCCTGGAGAGTGGTTCAGTATCGATTAAGAAAGAACAGGTGGTTTTGACTCAGAGTCATTAGTCTCATAGTTTATGACGTACCCCAGGGAATGTATTGCTAATTCAAAAGTAGAGTGAGTGTGCTCTGAGAAATTAGAGCAATTAAAACTACAAATGATCAAACTGAAGATAATAATATGCAATGTAGTAATCATTGTTAATTTTCTATCATCTTATTTTGAAATTCTGTATCATTTTTTTTCTCTCTTTAACATAAAAAAAATACAAATGAATGCTTATTGAGTGTATACTGTGTGCCTGACATTATTCTCAGCACTGTTTAAAAAAGGAATAGTGCTGTGAAGGGTGATGAGGTGCTGAAAAAATACAAACTGTTCATTTCCATGAAGCAATAATCAAGAAGGAATGTCCAATAATAAATGCAATAAATAAGTAAAATACTAGGACATTCATATTGGGTGCTGATCAGCCTTCCCTATCTCCCATGATGAGTGGATGGCAAGGGATTAAATATATGAGACAAACAATATAAAATTTTGGGATCCAGGAAGGTCAGAACTCTCTTGGATCTAAGACAAAGACTTCTCTGCAGTGCCTGTATTTATTGGATTTCAAACAAATTCAGGCAGCATGAGGAGAAGGGAAGAGTGAAGGGAAGAGCTAAGGTAAAGGCAGGAAACTGAGCATGACCTTGAGAAGTTAGAACAAAGACACTCTTAGCCATAAGTCTTGCCAAGTAGGAGAACTGTCTTATCTCTAAGGTTGACATTTACCATCCTAGAATTGGAGTGAGAGCCAGGTGTCCTCAGCTAGGGCTTTATCTTGCCCTTCAAGGTGTCACAGTGTCACTGATCAATGCAGGTCTCCATGGAGACTGCTGGCATGGAGAGTTATACTTTCTGCATACCAGTTTAGCTGCTCTTTAGGCAAGTCACCCAGGCCTGGGACAGACTCACAAATAAATAAATATAGCAAGCCCATTAATTATTTTTAAAGCCTGCTCAGTGTTGCTTCATAGTGCTCTCCAACATATTCAGTGATAAATTTAGAAAAATAAAAAATAATAGCAGCTGTGTGCAATTTTAGCTGGGTGGGTCAGGAAACACCTCCCAGAGAAGGTAACATTGGAGTAAAAATTTGGAGGAAGTGACAAAATGAGCCCTGTGGAGGTCCAGATGAGGAGAACTCCACATCGGGTTGCTGTCTCTGCATTGGAAAATGATGCCTTAGGAGAAGGAAAGTTGCAAATGAGGTGAAAGAAATACAGAGCGAGGTCCATGATTACAAAAAGGGCTTTGGGTTGTATTTAAGATGAGATGGAAGCCACTGAGGTTGTAAGCACAGAAGTGAATCATCTGATTCCTTAAATGATCATTTAACTTCTGTGCTGAGGATCTACTGCTTTTGGTGGAGGGAGATGGAAGTAGAAAAACCTATTAAACAATTATTAAATACTTACTATGTCGGAGTGATCACAATAAGAGAGATATCAGTAGGTGGAGCCAGAATGGTAGCAAGAGAGGAATTAAGAAATAATCTTATAAAATATGTGTCCTGTATTAGATTGTTCCCCTTCCAAAACCTCAAGCCATGACAGTATTTATTAGGTCAGTATTAGGAATTTGAGTGTGGGCAAGAGGTCTGAGTTGTGTCTATAAATTTGTGAGCCATCAGCATGAAGAGATCTTTTGCAAATGGGAAGGGGACCTAGTTTCATGGAAAGGCATGAAAAAATTTACTAATATGGCAAAGTTGTTTCCCAGCATCCATATCTTTAAATAAAGCTCAGTAATGGAAGTATTTCTGAGCTTTTGTCATGTATCGATATCTCACTGACACTTTACATCCATTGTTTAATTTAATCCTTATGCTATATCACCTGTAGTAGCTATTATTTTTTTTTTCTATACAAGATAAGCAAAATGAGGCTAGTAAGTTTGAATAAATTACACAGGGATACACAACTAGTTAGTGGTGAAGTCTGACAATGATATCAGGTCTGTTGAGTTAAGAACTTATATTCACATCCACTGTATCAACCAGTTCTCCCATTGCTGAGACAAAACCCCTCACACTCACAAGGTGAAGCAGGAAAGGCTGATTTGCCTCACGGTTTCAGTCCGTGGTCAGTGGGCTCCAAGGCAGAGACATCATGGGGGAAGTGTGTGGTGGAGCGCAGCTGCTCACATCATCGTGGCTGGGAAGTGGAGCACAGTGGAGGAGCCCCTGCAAGAGACATACACTCCAGAGGAACTTGCCCAGGAATCCAGCCCCTCCAACTAGGGCCTAGCTCCGGTCAGGGTACTCAGTCATAAACACCCATGGATTAATCCACAGATGGGTATAGAGTCCACACCATATAACCACCTCTCCGGGACACCCTTAATGTAGTCAAACTGACAACCTTAGGTTAACTGGCATAACCACTGAATCATGCAGTGGTTTTGATAATTAGGAAGAGTAAGTTTGAAACCTTCTGAATATTCAAATTTATGACTTATCTTGGGTCACGGGATCCTTTGATAATCTGATACAAGGTATGAACAAGTTCCTTAGAGATATGCACATATACAAAGAAATGCAAAATTTGTGCTGTACTTCAAGGTGTTATAGATATCTTAAATCCCACCCATCGAGCTTAGCCATTTAAAGATCAGTGGACCACTGTATGAAAATTTATGTCTTATGTTCCCCACATTTTCTCTCATAAGTGACAATAAACACTGCATGAAAACTTTCCATGAGTGTTTCAGACTACATTGTAAACGTACGTTCAGGTAGTTTAAAGCTGTACACTTTGAGAAAATCTTAGTTTCATCTTCATTCCAATCTACTCCACTATAGCTCTGTATCTCATATTAGTCATGAGTTCTATTATATTTTTAAGTACCTTTCCAGTGTTTCTTTAAAGTAAATTAAATGTACATTTGTTGTTTTTTAGGTGCTCATCTGACCTTTTTCTGATATAAAGGTAACCTGCTATGCTTATAGTTCTTTTCTTTGCTTTTGTTAATGCATCCTGGGCATCTTTCCAGATCAATATGTGTAAAACGTCTTCATTCATTTTTTAATTGCAATATATCCCATTATTCCCTCGCTGATAGACATTTGGGAAGTTCCTGACATCCTCTACCAGAAACAACATCACTGGGGGTAACTAATAAAAGTCATTTTGTACCTGTGCAAATAGGTATTTAATTTAATTCACATGCTACAGGAGGACAGCTATCAGAAATAGTCTTAGGAGTAGAATACAACAAAATATAAAGTGAAAGTGTAAGTGCCTTTATAACGTTTCAAAGACACTTCTTCAAGACACAACTGAAATGTAAAAATCTGTACATATTTTATGTACATATCTCAGTGAGTTTGAGAATAAGTAGGTATCTATGAAGTTATCAGCAACATCTAGGCCAAGAGCTTATTTATCACCTTCCAAAGTTTCCTTCTGCTCCATTTGCTACTGTTATTGCTCTTTTGTGGTAAGAGCACTTAACATATGAAAATTTTGTTTTAGTCCATTTTTATAGGTTAATGCACATTTATGCATTTTTTCTGAAGTTGTTTTTCTATTTTGAAAATTTCCAGCTTTTCAAAGGAGAGAATCATGTTTTTATTATTTACCAAAGCTAGCTAAACTCAAATTCAAAGAGACATTCTCCACCTGACCTCTGTTATTCTAGCACTGATAACTTAATGAACTCTTAATTTCCTACTGCAGTAGAATTTTCCTCATTGTGCACCCTACCTAACCTCTTGTCTTCCCATGCTGCTCTCCTCTCCTTCTTACCTTCAGCATGGTGCACCCCTCAGATGCCATGAACATACTCTGGCTCCAGCTTCCTGTGGATGGTAGTGCATTTTCTACTGGCTGTTTCACATTATTTCTGACCTTTCTCTTGGCAGACACAAAAAGGTAACTGTGGTGTTGGAGAAGGAGGCTGTGAATCTGCACACTTCCGCTGTCTTTCTCTGACTCGCTCTCAGGGGAATCCCGCATGCATTCTTGTGTCCATGCCTCCTTTACTCCTGTTGCCATTTCCTCAAGTGTGTTCATTCCTGAGGATTCAGAGCTGCTGCTGGGAGAGCTTGGCTAAACGTATTACAGTCCCTTAGAAGACCTGGATAGACACAATTAAATGGCCAAAACTAAACCCAGATACAAAAATTCTAAATAACCTGATATCAGTCAATGAAACTGAAAATTAATAAAAAATTTACCAATAAAGAAAAGCCCAGGCCCTGACAGATTTATTATTGAATTCTACAAGAAATTTAGAGAAAAACTAATGCCACTAATGCTGAAACTCTTTAATGAAATTGAAGGGGAAGCAGGACTTCCAAAATCTTTCCTGGAAGCAAGAATTACCCTGATTTCAAAACCAGACAAAACCACAACCAAGAAACAAAAGTACAGACCAATCTCCCTAATGAATACTGATGCAAAAATCCTTAATAAAATACTGGCAAACAGAATGCAGCAAATCATCAAGAAGATTATGCAACATGACCAAGCAAGATTCATCACAGGGATGCAAGGTTGGTTCAACATACACAAATCAAGAAGTGTAATTATGCCATATCAACAGAGCCAAAGACAAAACTCACATGATCCTCTCAATAGATGCAGAAAAATAATTTGCAAAGTCCAACACTAACTCATGATAAAACTCCAACAGAAAATTGGAATAGATGATTTTTACCTCAATCTTACAAGAGACATCCATGTTGAACCAACAGCTAACGTCATATTAAATGGTCAAAAACTGAAAGCTTTCACTCTAAAACCAGTAAGAAGACAAGGATGTCCACTGTCACCGCTCCTATTCAATATGGTCTGGAAACATTAGCCAGAGCAACTAGACAAGAGAAAAAAAATACAAGGAATAGAGAGAGGAAAGGAAGAGATGAAATTATCATTATTGGTAGATTACATTATACTCTACATAGAAGATCCCAAAAACTCTACCAAAAGACTTGTATATTTAATATCCAAGTTCAGTAGTGTAGCAGGATACAAAGTCAATGCTCAGAAATCAATAGCATTCCTGTACACAAACAACAAATTCAATGACAGAAAAATCAGGGGAAAGCACACCCACAATAGCATCTAAAAATGAAATACATAGGAATCAACCTAACAAAGGATGTAAAAGATCTGTACAGTGAAAATTATAGTATCCTAAGAAAGGAGATCAAAGAAGATATCAGAGAATGGAAAGATATCCCTTGCTCATGGATACAAAGAACCAGTATAGTGAAAATGGTCATACTCCCAAAACTGCTGTACAGATTTCAGGCAATCTTAATCAAAATGCCACTAGCATACCTCACAGATCTAGAGAAAAACATTCCTAAAATTCATTTGGGACCAGAAGAGACCTAGAATAGCAAAAGCAGTTCTGGGCAACAAAGGCAAATCAAGGATCATCACAATCCCGGACCTGAAATTATACTACAAAGCTACTGTGATAAAGTCAGCATGGTATTGGCAAAAAACCAAACCAAACCAACCAACTAACCAAACAAACAAACAAAAACAGGCCTGAAGGTCAATGGAACGCAATAGAAATGCAGATGGACCGAAAACACACTTCATCACCTTATCTTTGATAAAGGAGCCAAATATGTTCACTGGAAGAAAGACAGCCTCTTTAATAAATGGTGCTGGAAAAACTGGCTTTTCGCATGCCAAAGACAAAAACTAGACCCATGGCTATCACCATGCATAAAGTCAAAATAGATCAAAGATCTAAACATTAAAATAGAAACACTAAATTTACTGGAAGAAAAATAGGTATAAATCTCAAAGACATAGGTGTAGGCAGAGACTTTATGAACAACACCCAGACTGCAAGGGAAATATTACAAAGTATCAACAAATGGGATTTGACCTTATTAAAAAGCTCTTGCACAACAAAAGAAGTCATCAGTAGAGTGAAAAGACAACCTACATACTGTGAAAAATCTATAGCCAGTTTTCCCACAAAGGACTTATATCAGGAACATATAAAAAACTGAAAAAAATAAGACACCCCAAATTCAGTGACCCACTACAAAAATGGGCACCTGAGATGAATATTCAGTTCTCAGACAAATAAAAACAAATGGCAAATAAATATATGAAAAAATGTTCAACATCATTGGTCATTTGAGAAATGCAAATTAAAACAACACTGAGTTTTCATTTCACCCCAGAAGAAATGACTATTATCAAGGAATCAACTAATAACAAATGTTGTAGGGCTGTGGGGAAAAATGAACCCTTGTCCACTACTGGTGGAAGCATAGACTGCTACAACCACTATGGAAATCAGTGTGGAGATTCCTTGAAAAACTAGGATTGGGGTCCTATTCAATCTAGTTATTCCCTTCTGGGTATCTTCCCAGAAGAATTAAAACATCATACTACAGTGATATATGTGCACCCATGTTTATAGCAGCACAATTTGTAAAAGCTAAATCTTGGAAACAACATAAATGCCCATCAACTGAGGAACAGATAAAAAGAGATGTGGGGGGGCTGGGGATTTAGCTCAGCGGCAAAAGCACCTGCCTGGCAAGTGCGAGATCGTGAGTTCGGTTCCTGGTACCGGAGAAAAACCAAAAACCAAAAAAAAAAAACCAAAAAACAAAAAACAAACAAACAAAAAAAAGAGATGTGGTTTTTTTCAATATAATGTAGTACTACTCAACCATAAAGAAGGATAAACAGAGACTTTTGTAGATAAATGGATGCAACTCACACCCTTACTCATAAGTGAAATAAATCAGACTCCTATGTGTAAACATTGCATTGTCTTACTAGTGTGAGAAACTACATGAGTAAGTAAGATCCAAAATGTACAATAGATACTGTGAATTTGGAAAAAACTGTCCAAATGAAAGAACAAACTGTGACGGGGGAAAGGGGAAAAGAAAAAAGGGAAAAAGAAGAAATATATGTATACATAAGATAATGTTCACACATATGGGTCTGATGTATTTCACTTATGAGTATGGTCTCTAGTTTCCTCCCTGTACCTATAAAAGCCTTGAGTTTGTCTTTCTTTTCCTTCTTTTTTTGTGCTGGGAATCTAACTCAGGAACTTGCACTTGCCAGGCAGGCACTATCCCACTGAGCTATTTCCCGAGCCCAGGTTTATCTTTCTTTACAACTGCATTGTATAAAAAAATCACATCTTTTTTATCCATTCCTCTGTTGATGGGTATTTGGGTTGTTTCCAAGATTTAGCTATGACAAATTGTGCTGCTATAAACACGGATGCACATATGTCACTGCAGTATGATGTTTTTGATTCTTCTGGGAAAATATCCAGAAGGGGAATAGCTAGGTTAAGTGGGACCCCTCATCCTAGTTTTGTGAGGAATCTCCACACTGATTTCCACAGTGGTTTCACCAATCTACACTCCCATCAGCAGTGGAGAAGAGTTCCTTTCTCCCCACAGCCCCTCCAGCATTTGTTATTGGTTGATTTCTTGATGATAGCCATTCTTTCTGTGTTGAGATGGAATCTCAGCATTGTTTTAATTTGCATTTCTTCAATGATGAATGATGCTGAATGCAATGTATTAGTTATTATAATTCCTACTAACTTATTTTGAAACTATTTTATTGTTATTTTTATATTTTTTCCTCTTAAAAAAAAAGAAGAAAACCTTGAACTGGAAATGGTTTTCTTCAGGGGAAAGTCATTGTAATTTATTCCTCCTCTCCATCTTTAGACTCTGGCAGCAATAAAGGAGCTACTAGATATTCACCTCCAACCCCACAGTATTGGAGTTCTGTCCCTGAGCTCTGGGTTACCCAGTGAGTCAGAGGTGAGTGAATAATTCTGTCTGGTGGGCCATTCCCTTTAGAAATCCTGTCCTTGCTGGGAGCACTGGGAAGTGCAGTATCTAACAGGCACCAAGCGTAGCTATGGGGTGGGGATGACATTTACTCATCTGTACTTGCAGGGCTCTCCTTCATTTCCTTTCCTCAGTTCTGCATCCTGTGATGCAAGCGATTGACATTCTTTGTCTTCAAGTCACACTGATATTCAGTGAGCCGATTGCATTCACTTGAACGTGGAGTGATGCCCAACATTATTTAGTAAGTCCTAATGCATGTTGCTCAACCAACATCTTAGCTCACTTACTTAGGAGCTTCTAAGTACACTCTTTGTGGGGCTGTGGGATGGCGCACTACAGTGGTTTTTTCAGGCAGAACCTGCATAAGTAACTTGTCATTTGGGGCCTGACAATAGTCCATCCTGGTTAACTTTGTTTCTACAGCAGTGAGTCAGGCTTTGGGAAAAGCAGCAACTTAATGGATTTGAGTCCATCAAGAGCCATTAGCAGAGGCTCTTGTAAAACTCCAGAGACCTGTGCATCTTTGTGCCATTCGAAAGGTCACCAGGTAACTCTCTAAAATCTGAGTAGAAAGCAGCTGATAGCAGCGGCTCAGCTTGATATATGGCCAGCCCTCCATTAGTAGCCAAGGTCCAAAATATCCAGCCATCACCACTGCAAAAAATCAACAGCTTTCACCTGCAGCAGGCTGAAAACAAGGGTTCTTCTTGTGCCTAGGAACAGCTCAGTCATGGAAGCTAGAGACAGGCCCGGCCCAGAGGCAGAGGTGACATCTCAGCTATGAGTCACACAAACCCGTGATAGTCATAACTAAGTGACCCCAGGAGGAAGAACAGGTACCAGCCTCATTTCCAGCCACCGACAGCCCAGAAGAATTCAGGTATCTCCTGAGTCTTGCCATGGTTTGGAAAGGAAATTCTTGAATGGTGGGTGGGTGGGTGGAGCAGAGAAGAGGAGCCTGAGTGGAAACAAGAAAAGTTCTTCCTTTGCTTGTTTTAACTGCTTAATCTGTAATTATCCTCTTCGGATTTGAGAAAAGAGAGGATTATGTGTATGAATACAGAATTAATTTCAGGTGGCCTGTTGCAATCCTAAACTTATTTCCAGAGATGACCTTTGACCAAACCAGAATGAAATCATCTAATGAGTGATACCTATTTCTGATATCCATGGGATCTGAGGTAGATCCAGTAAATAATCTACTACTTTACTAGCTTTTAAAATAAAAAGACTGGTGGCATACATGGGGTTTCTGCTTTGTTTTGCAGTTTTTTTCTGCTCTGTTCCTGCAGCCTGGTTTTTGCTTCATGGGGTGGAGTGAGGGAAGGACCATTTCTCTCCCGAACCCGTGCTGCCTTGTCAGTGTGCTCGTAGTTTGTGATGCAGACACACAGCACACGCTAATCAGCTGAGAGGAAGCCTGGAACTCGGTCTGAATGTCTCGGACCGTTCTGATAGTCGCTTACACTGTTTTGTCTCCCTCTGCATCCTTACTTTTGTTCCAAGCGCACCTTACGGCATCCTACTCATCACCTCAATCATCCAACCTGGAGAACTGGTGCATTATGTCGGTTTCATCTTCACTCTGGAGTGCGATACAATTAAAGGTACATACATTTTTCAGCTCGTATCTCAAGCATCTTAGTTCTAGCAAGGTTAAGTCTAATGGTGAAGACAAAGTCTGCCTTTGAAAAAACAAATTCCTGATTTCCTGTTTCCCGTTCCTATCATCCTTAGATAATGTCTTCCTAATTTCTCTGACATTATTTCACCATTGCCTTCTGTGAATTGCTCTAAGGAACCCTCCTCACTTGCTCCTACTCACCTCCATGAAATAAAATTCTTTTCCAGCCCTCTGCAGTCACCAGTTCTTAAAGTCTGCATTCTTACAAAACTGACAACACATCAAGTCCAATTAAACCCTTCTTTCTTGATGCACTGAAATCTGTGACAGCAGCAAGTCTTGTCCAATTCACTTCAGACTCTCTGTGCAGTCTCTCATAAAATGAGATGAATGCCCATTCATAAAACACATCATTTAAGAAATCAGTGAATTAACAATAGCACTTTAAGAAAGGCTTTTATACTGAAGAGTTATTCAAATATTAGCTGACTGGTAATCTATCTCACAGGTGTGTTTGCATTCCAGATGTAACAGGTGGATAAAATCTTAAGCTGAAGTAAGGCTATTTGAATCATGGCATGTCAGGCATTGCCAACTGCAGGTGAGCCAAGTGGACCAGCTGTTTGCATATATTTTTCAGTGTGATTCCCAGGGACTGTCACAGAAAGTCTAAATGATGCTGTGTGGATTACTGTCACCTGACATCCACTTTGGAGCCCAGAAAGGTCAGTGGGTATTCATCTGCTGTAAGTTGGATTTTATTCCACTCCCAGAAAAACCTTCATGTTATTTGTGTTGAGGTCAGGTCTAGTGTGGCATCTGTGTAAATCCATTATGGTCCGCCTAAGCCCTGCCACCAAAGAGGTGCACGGCCGTGAGCCAGGATGCAGGTCAAACCTTCCTTTCCTTACCTGTGGAGTCAGACCTTGGGTGCTATGAGCACTGGAGTACCCTTCAGTTAGATATTTTATGTGACCACGAATAAATCAGTTACTTAGGAGATTAGTGTGAAACTGTTGAGCTCAATCACCTTTTACTGTCTTGGCAAGTGGGAAGAAGGAATGGTGGCGCGGAGGATTAATAAGTCACATTTGAATTGGAAAAACAAAAACCCAGTGTGACATTTTCAGCTGTCATTTTATTTGGCCTAAAACAGTAGTATATCAAATATGCTTCCTTTTGGAATACACTTCACCGGCTGACCTTGGCATTCTTTCTGATATCATCCAGCTGTCTAATTGCCACACAAGTGGGAAAGAGACTACATGGGAAATGAATAGACTGTTGTCTTGGTTCCTTTTCTCTCGTTGCTGAGACAAAATACCCAACGCCCAAAATGAAGGAAGGAAAGGTTTATTTGGCTCACAGTCTGTGGAGGTTTCAGTCCTTACTCGGCTGGCTCCAAGGCAGAAGGCAGCAAAGCAACAAGAGCAAGGGGGAATGGCAGCTGAACAGCAAACAGCCAGAGCAAAGGAGGAATGGCAGCAAGCAGCTTCTTTCCCTGCCTTACTTTGTAAACAGGCTACCCCCACCTAAGGGGCGTGTAGCTCTCTCATAATCTCCATGCCCTCCTCTTCCACAGGCTCAGGATGTATACAAAGTAAGCACCCTGGCTTCCTGCTGAGTCACTTAGCCAAACCTCTAGACTCCCCAAGTTGACACAATGTATCAACCATAACAACTGTGCAGTGTGTGAAGCAGGTAGTTGCCTCCATTTCTGTCCCTGCAGAAGATAAAAATAATATAATATATAAAGATGAGCAGAATACCCTTCAAAATTGGTCGAAAAATAAGACCCATAGACAGTAGGTATCCTGAGAAGTTGAGTGCTGGCCAGAAGATCTTAAGAAAAATATTCACTTTGGGAACGAGCAGTTCAAGATCTCATTAGATATTCCAGCGCAGTATCTTGGTTTAGAGGCTACATGGAGTAGTCTTTGGAGTTGAGCCAAAGAGCATCACAGCATAATGATACTTCAAAGTCCGGCAGAGACTCACAAGAGAATAATTCACCAAGAGCGCATGCTAAGGAGCAGCCGCTATGCGGCATCCATTAACAAGGAGGCGCAGGAGTTTGTTTCACTCTGGCCCTGGGGGGAAAATCTCCATAGGTGCCAGGGGACAGGTGTGGTGTCCTGGTGCGAACCTTGCTTTGTGCAATGGGAGTGATGTAAGGGAGCTGTTGCTATAATTTGAATATTGTATTTAGAAGCAGCCGAGGGGAGGAAGTAAGACTGACACTGCAGAGCTCCTAGCCCCACGGTCTTCTTATCCCCTACTTTGTTTTAGAGGTTTGTTTATGGTTTTGTTTCACAATCTCCTCCTCTAACGATCTGCTCTAGCTTCTGATCAGGCAATACTTTAATCTTACTTCTGTCTAGTGTCCTAAGACGGAGCTTTCAAAAGCAACTTTGTATGTGTTTGTTTTCAGCTATTTCTTACAGTTTTGCTCTTGAAATAGGCAATACTAACGTCTTTTTGGTTCAGAGATTTAACGAGAGAGTGCGGATGGAGCTGAGTAGCAACCTTACTCTTGCCCCTGTGAAGCATAAAGTAAAATTTTCTCTTTAATGAACACTAGAATGATTTCATAAGTAAGTGTTTGAAGCAATGATGATCCTTAAGTTGTTAAAAAAAGTTGCTCTTGATTCCGTTAACGAACTGTAAGGACTTATGAAGCAAACTGCTATGAAGGAGGCCGTTCTGAGTTCGAAGCTCATAATTAGAATATTTTCCATATGTATTTATTAATGCATATTAATTTTGCAAAACAATAGGTTTGATGCGGCATTTTCACTCATACACATAACATGCTTTGATCTCACTCATGAAGCTTACCCAGGAAAAGTAGGTGCTGGGGCACCGTCGGGACATTGGTGGTTGAGTGTGGTTTTCTGCTGTGATTTTGAGCAGGGTGGGTTTGCAGACCGGAAGTCAGCCCTGTGGGGCCGCGGTGTTTGCGTGTGGTGGTGCTGCCACCTGCTGGTCCTCGCTTGCCGCTGGTCAGCGTTCAAAGGCTACTTTCCAGGCTGGGTTCCCAGCTCCTGCGACTTAGAAGAAGAACCAGACACAGGGATTCGAGTTTAAAGAAACCATTTTACTTAATTTTTATTGTAAAAAATGTTTTATCAGTATCTCTTTGCAATACACAATGATTACTTTCTTTCTCGGGAATCGCTACATATGCATATCAGATATTAATAATTTATCTGGGGGGTGAAGGAAAGATGCGTGGTGAAGAAATAAAACAATGAAAGGAAAATGGTCAGTAAACGCTAGATACTACGGGCAACTAAGTTTATCTAGTTGAGGGGAGTCTGGGAGTCCATGTAAAACACGTATCCCAGCTAACTCACGTGAGGAGCAAGGGAGATGCCGTGTTAACCAGTTCTTAACTACGCTGCATGTGAGGGCAGTCACGCAGATTGCAGTGAACGCCCCGGGCAGAGAAATACACCTCCATCCATCCTACACCTGCAATGCCAGCACTCTCAGTTCCCCCACACCAGTCTTTGCAAGTAATTGTGGTAGGAGCTCCTTCTACCCCCACCTCTTGCATCTCAGACTAACCTATTCTAGCCACCAGGGACACCGGACAGCATAGGATGCTGTTGTCTAAACTCCAGAGCACTTTGGAAAATGTCCTAAGCATGCAACTCCTATACTGCTGCCCTAGTGTGACTTAGGAGACCATTTCAGCATTCAGTCAGCAAGCAGCTTCTGGATTATGTGACATAAAGGAAGGCATATGGGTTTCATGGCCATGTGCCCACGACTGCTTCCTTATTCTTGGCCTGAGATGATGGCAGGTTGAATCTCATGATGATAAATAAGACATCCTGAGAACATTCACATTATAAACAAAATCACATGAAAAGCAATCCCGAAAATGGTCCCCTTTACAAGTGTGAGTGAAAATAAAGTACTTATGAATAAACTCAGCCAAAGAAGGGAAATATTTGAATGCTGGAACCATAGAGGATTGATGAAAGAAGTTGAAGACAATACAACAAGTGGAGGTAAAGCCTGTGTTCATCATCTGGAGGAAAATTAATATAGGAAAAGTGTTCCTACTAACCCAAGTGATATATGATTTAATTCAATTCCTATCAAAACTTCAATGGCATTTTCCCCAGAGAAATATCAAAGAATCTCTGAGTTTGTAAAAAAAAATCACTGAAGACCCACAATAGACAAAGAAATCTTTCTAAAAATAAACAAAATTGGGGGTATCATGCTGCTTGATTACAAACTATATTACAAAACTGCAGTGATGAAACCATTATGACACTGGCGAAAGCAGACACATGGAGCAATGGTAGAGGTTAGAAAACCCATAAATATGTGCATTAATGGGCAATTGAATTTTACAAATAAGGCAAGGACACAGGATGGGGAGAGGACAGTTTCTTCAATAAGTGCTATTGGGGAAGATGGATATTGAGAGAGAGAGAAGGAGAGGGAGGGAAAGAGGGAGAGGGAGATAGCAAGGGAGAGGGAGAGAGAGAATAAGACTATGGACTTTATCTCACACAAAACTAACTCAAAAGGGATGAGTGCTTAAATGCAGTCCTTCTACCTGTAAAATGACTAGAAGAAAACACAGGGGGAACTCTGCCTAATATTGGTCTGGGCAGTGATTTTTGGGATATGATCCCCAAAACACAGACAATAAAACCCAAAACTAAATAGACTGAACTGCATTAAATAAAAGAAGGTTCTGCATAAAGAGGCAGCCGACAACAAAGCGAATGTGTGACAGCCTGGGAAAACATTGGGAAACTACATCTGAAATAGGACTGATAATCTACAATGTATAAGAAAGCCAAACGCCCCAATAACAAGAAAACAAACAACCCGATTTAAAGATGGGAAAAGAACTGAAAAAGCATTTTCCAAGAGAAATCATGCAATCAGTCAACAGATATATCTGAGAAAAATCCTCAACAGTACTAATCGTCAGGAAAATGCAAAGTTGAAGCCTAACTAGCTATCTCATTGCACCTAGAATGGCTATTAAGAAAATGAAAGGTAACAAATATTGGCAGTGATGTGGAGAAAGCAAATTTTGTACAGTTTGGGGTGGTAAATTGGCACAAATGTTGTAGAAGATGCTGTGGAACATCCTCAGGAACTAGAGGTAGAACTAAGAGCCAGCAATTTAACAAGTTAGTGTACATTCAAAGGAACTGAAATCCATACGTTGAAGAGATACGTGCACTCGTATATTCAGTGAAGTTTTATTCACAAGAGCCAAGAGATGAAGACAGCGTAAGTGTCCATAAATGGATGAATGGATAAAGATAATGTGATCATATATGGACAAATCATAAAAAGATAGATATAGAATTATAACATTATGTATCCTCTAAAAACCAAAAAAATCTGGCATTTATATCAATATGGATGAATCTAGAGAACATGATATGAAGTGAAATAAACCAGGTGCCCAAGACATCTACAGCACTATCTCACGGGTAGAAAAGGTGAAACTCACAGAAGCCTGGAGGAGAATTATCATTACTCAGGTTCAGGCTGGAGAGGGAGATGCTGGTGAAAGGATATAAAGCTTCAGCTACACAGGAGGAAGAAGTTAGTGACCTATTGCATGTCATGGTCATCACAGCTGTTAATCATGTGCTGTGTATTTCAGAGACTAAAAGAATAGTTTTTAAATGTTTTCATCACAAAAGTAAGTACATGAAGAGAGGGATACATCACTTATCTTGATTTAATTATTCCATAATGTATACATATATCAATACAAAGCTTTGCTCCCTCAGGTTGTATAAAATTATTCTGAAATAGCTGGAAGAGAGAATTCTTAATGTTTTCTGTACTAGGAAATGGTAAATACTGGAAGTGATGGAAAAATTTAATTGCCCAAGTTTGATCTTTACATAATATGTTCATGTTTAATTTATTGCAGTAAACACTATAAACATGACTCATTATTATGTGTTAATTAAGAATGACATAAAACTTATTAATTTTCCCAAACACAGGTCATGTAATTCTTTTAACTTTTTCCTTTTTCAAATTATTTTGTCTGATCTAGGCCCTTTTGCTTTCTTTTCTTTTTTTAAATTCTTTTTTTGTTTTTCGTAGTAATTTTAACATTAGTTTGTAAATATCCCCAAAAAACACTGCATAGATTTTGTTTGGGGTTGCACTGAACTTTGGGATCAATTTGACGTTTTAACATCAAATCTTCTAATACATGTATTTTATTATTTAAGAGGTTTGTGTTTCTTTCAGTAATGTTTTAAAGTTTTCAGTGTACAGATGTTGAGGACTTTTTGTAAAACTTTTCTGTAAATATGGAAAGTTAGAAGTGGTATTGTATTTAAATTTCAATTTTTGATGCCTGTTGCTAGTATTTAGAAAATAACATATTTTATAGTACCTTGTAACCTATGACCTTGGTAATTCTTTTAGATTCAATAGAGTGTTCAGCATAAGTGAGCGTATTATTTATCCATAAAGTTAATTTATTCCCTCCCAATCTGGATGCCTTTAATTCCTTTTTCTTGTCTTATTGCACATGTTAGGATCACAAGTACAATACTGAAAAGGAACAGTGAGAGTAGCTGTCTTATTCCAGATCTTCAGGAAAAATTATTTAGGCTTCTGTTGTTAAAGTATGACATTAACTGTAAGAGTTCTTGTTTGTTTTATAAATTGCCTTTATCAGGTTGTGGAATTTTCACTCTACAATTTATTTTGGTGGCTATAGTCTTTTGGGGTGGATATGGGAATTATTCAAATGCTTTTTATTGCATCTATAGAAATAACTATTTTTCTTTAAAAACTTTTATTACTATGGGGAATAGAAGGTAAAAATTTCCAATATTATGCAAAAGTTGTACTCCTAGGACATATACCTCTTAGTTATATTTTAGCATCAATTTGCTGAAGTTTTGGAAATTTTTTTTTGTTTATTTTGTTTTTTCTCCAGTACCAGGAACCGAACTCACGACCTTGCGCTTGCCAGGCAGGCTCTTTGCCGCTGAGCTAAATCCCCAGCCCCTTGTGTTGGAAATTTTTTTGGGGGGGATCCTGGTCTGTACTTTTCTTTTCCCATAATGTCTTATTATGGTCTAGGTATTATAGTAATTCTAGCATGAGTTGTATAAGAAGTACTTCATTGCCATCAATTTATTCAAAGGCTATGTTTAGTACTTTTTTAAAAAACATTTAAACCCTTAATTGTGAATCCTTTTCATGGGAATATTTTTATTTAAAAAGTCAATAAATTTAGTAGATATTAGGGTAGTTACACCCTCTTTCTCTGTGAGTGAGATTTGCTAGTGTCTTTGGAGAAATTTATCCACTTGTCCTATGATGAATTTATTAGCATAACTTTGTTTTAAACATTTCTTTATCCTTTCAATACCTGTAGAAGTTATAGTGCTGCCATTTCTGTAGTGATAGATATTAATAATGTTTGTCTGCTCTTTTTCTTTTATAAAGCTGGTGAATAATTTATTGACTGTTATTGATCTCATAGAATTCGCTGATTTTTAATTTTCCATTGTATTATGATTTCCATATCATTGACTTCCACTGTGATCTTTACTGTTTCCTTTCTCCTGTTTATTACTATGGCCACAATAGCAAATCACTGCAGACTGGGTGCAGATGAAGGCTGCAGGAAGATCGTGCTCTCTGGAAGCACCAGGGGAACCTATTACTTGTGTCTTCTGGCTTTGCCACCAACCTATACTTTGTGTGTTTATCATTCCAGCTGAGCCACTGCCTTCTTACCAAAATTTTCTCTATTTGTAAGAATTTTTCAGATTTCATTTAGGGCCCACTCAGATAGTTCAAGACAAATTCTTCCTATCAGCTTTTTGATTTAATCACATTTACAAAAACTTCTCAACACCTAGGTAATATTTGTGGGTCCTGGAGACCAGAACCTAGTATCACTGAGGCATGCTGAGGTTACTGATCTCAAAGCTTTCATCTTTCCTAAAGCTGATGTTCAGGGTTAAAGTTTTCTAAGTGCTACTCTATCTGCTTACCCGAAACTTTGATGTTTTCCATTTTTATTATTAACACTAATTTCTATACATCTAAATTTTCCTTCGCTCCAAGGTTATTTGGAACTGGCACTGATTTTCACATAGAATTTTCAGAGATCTTCGCATAATGATTTCTCATGTAATTACATTGTGTCAGAGAACATAATGTCAATTACTTAAATTCTTTAAATTTATTTAGATTTTTAAAAAGTAGCCTAAATATGTTCTAGCTTGATGACTTATAAATGGATGTTCCGCCTTTTCAGTTGATGTGCTTCGTTCTAGTTTTTGTGCTCACAAAGCTATCTATGACTCCTACGTACTTACTAATGGTTTGTTTACTTGTTATAGCAATTACTGAGAGAAGAATGTTGAAATATTCACCTTCTGTTGTGGATTATTTTTGTTTTTCCTTTCGGACTCATCAGGGTTTTCTTCATGCATTTTGTACCTCTATTTATAGCTGCACATGTTTTGAGAATTTTATGTCTTCTTGGTAAATTGACCACTTTGTCGTCATGGAATTATGTTCCTTCTCTTGGTAAATTTGATTAAGATATCATTACTTTGATGTTAATGTAAATGCACTAAGGCTTAACTTTTTTAGAGATAGATTTTTAATAGGAGTTACAAAATGAGCTACCAGTGCAATATTGTGGGACTTTATAGAATATGATATCAACTCTTCCTGATGGGATAAAAATACAGTTCTCAAAGGGGAGATACTTGACATAGTTCAACTTACATCAATTCAGCGCTACAGTTTCCTCTCTTATGTGCGACTCCTCCATCTCAAACAATGACCTTGCTTTTCCTTCTGCTTCCTGCTTCTGCTTATGTAATTAGTACTTCCAGGAACGGGTTTCTTCTTAGCTTACCTAGAGATAAGCATTGCTACATGGAACTGCTCTTTTATTTTCATATTTATATTTATGCATTATCACTCCAACTGCTGTCTAGTTTCCTAAGAATAATCAATGTCATTAGCAATTACTTATTCTGTGCAGAACACTCTGTGGAGTGCTTTTTATTTTTATTTTTATCTTTTTTGGTACCTGGACTCAAGCTCAGGACCTCATGCCTGCCAGGCAGGCGCTATGCAGCAGAGCTGCATCTCTGACCCAGAGTGTTTTAGATGTATTACTTCAATAAATCTTAGCAACATCAATGTGAGCTGGCAATCATTGCTTCCCTGATTTGAGAGATAAAATTAATGAGGTAGAGGTGGTTTTAACATTGACACCATCAGTAAACTGTGGAATTGGGATTTGTACCTAAATGATGTAGCTCCAGTTGCATGCTCCTTTATTCTAGCTAGTGTTGGCTGCCAACTGCATAATTTTTAACTGATAGAAAAGAGAGCTGTGTTTTACAAGGATATTCCTAAAGAGGAAAATAAACATACAGATATACACACACATACACGCAGTTTCCTTAGGGATCCTCTGAAATAAGATACACTCAGGAACTGAGAGTTGGCCCAAATGCTGCTGAGATTGTTTTAATTTCAGATGGAAGCCCTTGAGGTTTAAGTTCTTTGGGGACCTGGCTCTACATTACTGAAATCTTTCAAGGAAACATCCCTTACTTTGAGCGGTGTCGAGGGTGGTGCCTTTGTACCCAGCCTCACAAGACATGTGCCTAGAAACTGCCTCTTGGAGCAGTCACTGTCATGAAGAGATCTGGGGCTTCCACCCGTACTTTTAGGAAATGATGACTTGGGGGCTGGGGATTTAGCTCAGTGGCACAGCTCCTGCCTGGCAAGCGCGAGGTTGTGAGTGCAATTCCTGGACCGGAAAGAAACACCCGCCCCTCAAAAGAGAAAATGATGACTTGTTCTGAAATAAAGGGCAATCTATAAGGACATGCCTCAAGAAGTGAGTATGTTGTATTTCGGACAAGATTAAGTTTTTGGAATATGGTAAAGATATCAGGATTACTTTGAACTTTGGGATCATTGTCTTCTATTCCAGGTTCTCAAGAAAGAGCAGATGTTGGCATTTTGTTCATATCCTTTTCAGAGTAAACAACTGCTCTGAAAGATATCTTTTCTGAAATAAATAGTCTGTTGTTTTAATAATGATAGTTAATAACAATGTACTGTAGCCTTGAGCAGTACTGTTGTATCTTGAACATTGCTGATTTTCAGTGTCATCACTACAAAAAATAAGTGTATGAAGTAAGTTAAGTTAGCCATTAGATGCAATTTTTACCCATTAAAAAAAAAGAAAAAACTCTGTAAAAAGAGAGACAAATGATGTTCATGAATCCTAAACTCACAAAATCACTGATATGGAAATGCCATAAAATATCTTTTCATTTTATAGAAAACTAAAGGTGACTAGCATTCAAATAAATAAGTAAATAAGTAAAACAGGTTTTGAACTAAATCTGAAAGCATTCTGTACTGTATCTTATCTCCAGGCACCTATGTGGAAATATTTTGATAATTATGAATAAAAAATTCCTGTAGTAGAAAATGTCTCTATTAAAATCCTAGATGCTATGTTTTTGTGACTGTGAAAAATACAATATATATAACATTAGGTGAAAAATCATTATAATGATAATATAATCATAAACAAAGTAGGTGGAGTTATGATTTATGACTTAAAAAATACTATATATTGGGGCTGGGGATTTAGCTCAGCGGCAAAGCGCCTGCCTGGCAAGTGCAAGGTCGTGAGTTTGGTTCCCGGTACCAGAGAAAAACCAAAAAAAAAAAAACAAAAAACAAAAAAAAACTATATTGAATTCACAAAATATTTATTCTATAACTTGATTTCATTTTGCTTCATTTCCAGAAGACATTAATTCATTATGCTGTATAAACCATATTTTTCATATCAATTATCTTACACAATCATCATCTCATAGAAGTTTTAAATGGTTTTATTTGTTGTTTTTTGACTCATGAGTGACTTGAAAATATTTTGCTGAAGGTTTTTTCTGCATAAAATAAATTTGACTTTTCCCATATACATTACTGATTTCACAATACATGCACTAAGAGAAGTTTGTCTAAAACCTACAACTTCTTATACCATAATTCTGTGTTATTTTAGCTCACATGATGTTTAATTTTCTGTCCAGTTTTCATGACATGCTACAGCCAAATTGGTCAGACCACCTGAGTTCTGAGGCATCTTCACGTCCTCCCATGCATCATACTTTTTAAAAATTTACACTGTTGGGAGAAGCCTTTCTATTTATTATTCTTATCTTACATTGATTTTCTTGAAGCTTCTTTTACTTCACATCTATAATAAAGTGTATCTTGTTTTCTCTCTCTTTAAGGACAGATCTTTAAGAACAAAAGCAGCTATCATTTATGTCTACTGAGCCTCAGAATGAGAAACTCTTAGTCATATTTGTATTTTGTCTTTTCGACATCCCTTTATAAGGTTAAATAACAATATGTACATATATGAATTGTGTCATAATAATATATTATTGATGATTCAGTAAAGACAAGCAATGTCTTACTTAGCCTTTTCTTCACATTAAGATATGAACATCCCATCATTTCTACAGTATTCTCACTCCAGTTACTCCTAAGCGGGTTTCATTATCCCATCATACAATAAGGTGAAATACTAAAAGAAATTCTCTTTTGAAATATAATTCTATAATAATTAAGCTTGATCAATTCCTGACAGGAGTAGGTACAGAATCCAAAGAGAAGGAGGCTAAATCACCCAAACTTGCACAGGACCTTTTCATAACAGCCCAGACCTAGCAGTCAGGAATACTATCTCAACAATATCTCACTATTTATAGACTTGTCTAAGATAATTAGTCACTAGCTAAATATTATATAGAGATGTTAATGGTTACACTTTTTGTAAAAAGTAAACTCCTTTCTTAAAAAAATAACAGATTCCAGGCAACACCAATGGAAGGGAAGAATCGGACAGCAGTGATGGAGTTTTTTCTCTTAGGCCTCACAGGTCATCTCCATCAGAAGATCGCCCTTTTCGTCTTGCTTCTCTTTGTGTATCTCATCACTCTGGGGGGTAACTTGGGGATGATCACTCTCATATGGC
>NW_004955511.1:1917951-1927701 GCF_000276665.1 Chinchilla lanigera | reverse complement strand
GATCGGTGTACAGCCATCTGTAAGCCCCTGCTGTACACACTCATCATGTCCCAGCGGGTCTGTGTGCAGCTGGTTATAGGGCCTTACGCCATAGCTATTATAAGCACCATGACCCATACAATTTTGACTTTTTCCTTACCCTTCTGTGGCCCAAACATAATCAATCATTTTTTCTGTGATATTTCCCCGTTGCTTTCCTTAGCATGCGTTGACACAGGGATCACTAAGTTGGTGCTTTCTACTGTGGCTGGAGCTATAGGAGTGCTCAGTGGCACGATCATCATGGTGTCCTATGTGTGGATCACAGTGGCCATCCTGAAGATCCAGACTGCCCACGGGAGGTGGAAAGCTTTCTCCACGTGTACCTCCCACCTGGCCACAGTCTCAGTGTTGTTTGGGACTCTTTTCTTCATCTATGTCCGACCTAGCTCGAGCTCGTCTCTGGGTATCAATAAAATGATTTCTCTGTTTTATACTGTGGTCATCCCTGGGTTGAATCCCCTCATTTACAGCTTGAGGAACAAGGAGGTGAAAGAGGCATTCAAGAGACAGGTGAAAAGGAAGCTCTCTGTGCTCGGTGGGTGAGATAATAGCTATTAGTGTGGTGCCACTGACGGGGCAACATGTGCAGAGAAAGGATATTAGCCTGAATCAAAGCTTGCGAGTGAGTCCTGGTGCTGCCTGTTCACAGAATAATTGAGAAGTGCAGAAATACTTAAATATTTGTCTTCCTCTGTCTTGTTCTCTGTGACAGATGTGTATTCAAAATAATGCAGACATTGATTGAAAGCGCACATGTAAGAATATAGTAGAAGAAAGCTTAGGTGAATATTTGTATTATCTTGGGCGTGTGAATGTCTTTTATCTCAATTTGAAAACTAAAAATTTTATAGGGAAGATCAAAGCTCTACAAGTAATCTTAAAAATAAAATAATAAAACAATGACAGTATATGTGATTATGTGTGAACAATCTGATAATAACTGCACTTTGCAGAAAGCAGCCTCAAATCACAGTAAAAAATATGATAGGCAAATGTGCAATGAAAGACCCATAACTGTTGGGAATATAAAATCTAGTTACAAAAATATGTGTAAAAAATGTTCCAAGTCATATGAATTGAGTAAATGAGGAAAAGCTAAAGTGCCAATGCATTGTCCTTCCTCACAGATGATACATTAAGGTTTTTACTCTTGACGAGCTTCTTATTTCACTCTGCACACTCATTTTCTAGTGGAAGTGTGGTTGGCTTCATTTCTGTGTAGAACTCTGGTTGTTTACATTTAAAGTAATGCATTTACATGCCTTTTGTCGTGCTTGCTCAATATGCACTAATTGTACGTGCTAAGGGAGTTTATTGTGATATTTCAACACCCGCAGAACAGCATGAACTGATCAAATAAGGGTATTAACATTTCCCTGTTCCTGTCGCTTCTTTATTTGGAGCTTCAAGGCTCCTCTCCTTCAGATCTTCATAAAAATATTCAGCTGATTATTGCAGACTACTGTCACCACCCTGTGCTGGAGAATATCAGAAATTATTCTTTTAATCTCACTCTATTTTGGTACTGTTTATTCAATCTCCCATTTATCCACACTCACCCTAAACCCTTTGTCTCAGAACCGCTCCTTTAGAAATTCTAAACACAGCCATATAAATGTCAATGCATGAAAAATACATATATTATAGCATTATGAGTAGTGACAAAGAAAAGTGAGGGAAATAACTGAAATATCATTGGTGGAAAAAAAGAGTAGTCATTCTCTGAAATGTGTTATGGCAAATACCAAGAATGAATAGGGTATTCATGGACTAACCTGGAGAGATCACTAATTTGTCTGATAACTGCTAGGTTAAAAAGAATTTAGCTATACATCAATGTGTAGCACTGATCATATATTTTAAAAAAGCAGAGATTACATAATGAATCAAATGTGCTTATATATGCATGTCCATATGCACATAGAGAACTCTGCAGGGCACACACCAGCCTGTGGATGTTGGCTTTTTTCTTTCTTTTATTTTTAGTACTGGGATGGATGTTGGCTTCTTCAGTGTAGTTCCTTTCTTTTTTATTTTAAAGAGGAAAAAGGTAAACAATCAATGAAACTGAGTTTTGAAACAGGTTAGTAGGACAGTTACAATAGTTGATACGCTGAGTATTGTTGTCTTTGTAGCAGTTGATCAGAGAACAAGATACAGGCTCGATATCTTGTCTAAACAGTATCAGCACAAAGCATCCTTTCAAAGAACTAAGAGAAGCTAGTTGTAAAACTATCTTCACTCTCTTGTGCATAGATATATTTTCACGTAGTTCCTTTCACATAGATTTAAATCATAGTTTATTCAGGTTCTGTGGTTTTGCTGGGGCTTATTCAGATTTACTATTTTGGCCTGATGATAAATTTCCACTGTGCTGGTCTAAGTAGGTACTGTAGGATCTGAAAGGACCCCCCGCTCTATGAGCTGGCCTGGATGCATACCCATGGTGCTCCTGGGACAGGCACAGGGCAGGGGATGTATCTTGAAGGCTACACAGTTTTTGCCTGCAAACAATATAGACTTGGTTCTGAGTCTTGAAACTGAGTTAATCACCTGCAGCTTCAGGCATCTCCATGCTGATTCTTTAGCATGGCTACAGTCTCCAGTGTCATCAGGTCTGCTGTAACGTGTGCTTACATGGCGGGGCTGCTCATGCTTTGACCCTGTGCTCTCCTGCACGGCATGTCACCCAGCACTGGCAAGCACTGTGGCATTTGATGTGGACTAGGACAGAATTCTAGCTGTGGAATTTGTTGTCTCCAAACTCACGGAGTCTTATCAAGACAGCATGTCTCTTTCTTTGTGAAATGTGCTCTGAAGGGAGCATTCCAGCATGGTCCCAAGCACTGAGCCTTTAAAAGCTTGCAAAAGTGTCAGATTTCCAGCTCGTAATACAATTTATCTCACACACTCTGGAGCACATGTGTTTTACCAAAGCTCACAACATTTTCATAACCACTCGGGTGACCCTCTTTATGAGGATGATATCATTAATGCAGTGGGTGGGCATGGTGATGTTTTTTTCTATTTCTATTTTTATTTTTATTAGTACATGTTTGCAGTGCAGAATGGTTACATTCCTCATGGGGACTTGCTACATGGACATTACACATGTCAAGTCTATTTTCATCCCCTCCCTTCTCCTCATCCCTCCTTCCAATCTCTTGGTTTCCCTTCCAGTTTGCAAAAGATCTGTCTCCCCATTTCCTATGACCTACCTTTTTTAGTTTGCTCTTCAATTTATTTATATTTTGGGCATGGTGTTTGGGGCCATATTTCTGTAGATTATTTATGGGCCATATTTCTGTAGATTATTTATTATTTATGATTATTTATACAAGTGTGAGAGAACTAACACATCCATGAGACAAAAATATAAATAAATATTTTTTCTTCTCTCTTGAGTGTACACTTTTTGAATCCTTTTTTCTAAAGATAATAGAAAAGAATACTTTCCTCAAAGCACTGAGCACATTTCATGTTTCAGCCACTCTGTAAACGTGCAGTAGAGCACTGCTATTGGGGCTCTTCTTGGTTGAACTTGAGGGAGTCTGAAGTCATTCTCCAGAGGCCATGTGGCATCTCCAGGGGTCAGACTGCTGAATTAATTAACAGAGGCACGAAGAACACTACTGCAAGCTTCCTGCTTTGTGTGGTGGTTTTAATTTTGAGATTCAATTATTTTGGAATCCTGCCACCCCCACTGACCCTAGAAATCTTAGATCCATAGCAGCATCACACAGTCCGGCTCCTCATCAAGCTGCAGTCTTCCTCACTAATGCTTTTTATTGCTTTAGTGGAAAAAGTGATCTTCGGGTCTTCTTGGGGAACACAGTCATCTGATACCTCCTTTGGTCTTTTATAAGAACGCATTTCAAGCATCTCTACATCACTAAGCCTTTGGGCCCCTTTCTCAACATCTCCTGGGGCAGTAACGGCATCTCCACCTCACTTACTAAGTGCTCTAACTTTTCCAAGAGCCAAGAAGCCATCCTACTATAAACCATCGCCCTTGCCCTCTATGAAAGGTCCAGTTTCACTGCTGCCTGATGAAGCCAAAAAACCAAAAGACACAGTGTTTGGGGGAAGAAAGAACTATATTGGCAATGTGTCGGCAAGTTCGAAGTTGGGGCTTTTGCTCTGAGAAAGTCACTTTGCTTTGTGGTTGGAGGGTAAGGCTCTGATGGGTATATATCAGAGGAGGTATGTCACATGTCAGCTGCTGGTTTAGTTACAAATTTCAGGTGGTCTACTTTTTTGACGTACAGACTGGTGGTACCTGTAGGTCACAGAATGTTCTAGCTTCTATAAATCTAGAGAAATTTACTGATTACAACTTATTAAGTCTTATGGCTCAAATCCTTTTCCCAACAATAGCTAATTCTTCAGTTATTAATTAGAATAAAAAGCTGTCTTTCATCCAAAAACAGGAAGACAGCAAAAGACAACTGTATTTCAACACAGGAGAAGATAGCCAAAGGGAAGATAACAGACAAGCACCTTTTGCAGGAAAAGATAGTGAAGTGGAACTTTCCAAGAACAGTTTTCACCCCTTGGGTGGCTTCAGAGATCTAACAGACAGCAAAGTTAGTTACTGGAAAACTAATAATATATTGCTCAGTTGTGTGACCTCTAAACTTGGTGATTTTCAAAATCAACTAAAAACAAGTGGACCTAAAAGGTGTATTCAGGCTTCTTTCAGTTTCACTCTGGTGCATTAGGATCAGTTCCTAGTGTTTTACGTAGAAGCTAATTTTTGTTCCTGACCTTTTAGGGCTGGGTTATGGTTTGTGTCTGTATGTCCCCCCCAAATCTCATGCAGTCCTGGGGTGGATTTTTAGAGTTTATGATTGATCCATGATCCAGTGCTGGGATTATGGGTGGGAGCGCTACATCCACCTGGGGCAGATAGTTTGCATATGTAAGGGAGAGAAAGAGGCTGCTTGCCTGCTCTCCTCCCTTTTGCTTTTGTGGCTTTTGCTATCTTTTGCCACTATAAAAGTTACCCTCTGCCATGTGCCCCTTTTCCTTGGAGCCAGCGGAGTATGGACTGAAACTTCCACAAACTGTGAGCTATATAAACCTTTCCTTCTTAATTTTGGGCATCAGGTAGCTTGTCTCAGCAATGTGAGAAAAGAAACCAAGATGGATTGTCTCGTGTCTGTAAATTTTTCCTTACTCAGCTTTATATTTACCCCCCACTCTAAGTACATTACCCTCAGGGTACACACCCTCACATTTTCACAGAAGATGCTGTTGCGGAGAAACTTGAAGATTCACCCACAGAGGGCAAGGAAAGACAAACAAGCTTTATTAGCTGGTGGACGACATTCAGTTTGGAGTTGAGAATGTCAGCCCCAAGTGGGGCTACAGCTAAAGATTTTATAGGGTCAGGGTTCTGGGTGGTTGAGGAGGCAAGAACATTTCCTTATTTGGCTTGGAATGTGTGCGTGCAGCAGAAATTTGCATAACAGGGTGGGGAGGGCTGCCTATTCTCTCCACTGTGTCCTTTTATGGGCTGGAATGTCCTGCCATACAGGAAGGAGGGACGGGAGTGTTGCTTAGGTTGACTAAAGTGCATCTTAGCCCAAGATGTCTTTTTATTTCCTAACTCAAGTACCTACACTTTGGCCATCACAATACTAACTAAAGAGGTCTCCGGACTAGCATAAAACTCTTTTCACTGCATTCAACTCATAAATGAAGGGGATGGGGAGAGAGAGAGAGAGAGAGAGAGAGAGAGAGAGAGAGAGAGAGAGAGAGAGAGAGAGAGGAACATGAGAAAGGAAGGCAACAAAATGCCTCTTAAAATTCCCAACCCCCTCAAAGCTGACCAACGGGGCATTGAGGGAAAGGAACTCAAAAGCCACACAGCGCAATGATCTGAAAAGATAAAAAAGGGGATAAATGGATTATAAAGTGCTTGGCAAGCTCAAAGAGGACGTAGATAATGGTCTTACTAAAAGAAAACATTCAGGAAGTACAAAGAAGGCATTAATAAAAGTTAGCTTAGCTGAACAAAATGATACAAAACATGAATAACCAGTTTAGCAAACAATTAGAGGCCATGAAAAAGTATCAAACAGAAATCTGGAAGACTGAAAATCCTATGGACAGCATGGCCATTGTGTGGACAGAGAGTCAGAACTAGAAGGCAGGTCGGATATCAGTGACCCCTAACTCAGAGATACCTTAAAACCAAGCAAAAAGCATGAAAGATGGATCCAACAGCTGCTGGATGACAAAAGACTCGTTTAAGATTAATTGGAATTAGTGAAAAATCTGAGGCACAAATGGCATAAAAACCTGTGTACAGAAATGATAGTGGAAAAATTTCTATATATGGGGAAGGAATTTAACATACAGTAAGTGAGGCATATTCAACCCCAAATAGAAATCTCTCCATGATGTGTCAGAAATCCAACAAAATGGTACTCTCCTAAAGGCTATTAGAGAAAAACAATGAATCACTTATAAATGTAAACTCATTAAAATTATATCAGACTTCTCAACAAAATCTTCAAGGCTGGGAGAGCATTAGATGAAGTGTGTTAAGCCCTGAAAGATAATAATTTTTCACTCAGGATGATATATCCTGCAAAACTATGAACTATCTTCCAAAACTGATGGAGAAATAAGATCTTTCCATGACAAAGAGATCCTCAAGAAATTCATGCCTACCAAGCCAGAACTACCAAGAATTCCTGTTGTGGTTTGTGTCTAGATGTCCCCCCAAAGCCTCATGCAGTCATTCGGTGGGCTTCTAGAGTTTTTGATTGACTCATGGTCCAATGGGATTATGAGTATGAATGCTGGGATTATGGGTGTGAGTGCTACACCCACCCTGCACTGGGTGTAGCAGGGTGGGTAGCTGTACAATATAAGGGAAGGAAAGAGGCTGTTTGCTGCTGTTCCTCCCTATTTCCTTTTGCTGCTTTTTCTATCTTCCACCACCATGAACTGTTGCCCTGTGCCATGTGCCACTGTGCCTTGGAGCCAGCTGAGTGTGGACTGAAACTCCACCTACTATGAGCTAAATAAACCTTTTCTTCCTTGATTTTGGGCATCAGGTATTTTGTCTCAGCAACAAGAGAATAGTAACCAAGAGAATTCCATAGGATATTCTAGCAAGAGACAATGAATTCAACAATAGCAAAAAAAAAAAAAAAAACAAACTAAGAATAAATGTATGCAGGCCATGCAATTTATCAGAAAGGAAAAAAAAAAGGAATTAGCACAAGAAAATAATATAATTACAGGAATAAGTCACAATATATCAATAATAACTCTTACTGTGAATGATCTCAATTCCCCAATCACAAAATACAGATTGGTAAAATTGATCAAGAAAAAAATTCAGTGATATGCTATATACAAGAAACAACTTTATTCCAAAAGAAAACTCATAGACTAAAAAAATTAAAAGATTGAAAACAATATTTCAGACTAGAAACCTGAAAATAAATAGAAGTAAATATTCTAATTTCAAAAAAGGTGGACTTCAAACCAAAACTGATCAAAAGAGGCAAAGAAGGTAGCTATATACATATTAGCTAAGGGAACAGTTTAACAGGAAGTGATAAAAATTAGAAACATATATGCACCAAACATTGGTATACCCAACTCATAAAATATATATATACTAGCCACAAAATATCAGATAAACTCCCACACAATATTAATGGGGGACTTTAATGCTCCACTATCACAAATGGATCAATTAGACAGCAAAAATCAACAAAGAAATATCAGAGTTGAACAAAATCTTTGAACAAATGAACTTCATAGATATATACAGAGTGTTTCACCTAATGATAACAGTATACATATTCTTCTTAGCAGAACATGGGGCTTTCTTCAAAACAGACCACAAAGCAAGCTATCCCATAGAAGAAGCTTAGGTAAATG
This sequence comes from Chinchilla lanigera, assembly GCF_000276665.1. Lineage (NCBI taxonomy): Eukaryota > Metazoa > Chordata > Mammalia > Rodentia > Chinchillidae > Chinchilla > Chinchilla lanigera. The sequence continues at coordinate 1,919,751 of NW_004955511.1, read as the reverse complement.
CAAAAGAAAAAATATTTCCAGTATATGATGAGATACTAGTACAGTGAGTCTATAAATTAATGGTAAAAAAGAAATATACAAGCACATGGATATTAAATGATACACTCTAGAATAATCAATGGGGCACAGAAGAAATCAAGGAAGAAATTAGAAAGCTACTAGAATTGACTGATTTTCCCCTTACAATGCATTGGAAGTGATGGGAAACAATGGAAGCAGTCCTAAGAACAAAGCAGAGCTGTGAATACCCTTAAAGGGCCAGCAGGGTCCCAGAGGGCTGCACTGGGCTGGATGGGCCTCTAGTGCCCCTGTATTACAGCTCAGTTTCCCTCTCCCCCATCCTGCCTCCATCCATCCCTTAGATGTGCTGCTCCTGAAAGCTCCCCATGAAGCCTCCTGTGTGCAAACCCCAGTCTGTTTGTGGGGAATCTCTCTCTCTCTCTCTCTCTCTCTCTCTCTCTCTCTGTCTCTCTCTCTCACACACACACACACACACATACACACACACATACACACACACACCAGCCTGGTCTATGGATAGGCAGCCAGATGGGAATCACCAGGAATTTGAAGGGAAAGAATTTAGGATTGAGGGGAGGACCTAAATTCCAAAATCCATGATGACCTAACGGAAAGTGAATCAGCTGGAAATTTCAGAAGCTGACTTTGAGTGCACGCTCTGTCTCCAAGAGCCCTGGTCACGTGGTGCCCACCTGGTGTCTCCAGGCTTCAGCTCCTCCAGCGAGGCTGTCACCTTATTGGTCTTCACTGTCTCCTGGCACTGATACTCTGGTGCCAGGGCCCTAACAGCCAGAGGTTGTCTCAGATGTCACCTTGTTCTTCCTTCACTTCTAGGCTCTGACCTGATCCCAGCCAGCAGGGACAGAGTTTCCCAGGACTGAGGATGGGCCATGTCTTCCCTGAGTCAAACTGACTTCTGGACCTGCGTGACCGACTTTGGATCAATAGCTCATGTCGCAACTTCTTGGTTGCTGGTCTAACATGATGTTTTTCCATAGACAGGATTTTCTCAGTTCTGCAATGTCTTCCATGTGTAAGGGGCTGGGGTGTAGCTCAGTGGTAAAACAGTTGCCTAGAAGGTGTGAGGCTCTGGATTTGATCTGTGGTAACAGAAAAATTAAAAAATAAGTTTTAAAAACCAAGAATGTGCTCTGGGTAGTTCAGGCAAGTGGATCACCATTTCAAGAATAGATTGGGCAACATGGTGACTTAATTAGACCTTGTCACACAAAATAAAAATAAAAAATTTTAAAAGGGCTGGGGTATGTATCTCAGCATGAAGGTCCTGGGTTTAACCCCCAGTACTGCCAAAAAATGTGCCATGAACTCAGTCCACACATTTAACATACTCACACTTTTCTTTCTCAGGAAAGTGGTGGCTAAACTGATGAAGCATCTTTCAATATTCTGGGAATCTGGGAGTTCATTTTCCAAGAATCTCTTTTCAGTTTTTGTTACTATGACGTCATTGTTCTCATCTACACTGTCCATCAGGGCCCTGCAAACTTAAACATGCCCAATAAATGCTTTTTTTTTTTTTTTTTTAAATTAAGTTCATTGGTACATTTTAGATATGCGTAATGATTATATTCATCATAGGGAATTTGTACCAGTACATGATATATTTTGATTCCTCTTTTTTCTCAATTCCTTCTCCTCCCTTCAACACATCTTCCCCTCCTCATTTACAAAGCTTTCTTTCCATTTTATCCTTTTTGTTTCTTTTCCCTTCTTCCCCTTTCCCCTCCTCCCACCCTAGATTCCCTTTCCTTTTGAACA
>NW_004955511.1:1916370-1917396 GCF_000276665.1 Chinchilla lanigera | reverse complement strand
TCAGGACCTTATGCTTGCCAGGCAGGTGCTTGTGCCATTGAGCTATAGCCCTGGCCCTTGGTTGATTTCTTGATGCTAGCCATTCTTTCTGGACTGAGATGGAATCTCAGCACTGTTTCAATTTGCATCTCTCTAATAACCAGTGATGTTGAGATATTTTTGCTTAATTTATTTTTATTTTAAAGAGAACAGTAAAAAAAAGAACAATATCAAAATAGAAACAAACAAAGCAGGTATATTAAAAATGATACCAGGTTTCAAACCAAATGATAGGAATTAACAGTGGTTGCTATATTACATATTGTTATCTTCAATGAAGTTGCTCAGATTACCAGATGTAAGAATGGAAGATTGATCAAACCATTAAAGAGAATAAGAAAATAATAATTAAACAAAACATTAGTGACAATACAGAGTTTCACTAGATGAGATGGTAGGAAATCATCAATGATTGTTCTACTTCATATTGTTGTCTTCACATCAGTTGTTCAGATTACCAGATATAAGCATGTAAAATTGGTCAAAATCTTAAAAAAATTTAAGCATTAACTGTTTCTTTTAATAAATCACCTTTTTCATATATTTATTTTCCATCTGTATTTCTTCATCTGACAAGTGTATGTTCATTTTAGGTGCTCATTTTTGGATTTGGTCTAAATTTGGGGGTTCTGATTTTTTCAGTTTTTTGTATGTTCTATGTAAGTCCTTTGTCTGAAGGATAACTGGCTAAGATTTTTTTCCCATCTGTGGGCTGTCTTTTCACTTTGTTGATGGTGATTTTTTCTGTTGTGCAAAAGTTTTTTATTTTTTATTTTTATTTTTCCTGTACCAGCAATCAAACTCATGACCATGCACTTGCTAGGCAGGCACTGTGCCACTGAGCTAAATCCCCAGCCCCCGCAAAAGTTTTTTAATAGGATGAGATCCCAGCTATTGATTCTTTATTATTTCCTGTGAGAAAGAAATTAAGAAAGCCACATCCTTCACAGTAGCATCCCCAAAGATATAATAGTTAAGAATAAATCT
>NW_004955511.1:1912724-1915160 GCF_000276665.1 Chinchilla lanigera | reverse complement strand
CTAGGGCCGTCTTTTCGTTACTCCCTTTCATCTCCACTCTGTACTAGCCTTTTGCCCTTTAGAAAGCAGTGCTTCACTTTGAGCCCTTCCCTGAGTGTCTCCCTATTACTGCGTTTACTTTGGCTATTGCTCAAGCTGGCTGAGAACTCCTGAGCTCAAGGAAACCCCTGTCTCAGCCTCCTGAATAGCTAGCACCACAGTGCCTGGCTCAATGCCTGGTTTAAAATCAGACTCTGTGAGTTTCATTTATAGGTTTGAAGAAACTAACTGGTAAACAAATGAGCCATGGTCACAGTGACTCTATGTGAACACAAGAAACACCATCTTTGATTTCTTTAAGGCGAGTAGTAGCTAATGAATGTGTCCTGGGAGGACTTCCCCATGCTGGAGTCACTCAGGAGACTGATAACGTATCAGACCACATTTCTGGCACCTGTGTACCCTGTAGGGTCTTCCCTGCCACACTGTAAACTCCAGAAAATAGGGACTGCCTTTCCTTTGTCTCTTTGGAAGTCCTGCCTCCTGAGCGTCTCATTAGGCTTTTTGACAAAGTTACTTAATGTTGATCTTACTTATAAAGGGATTGCAGCAGCATTGCTGAAAATTGCAAGTCCAAAGTCTCCTCTGAGAGGCAAGACAAATTGTTAGCTGTGAGTCACTGTGAAAATGAAGAAATGTTAAACATGGCCAACGCACAAAGAGTACCATTGCAAAAGGGAGAAAGTGGGATAGAAAGGAGCGGAATCAAAACAAGACCTAAATCTAGCAGAGAAAACAATAAATCCTATAGTCCCATGTCCAGGACTCAGGCCAATCTATGGCAAGATGTGAATTCCAGGAGGCTTGGGTGGCCACAGCCCTACCCAGCTGCAGGTGTTTGGAGCCCTCACAGCTTCTCTCTTGGGTCAGCTTCATTCAATCCTTGCAGCTTTCCTCAAATGCTCTGTGTTCCTGGCTTCTCCAAGTTTCTGGGGCCTCCACGGCATGTTTGGCTTCACTCTCACTGCTTCACTCACTGCCCTCTCAGAAACACTGCCTGGTCTCTCAAGTCTTCTTCAAAAAAATTTGTGTTTCAGTACTGCCATTTGTTACAAAGTCAAGCAAGGGACAAAAAGAGAATGTAAAATATTTTATTTTATAATAGTTGAGGAAAAACATTCTTTTTAAATAGGATAGGGATTGCAAGAGATGAGCAGATTTTGCTTTATGGTATAGTTGTCCATGGAGTCTGGACTATAAAAGTCCAAAAGGGTGGCACAGAAACTGTAATAGGACTTTTGAATTTTCCAGGGTACATGGCAAAATTCACAAGAATAACTTCTTCTTGTCCTCAGGATTTGTTTCTATCCTATTAGATGATGGAGACACTTGTTAAATGGAGAGCAATAAACATAGGATGAAATTATGTAATTGGATGGGGGAAAAGGTGTATTATTATCTAACTGAAGTGGTCGCTTTTTTTTTTTTTTTTTTTTGGTTTTTCTCCGGTACTGGGAACCGAACTCACGACCTTGCACTTGCCAGGCAGGCGCTTTTGCCGCTGAGCTAAATCCCCAGCCCCGAAGTGGTCGCTTTTGAGGAGAGTTTGAAATATTCACTACCTTTTTTCACAGTGACTCTTGTTCCATAAATTAGTCAGGTCTTGTTGTATATAATTCTATTCCATTTATCACCGTATAGCAGTTCTACTAATACAATTTCAGTGTGAATATTTTGAGAAACAGAGTATTTTGCATTTTTTCTCAATTATGTACTTTTACCTAAAACCTCCTCTTACTCTATTTGTTGTCTTTTTTTCAAACTTTCAGGGAATTATCTCTCCTGTCCTGAACATAGTCTTGGAGGAGCTATAACTGAATTTCTTGCCTCTGATTTATTTACTTAATTATGGCCTTAAGATGCATCTATTTTCCTCGTCAAGTTTGAGACTCTATGGCTTCTCTTATTATTAGCAGCTGAAGAAAGATCTGGACCCACGTGAAGGATAATCTCTCTCTCTTTTAAAGTTAACTGTGCCACAAAGAATAGCAAAATAATATAAAGGATGTCTCATGCATCAACAGATTCAGGGACATCTGTGTAGGACCGGTTCTGAAATTCCACCTATCACACTGGTATTCAATTATCCTAATGATAATTTTAGTTTTTTATTCTTTTTTAATTTTAAAGAGAGTAGTACATGAGACACGAACAAACAAGAAAATAGAACAGTAGCAGCATACCAATATCATGAACATAAGCAAATCAAAGTAATAACATTCAAAGTGATACAGGGTCTCAAGACAAATTAATACAAATAAACAGTGGTTGTTACATTGCATACTGCTATCCTCAACTACATTGCTCAGATTATCAGATGTAAGAATGAAAGATTGCTCAAACCATTAAAGAGAATAAGAAAATAATTCTTCAATAAAATATTAGAGATAATACAGA
>NW_004955511.1:1872812-1912264 GCF_000276665.1 Chinchilla lanigera | reverse complement strand
CACATATATCGCTGTGGTATGATGTCTTTAACTCTTCTGGGAAAATACCCAGAAGGGGAATAGCTGGGTTAAATGGGACTTCCAATCCTAGTTTTGTGAGGAATCTCCAAATTGATTTCCACAGTGGTTTCACCAGTCTACACTCCCACCAGCAGTGGAGTAGGGTTCCTTTCTTCCCACAGCCTCTCCAGCATTTGTTATTGGTTGATTTCTTGATGATAACCATTCTTTCTGGGGTGAGATGAAATCTCAGTGTTGTTTTAATTTGCATTTCTTGAATAACTAATGATGTTGAACATTTTTTCATGTATTTATTTGCCATTAGTATTTCTTCATTTGAGAATTGTGTATTCATCTCAGATGCCCATTTTTGGATTGGGTCTTTGAATTTGGGAGGCCTGATTTTTAAAAATTCTTTATATGTCCCAGATAGAAGTCCTTTGAGAGGCAGTTGGCTAAAATTTTTTCCCAACTTGTGGATTTTCTTTTTACTTTATGGGTGATTTCTTTAGATGTGCAAAATCTTTTCAGTAAGGTGAGATCCCAGTTGTTGATTCTTTGAAGTATTTCCCGTGAAGTTTGGTTTTTGTTCATGAACTCTCTGCCTGCCCCATTGTCGTTAAGATTTTCACCTACTTTCTCTTTCAATAAATTTAGTGTTTCTGTTTTAATATTTAGATCTTTGGTCCATTTTGACTTTAATTTAGTGCATGGTGAGAGACATGGGTCTAGTTTTGGTCTTCAGCATGTGGAAAGCCAGTTTTTCCACACCTTTTATTAAAGAGGCTATTTCTTTGTTTTGAACATGTTTGGCCCCTTTGTTGAAGATAAGGAGACTGAGTGTGTTTGTAGTTGTATCTGTATCTTTTAATCTGTTCCATTGATCTTCAGGTCTGCTGTTGTGCCAGTACCGTGCTGATTTTATCACAGTAGCTTTGTAATATAATTTTAAGTCAGGAATTGTGATGGAATTGTGATCCTGCCTTTCCTTTGTTTCCCAAGATTGCTTTTGCTGTTCTAGGTCTCTTCTGGTTCCAGATGAATTTTGGGAGTTTTTTCTCCAGATCTGTGTGGTATACTAATGGTATTTTAATTTGGATTGCATTTAATCTGTACATCAGTTTTGGGAGTATGGTCATTTTCACAATGTTGGTTCTTCCTATTCATGAGCAAGGAATATCTTTCCATTTTCTGATATCCTCTTTGATTTCTTTTTTCAGAGTACTGTAATTTTCATTGTATAGAGCTTTTACTTCTTTTGCTAGATTGATTTCTAAGTATTGCATCTTTTTAGATGCTATTGTGAAAGGTGTGGTTTCCCTAATTTCTGTCTCAGTCTGTTTGCTACTTGTGTACAGGAATGCTATTGACCTTTGAGTGTTCACTTTGTATCTAGCTATGCTACTGAATTTGGTTATTAAATCCATGAGCCTTTCCAATGATTATTTTAAAAACATGTAATGAGTAAGAAGAAGAAATATGCTTCACACCTGCATTTGCTATTGTGTGACACATAAGACTGTGTGTATGTTTCTTCTGAGCTTACAGTTTTGGTGCATTGACATTTTTGTTTCTATGCCAATGTCATAATTTTAAAAGCCTTTTATTAGTTCAATATATTTTATTCTTTAGTTATAAAGTTATTATTATATATTAACCTGTCAACTAAATCATGAACTTTCATATGTCAGAGTAACAATTTATTTATTACTGTAATTCCTGTTTGAAGTGGGTTTTTAGTTCCATTTACAGCTGGGCAAACTGGACTTCCAGAGATTCTGAGGCTTGCTTCAGATCAACTGTCTACAAAACCTATGAGCTGGAGGTAGAACTCACTTTCAGTTCTTGAAAGTCTTGTTCTTTTCATGTAGCAAGTGGACGCTCATTCAGTAGACATAAGAATGCCAGAGACCCATATTTCTTTAGATTCCTATGTGTTTATTTTGCCAAATTAAAATTAGAAGAGAGTTGTTTAGAAAACTGGAGTTTAATATAACATTCTGATAAAAATTTTTAAGAACTGTTCAACTAAAATTTGTTTTGTTTGAGTCATTGAATTAATTAGCTGCTGACCTACAAAGTGCACATCAGAAGGACATTCTTTGAAATTGGTTGTGATAAACATGTTCTGATATCATAGCACATTCTAGGTTTGAGATACAGATGTCAGAATGACAGAATAGGTGTAGGCAAAAGGGTTCATATGTTGTTTTGTGGGTGTGACAAATCATCATGCTAAATCATGGAAACACTTAATGCCCCTTTTCATGCTTGGTAGTGTGAGATTCTTGTTTGTCTATATGAAAATAAATGGAATTTTACTCTATCTTAAAACACATGGTAGTTCCTGTGTGATTATTCTCATTTGCTCAACATCTGAGAACATAGAGTCTTATGCACAGGAAGGATTTTGACAGTGCCTGTTAAAACAATTGAGATATGATCTTTGGACTATTACAGCGATCAAGCAAAGAAAGCAAAGAACTGAAAATGATATTACAGGGCAATTTCTAAAAGACAAGTAGAAATGGTGCTAGTGAAGGTTTAGGGAGTGATTGTTTTGATTGCATGGGATTAGGAAAGGCTTCTTGGATGAAACTGCAGTTAATATTCCTCATAGTGTGGATGGAATTTTGACTTCCAGTATTTTGTAAGTGAAAATGGAATGTCAAAGCAGATATAGGGAAAAGGTTCAGAGGTTGTCTTGTGGGAATGTCAAATCACCATGTTAGGCAGAAGCAGCTAATGGTCCTGTAATGAAAGATGAAAGACAAGGCATTATCTTTCTATAAGTCTGAAGAAGCCACACTGATCTGAGTCCAGGCATACATAGTCCTAAGATACAAGGTAATTCTTATGTTTATGTGAAAAAGCAAAGAACCAAAACACATAACTTAAGCTTCAAGAACAAAGTCACGGTTAGATGCTTTCTTCTACACTGACTTACAGTTTATAGTAGTTAAGACAGGAACAAGAACAGGCAAAGGGACCCCTGGAACAGTACAGAGAATATGGATATATTGGATAGTGTATGCTGATAGCTTTATAGCTAAAGAATAAAAAGATGCTGCCCATGAACACTTTACTTACGGCAAGCATAGTGAGGAAAATAGAATATTTACAACAAGGTGTTGGACCCGTAGGATTTCTGCACAAAAATTGATCAAATTTTACCAAATCACAGAAGACCCATTAATATAATTTCCAGGGAGAATGGAGAGCAAAACATGAATGTGAAGGACAAAAAGCACATGGATGATAATATCAAAGAATCTTTATGATATCTTGTAGAGTATTATAGTAGGGACTTTTTTTTTAACAACAGGCCACAAAACTCCTTAACATCAAGAAAAATATACTATGAACCACATGGAAACAAATTTCAATATATCAACAGTAAATATTAAGCATGAACATGGAACTCATAAGAAAATATATTTACAATGCACTTAGTTAATTTATATCTAAAATATTTGAATTAGAAATACTCAAATATGCTGGGAAAATATGTGGGAAGACACTTTGAATATTGGAAAGTTTCCCAGTTATACTAGAAATCAGGAAAGTTACAATGCAAGGTGCAACGAGATACCATTGTATACTCTTCAGAATGGCTAAAATAGTAACTCCTCATGTGTGTGGTTCTATCACTTTGGAAACACAGATTATCCTCTCCGTTAATATAAATGTGTCCCATATGGCAAGGTTGCTTTATGGTTCTCTTCAGCTTGACAAAGTTTCATTTGGATTATTGGTCCCTGATTTTTCTTTTCTTAGAACACTCACTCAGTTTAGAAAATTTTAAACTGAAAGTTTTAAAGTAAATTCTTCCTTGATTCTTTTGAGATATAAATCTGCCATTCTCCGCTCAGTTTTACAACCCAGAAATATCTTTCTGAAGAACTTGTGAGCTATTTCTTGAACATACAATCATCAGAAAATATAGTACCCCCGTGTTGTGGTCTCTGGGGGACCTTAGGAAATCCACGATGTCAAAGCCTTCCCTGAAAAGAATCAGAATTTCTGAAGACTTTCTGACTTTAATTTTTGGCAGTTAGCAAATGCAGATGGTTTAATGACATGAACTGTCCTTTTGTCCTTCCCAACAGCCTCAGTATTAACTAGTATTAACCTCTTCTGTACATTGTATTAGTAAAGCTAAATTCAGGTATCACCCCTTTAATGTAATTGTTCTGAATAAAGTTTTCCTTGTTCATTTCACTCTACCTGGTACAATTTTAGTTTGAAAGTTCACTTAAACAGTGTGACTCCCAGACATATTCTCAAAGAAATGCAAGCTCACCTTTGCCAAACTAGATAGAACAGGATGTTCACTGAAGAAAAACTCTTACATGTCAAAAACTGGAAATCACTCGAATCCCTAGTGATAAAATAAAGAGAAATATTTGAAATATTCGTACGACAGAAAACTACCAGCAATAAAAATTTATAAACCACATACTCACTTAACAAAGGATAGGGTCACACAAAAATGTAGATAGTGGTGATCCTGAAGTTTGTGTGGGGATTGTGGTTACATGTTTTTACTGATTTTGTAATAACTCGCTGAGCAATACACCTAGTATATGTGCAGTTTTCTGTAAGATCTTCTGTTATTTGTCAGTAAAAGCTTCAAATTAGCATAAGAATTCTGGTTTCTGGCCTGGAACATATGAACTGTATGAATACCTTCCTGAATTAGAAAGTAATAGAAATTTCTAGGCATTTGCAAATGACTTATGCTCATGGGGCTTCTCTCTAGTGTGAGTTATTTCTTGTATTTGATGTGAAACAACTGAAGACTTTACTACATTATTTATATTCATAATGCTTTTCTTTAGCAAGCCAACATTCCTTATACAGTTTCACTATAGTGTGAATCCCTTCATGACCTTGAAAAAAATCCTTGAATGTTTTTTCATAGTCTTTACGTTAATAAGGTTTCTTTACAGGGTTAGTCCTAAATGAGAACTGAAGTGAGACGTCAAAGCCTTCCTTGAAAAGAATCAGAATTTCTGAAGACTTTCTGACTTTGTTTATATTCGTGGGATTTATCTCTGGGGTGTGTCTTTTTACATATTTAAAATGAACAGAATGAGGAAGGCATTCCCACGTTGCTCACGCTCAGACAGTTTCTCTTCAGTTTGGGTGTTGTCAGTTGGGATGTGCTCTGTAAATATTATTTTTTGTGTTTATAGTGTTTACATCTTCAATATATTCACTCATACTTTGTTGACATGTGCTATCATTATCGAGAGAATAATATTTAAATGTTCAGCTCTTGAGGATTTGTTTCTCTTTGGAGACACACAATCTTTGCTTTGTCTACTTTGTGGCTTTGCTTTTAGGTTTATAAATATTGAGAATGGTACATCTTTTTGATACGTTGACTGCAGTGTCATCATGGAATTACATTCTTTTTTTTTTTTTTTTTTTTGGTTTTTCTCTGATACCAGGAATTGAACTCATGACCTTGCACTTGCCAGGCAGATGCTGTGCTGCTGAGCTGAATCCCCAGCCTGGAATTACATTCTTCACCTTGGTAAATTTCCTTAACATATGTTTAGTCTGATGTTAATATAACTACAAAAAGCCTTCTCCTTTTCTGAGATAGATATCTAGCAGTTACAATCAGCAACTGGGGAAATGTGGGAGTTTGTAGAGAGTGACACAAGCTGCTCCTGATGGGATAACGAATAAAGCTCACCACTGACATAGCTGAACATGTGTCATCGGCTCTACAGTTTCTTCTCTCTCGTGTGACTCCCCCATCTGCACAAAGTCTTTACTTTTCTCCCTGCTTCTCTGCTCATCTAATTAGTATTTCTTGGGATGGTTTTCCTCTTGATAGTATTATTATTTAAAAAAAAATTTCACTTACCTTTCTTGACAGTTCCATCTGAGAAAATTTCTTATCTACTCTGGTTTTCTTCAGAGCTCAATTACTACTTTTTATTTTTACCTAGAGATAGTAACTGCTAGTTGGAACTACTCTTCTATTTTTATGTGTATATATTATCTCTCCAACTATGATGTAGAGCCCTAGTGTTAATAAATATCTGTAGAAATTACTCTGGGTTGAATGATATTATAAATGCTTTAAATAAACATTTTAAATGTTGAAGCAATAACTTCAGTGAATCTTGGCAATATCAATTGCTTCCCTTATTTTAGAGACTAGGGTTGAGCTACAGGTAGGCTTAGAAACTTGCTCAAGTTGACATCATCAGTAAACTGTGGAATTGAGATTTGTGCCTAAATGATGTATCTCCAGGATTCAGGGCACATGCACACACACACACACACACACACACACACACACGTGTTATTTTTATTAGAAATCCTCTCTTTGAGATAAGATAGAGAAATTGAGAGTTGGCCCCAATGTAATTAGGATGGTTTTAATTTTGTCCCCTCAGGTCAAAGCCCTTGAGGTTTAAGCTCTTAGGGGACCTGGCTCTCCGTTATTGAAATCTCTAAAAAAAATGTCCATTATTCTGCACAATGTGAATCAATGCACAGGCCAAGGATGGTGCCTTTGCACCCAGGCCCGTCAAGGTTGGGCTTTGTCTTCTTCACCACATGCCTTGCAGTAGCCATCACCATGAAGAGAGCTGGCTCTTCCATCCTTACTTCTAAAGAGTGATGATTTGTTTTGATGGAGTTAAGGGACACATATAAGGACATCTTTCAAGAAGTGAGTATGCTGTACCTTGGAGCATGTGAAGTTTTTGAAATCTGGTAGAGACTTTGAACTTTGGGACTGGGACCTCACACCCCAGGCTCTCTTAAAAGAGCAGATGTTGGTGTTTTGTTCACATCATCTTCAGACTAAACAACTGTCTGAAAGATTTTTTTCTGAAGTGAATAGACTGCTGTTTTAGTAAAATAGTGATAGCTAGTAAGAATGCATTGTAGTCTTGAATATTGCTGATTTTAAGTGTTTTCACCTGAAAAAGAATGTGAAGTAAGCTTAAATTTTCCATTTCACAATGTACACATATTTCAAAACGTTATATCACACATGAGAAATATATACAATTTTTATCAATTCAAAAAGAGAAATAATTCTTTGAAAAGAGAGATGATATTCTTGAAGAATTCTAAGATTGCAAAATGTTTGTTATTAAAGAAGCATAACAGTCATCCTCTGCATTTTAAAGAAGATGCAATATGACTTACATTAAATAAATAAGCAAATAGTGATTGCACTAAAAATCAACCCAATCTGTATGACCTCTTACTCCCAAACAGCAATGCAGCAATATCTGGATGAATTTAAATGAAATACTTCTGCCATGGCATAGTGCCCATAATAAACTCCAGAATCCATGATTTTGTGACTACTAAAAATGCACTGCACACAACATTAATCAAACAATAGTTATAAGGATAACATAATGACAAACAGAGATGATGGAATTATTATTTACTGCTTGAAAATACTATAAACTGAGTCCCCAAAATAATTATTATATATCTTGAGTTGATATTGCTTTTATTTTCAGAGGACATTCATTGATTGTGTTGTACAAGTCAGATATTTTCATTTTAGTTATCTTACAAAATCATCATCTTCTAGGAGTTTTAAGGAGAATTATATTTTTCCTCATTTGATGAATGAATCATCTAAAAATATTTTCTTGAGGGTTTTTCCTGCTTGAAATATTATACATTTGACATTTCCTGAATATGTTAGTATTACTGCTTTCAGAATAAATGCCTTAAATGAAGTTTATGTAAAATCCATGACATTTTATAAAATAATTATATTATTTCAGCTCAGGCAATACTTAATTTTTTGTCTAATTTTCATCACAGGCTGCTGCCTGAGCTGCAAGACAGGCATCTTACGTTCTCTTCTGGCTTTTTATTCTTTTACTGGAGTTATGCAGTGGGGAAAGTTTGACTTGCTTTCTTTTCTACTGAATAATGCTTGTCTTGATGCCTATTCTACTTCAAACCTATCATAGAGTGAATCTTGTTGTCCCTGAGGGCGTTTCCTTATGAACATGAGCAACTATTGTTTATTTGCCTTAATCTTAAGAATGAGAAACTTTTTGTCAAGTGTGCATTTGATCATTTCCATATCCCTTTGTAAGGGGGAACAGGAAATACATACAGAAATTATGTCTTATTAACATCATGAAATTATTGATACTTCAATAAAGATAATAATCCCCTGCTTAGCTTTTCCTTGTCTACTATGTGGACATGGACATCCCATTGGCTTACAGTACTCCCCTTCAAAAGTGTTCTCAAGTGGGTTTTATTAGATGAATTTGTAAGATGAATTGTGGACAGTGACTCCCTTTTGAAACAATCTTATAACAAGGAGGAGTTTTAGATCACATTGGAAAACTTGAGGGCAGTAGGTATGGAACCCATAAATCAATATTAAATTACCCCAAAGTAAAACAGACCTAACCACTAGGAATCTTATCTAACCCACCAGCTCAATAATATTTTAAAATTGTCTTTTATAGAAGTGTTTAAATAATTTGTCCTGGGTTTAAATACTATTTATAGATGTTCACAGTTGTTTTTTTATGTGTGTGTTTTTGAGACAAGGGTCTCACTAGGCAGTTCAGGCTTGTCTTGAACTCACTTTTATAGCCCAGGCTGGCCTCGAACTCACAATAATCCTCCTGACTCAGCCTTCCAAGTGCTGGGATTACAGCATGCACCACCATGCCTGGCCAGTTCTAATATTTAATTATTGACTTTTTGTCTAGTTGATCTGTCTTTTTGTGATGGTAGGGTATTGAGAATCTCCCAATACACTTGTATTAGTGCTTATTTTATTTTATTATTTTATTTTATTCTAGTTTTGTCTTTTTGAGACAGGGTCTCACTATGTAGTTCGGGCTGGCTTTGAGCTCACTTTGTAGCCCAGGCTGGTCTCGAGCTCAGAATGATTCTCTTGTCTCAACCTCCCAAGTGCTGGGATTACAGGTGTGCACCACCACTCCCAACCCATAGTTGTTTTTTGTAACAAAATATTTCTCTTTATTTTTATGACAGATTCCAAACAACCCCAATGGAAGGGAAGAATCGGACAGCAGTGATGGAGTTTTTTCTCTTAGGCCTCACAGGTCATCTCCATCAGAAGATCGCCCTTTTCGTCTTGCTTCTCTTTGTGTATCTCATCACTCTGGGGGGTAACTTGGGGATGATTACTCTCATATGGCGCGATCACAGACTCCACACGCCTATGTACTTTTTTCTTAGTCACTTGTCCTTTGTAGATGCTTGCTCCTCCTCTTCCATTACCCCCAGGACACTGCGCGATATCTTTGCAGAGAAGAGAAGCATCTCTTTCGTGGGCTGTGCTGCTCAGATGTGGTTCTTTGGTCTCTTTGTGGCAACAGAGTGTTTCCTCCTGGCTGCCATGGCCTATGATCGGTGTACAGCCATCTGTAAGCCCCTGCTGTACACACTCATCATGTCCCAGCGGGTCTGTGTGCAGCTGGTTATAGGGCCTTACGCCATAGCTATTATAAGCACCATGACCCATACAATTTTGACTTTTTCCTTACCCTTCTGTGGCCCAAACATAATCAATCATTTTTTCTGTGATATTTCCCCTTTGCTTTCCTTAGCATGCGTTGACACTGGGATCACTAATTTGGTGCTTTTTGTTTTTGCTGGAGCTATAGGAGTGCTCAGTGGCGCGATCATCATGGTGTCCTATGTATGGATCACAGTGGCCATCTTGAAGATCCAGACTGCCCACGGGAGGTGGAAAGCCTTCTCCACGTGTACCTCCCACCTGGCCACAGTCTCAGTGTTGTATGGGACTCTTTTCTTCATCTATGTCCGACCTAGCTCGAGCTCGTCTCTGGGTATCAATAAAGTGATTTCTCTGTTTTATACTGTGGTCATCCCTGGGTTGAATCCCCTCATCTACAGCTTGAGGAACAAGGAGGTGAAAGAGGCATTCAAGAGACAGGTGAAAAGGAAGCTGTCTGTGCTCGGTGGGTGAGGTAATAGCTATTAGTGCGGTGCCACTGACGGGGCAACATGTGCAGAGAAAAGGATATTAGCCTGAATCGAAGCTTGCGAGTGAGTCCTGGTGCTGCCTGTTCACAGAATAATTGAGAAGTGCAGAAATACTTAAATATTTGTCTGAGTCTGTATTGTTCTGTGGAAGAAATGCGTGTTTCACAGTAAGATGGAGATGAGTTAAATGTGCAAGCATAAAAACGTACTAGAAGCAAATGTAGGTGAATATTTGCACAATTTTGAGTGTGTAAATTTTTAAATCCAGGCTTGCAAACAGCAAATTATGTAGAAAGATCAAAATGTTACATATAATTTCAACAGTGAAATAATGAATGGTAGGAAGTATTTGTGTGCATGTGACAGTGATGAGATCCTATTCCCACTCTCCAAGAACAGCCTCAAATTTACAGCAAAATACAAATAGTGTTGGTAAATGTGCCAACAAATGAGCAGGAATTGACAGTGATAGGAATGCTAATTACCCAAAAATACAGGGAAAATCATTTAACCTCCTATTGCTCAATAAATGAGGCAAAATTAAAATGCCAATGCTATACCTTTTATTGTAAACAATACCTTAATAGATTTTAATCTTGGTGAGGTTCTTATTCATGCATGTACATTCATTTTCTGCTGATCACATGAATGGCTCCATTTCTATTAAGAAATTGGATGATTTCCATTTATAACAGTACATTTATATGGCTCCCCTCATTACATAGTATTATATATTAATTGCACATGGTAATGGGATTTAGTGATATTTCAACATATGCATAACAGCATGCACAGATTAAATCATGGTAATTAACTTTTCACCTTCTGGTCTTTTCTTTATGTTTAGAATCTTCAAGGTTCTTTCTTTCTTTCTTTCTTTCTTTCTTTCTTTCTTTCTTTCTTTCTTTCTTTTCTTTTCTTTTCTTTGTTTCTTTCTTTCTTTTCCTTTCTTTTCTTTCTTTCTTTCTTTCTTTCTTTCTTTCTTTCTTTCTTTCTTTCTTTCTTTCTATTAGTACATGTTTGCTGTTCACCATGTCTATATTCATTTTAAGGAGTAAGTGAGATACTTAACATATCTTGATTCTTTTTATTCCCTTTCCCCTCCCTGCTGTCCTCTCTCCATCCATCTGTAGATCTCTTCCCCCATTTTTATCATTACTATTTTTATGATTATTAGTTACTATCATTTTAGTCCATGTTTGTGGCATACAATGATTACATTCACTGCGCATTGTTGGTACATGTACATGCTTCCCTCTTTTTGGCCTTCATAAAATATGGCATGATTTTGGGAACGATAGTCACCCTCTCTGTTGTATAACACCATACACCATTCTTTCTATCTGATTGTGTGTTGGTGTACTTTATCCAGTCTCTATTAATCTATCCTTACCCCCAAAGATTAATTCTAAAAGTCCTACTTTAGAAATTCAGAGCACAGAAATATAAATCATGGTGCATAAAGATTACAGACAGATCAGCATTATGTGAAGTGTAAAAGAAAAGAGAAATAACACAAATATCTAATATTAGAAAAAAGAAAAGAACATTCTTTTTGTGAAGTGTTTGTAGTAAACAAAAAGAATGAGTCAGGCATTCATGAACTGACCCAGAGAGATCTAATTTATACAGTCACTGCTAGGTCAACAAAAATGAAGATGCAGATCAGCAGGAAGTGCAGGTCACATATGTAAAATGGCAGAGATATATGTAATGAATAAAACGTGCTTTTGATATGAGTGTCCATATTGTTGGAAATAAGCCCCTAGGCTCAATTTGCCAGTGCAAATAATAAAGCACTCACATATGAAGAAATCCTGACAGGGCAAGCTTTTACTTCTGCAGAAGGGCACAAGTACACTCTCGCATGAGGCAGCAGGTATGTGGAGCATCAGGGAAGAGGACTTTTGAATGCCCAACAATGGAAAGCAGCTAACCTTCAAATTCATTGGCTGAATTCCAAGGCTTACAATCTATCACGGTTGGCTGGTGTCAGCAGCACCAGTGGGGAAGGGCCATAATTCTTTGACAGGTCCAGTGCTAAGGGCCACACTAGAATGCCTCAGCGCCCTAGGAATAGAGATAAAATCACAGCGGGACTTAGATAAAAGCCATGCTGTTTTACCCCCATCATTACAATTTTCAGTGTCTTACAGTTCGCTATATCACAGGCTTCAGAGGCAGGGCTGGTCATGTTAAGACTGTTCAGTTTTCCTCTGCATATTACCCAGTGCTGGCAAGCTCTGTGCCATGTGTGTGTGCGGCAGAGCACAAAGAGCCCTAGAAAAACACTTTCTTTGTGAACATGTGGTTGGAGGGAGTGGTCTAGTACGGGCTTAGCACTAGACCTGTGAAAACATTATGAAGTCTTAGCACTCCCTTTATTTCCCTTTCCCATGAGGAGCAACTCTTCAGTTGAAGACAGTGGAAAGTCAAATTTTCCTGGAGAAGCGAGTGAAATACAGCTTTCACAGAAGGACAGTTTCCACTCCTTGGGTTGCTGCTATCACAGGTGCCTCGTACAGGAAAGCTGGTGGATGATTCATAATCTATTGCTCAGCTTTGTGACCTCCAAAGTCAATAATGTTTAAAGTCAACTAAAAGAATGGATGTAGAGGGTTTATTTAGCTTTACCTCAGTTACACTTCTAGTGCATTAGGATCAGCTGTTTTTTTTCCTGTAAACTAATTCCTGATGCTTCCATCTTTTCCCACATCTATACATTCTTTTGTACTCATTTCTGCTCTAAGACACACGTCCCTAAATGCTAGCCAGGTCAAGCTACACACCAGCCAAGTCATACCACAACAATGGTGAACTTCTTTGGGGTGTGTAACAGCCGACCTCTTATGTGCTCTGATATAGGGACAAGGAAGGCTGCTGACTTTTTATCATGGTGAGAAGTTCACTTCTCCAGGGTCAGAGGCTTTAATATTTGAAGCATATCAATGTCATCTGAAGCACATCAGTGTCATTTGAAGCACATCAATGTCATGATCCCAATACTCGGTGTCCAACTCTTTAAAAGCCATGACTTTTGTTATATACAGTGCTTAGTTAAAAATGCAATGAACAATCAATGGCTACAGTGATGAAAGCTTCTTATAGATTCAATAAATCCCCATCAAATTTCCAATGGCATTTTTCGTAGAACTAGAAATATATTCCCAAATTCACATGGAAACACAGAAGGCAGAATAGCCAAAGCAATCCTAAGAAGAAAGAGAAGGGCTTCAGGTATCATTTAATACCTGATTTCAAATTATACCTCAAAGCCATAATACCCAAGACTGCATTATTTTGGCATCTAGAAATGGGATAGAATAGAGAACACAGAAATAAACCCATTTAACTACAGTGATCAGATCCTTGTTGGAAGGGGCTAAAGAGAAAACAGGCTTCTTAAGAACTGGTACTGGGAAAACTGCGTCCATATGTCGAAGACTGAAACTAGATCCCTGCCTCTCACCGTGTCGGAAAATCACTTCGTAGGATCGAATACCTGTGTATAAGACTTAAAACTTTGGAACCGTTGGAAGAACACACAGGGGAAACACTCAAAGTTATAGGCACTGGCAGAGATGATTTGAATAGGACCTCAACAGCTCACGAAATAATAGTGAGCACCAACATTGTATACTGTAAACACGTACTAATAAAAAATTTTAAAAATATTTATATATAAAATATATATTTTAATATATATTAAAACACACCTGGATCATATGCTAGTTCTATTTTTTTGAGGAACCTCCATACTGACTTCCATAGTGGCTGTACTAATTTCTCTCATCAGCAGTGTATAAGAGTTCCTTTTTCACCAGTAACCACCCTAGCGCTTATTCTGTTTTTGCATCCTTTCTGATAGCCATTCTGCCTGGGATCAAATGGGATTTTCATGTAGCTTTGGTTTACATTTTGCACTCAGCTGAAGATGCTGAACATTTAAAACTCCATTTTATCTGTTCACTCACAGAATCAGCACATTTGTACTTTTTTCAAATATCTTTATTACTGGAAATGTAATAAAATATAATAAATATTAAAGCCACCTAGCATACTAGTTGGAATAATATAAATATCTAGTCCAGGTTTGATACATCACCACGTGTAGATGTTCATCTCCCTTATATACAGAATTTAAAATATTAGACAGGTTACTTCACTAAAAATAAATTTTAATGTAATTGAATTTCTCATTTTATTCTTTCAAAATTATTTTATGCTTATTTCCTTTATTTTAATCTTCTAAAAAATGTCATGATCATTGGAGAGGAAAAAAGAAATATAAACAAGAAGATAAAAGGAGAAAAAAATTAAAACCTTATCATCTTATTTTTCCTCCTTGAGACAAATTCTGGTAATAATGTCCACATGTTTCTTTATTTAACTTTTAAGTTGTTGCCACTATTTATTATTTCATATTTCTTTTTTCCCTAGCTTTTTAGAGAAAAATAGTAATTTTCTGTGAAAATTACAAATAAAGTGTGAAAGGAATAAAAAAGTCCCTAACATTTACAAGTTCAGAGGTAACTGTTCAGAAGACAGAAGTAATACAGAGTGTTTCTAGGTTATTTTCAGGTTAGTTGCTTTTGCTTAACAATGTGAGCAGCAACAATAGAGTGAATAGAGTTTAAAGATAATTTTACCACTTTTCTGCCCCTGTAAAAGACGATAAATTCAAGAGACATTATAATTCATTTCAAAGATAATAAGTGTCTATAATTCATGTTTGAAAAGTGCCTATTTGGTACAATCCAGAATATAGAGGCATTTATAGCACTGCTAGTGGAGCATGTTCTAAATACACAGTTTAACAAATGGCAAATAAATATATAAAAAAATGTTCAGCATCATTAGTCATTTGAAAAATGCAAATTAAGACAACACTAAGATTCCATCTCGCCCCAGAAAGAATGACGATCATCAAGAAATCAACCAACAATAAATGCTGGAGGGGCTGTGGGGAAAAAGGAATCCTTTTCCACTGTTGGTAGGAGTGCAGACTGGTACAATCACTATGGAAATCAGTGTGAAGATTCCTCAAAAAACTAGGATTAGAGGTCTCACTTAACCTAGCTATTCCCCCTTCTGGATATTTTTCCAGAAGAACTGAAAACATCATACCACAGTGATATATGTGCACCCATGTGTATAGCAGCACAATTTGTAATAGCTAAATCTTGGAAACAACCCAAATGCCCAACAACTGAGGAACAGATAAAAAAGACATGGTATTTTTTACAATGGAGTATTACTCAGCTATAAAAAAGATGAACTCGAGGCTTTTATAGGTAAATGGATGCAACTAGAGACCATACTAAGTGAAATAAATAGGACCCTCATGTATAAATATCATGTTATCTTCCTAGTGTAAGAAACTGAAAGAGTAAATAAAATCTGAGATGTATAATAGATACTATGAAAGGGAAAGAAACTGTTCAAAAGGAAATAACAAGGATGAGGGAAAGGAGAAAAGAAAGAAAGAAGGAAGGGAAAACAGACACACACAAGCACACAGAATAGGTGGGATAATTGTATTGCTGATTTCTACTGGTCTATTGAAAGGAACACTCAATGATAAAGTTTTTTTCTTCTTTTTAATTTTTTTGACCAATTTTGGGTGCTTATATTTGGTAATTTGAATAATTAATTTGAAGATAACAATATACAATATAGCAACCATTGTTGAATTCCTATTATTTTG
This sequence comes from Chinchilla lanigera, assembly GCF_000276665.1. Taxonomy (NCBI): domain Eukaryota; kingdom Metazoa; phylum Chordata; class Mammalia; order Rodentia; family Chinchillidae; genus Chinchilla; species Chinchilla lanigera. The sequence goes on along the minus strand of NW_004955511.1, from coordinate 1,896,555 downwards.
TTTAGTAAAATTTTGAATCATTTTTAATGTGTCTTAAAATTATTTTTTATTGTTTCAAAAAATAACAATAAATACACACCATTTAGATTTAAGGAAGAAAATGCTCCTGGGTGGGAAACAAGCCCAGTGAGACTTTTCTGAGTGGAGGCACGGGGAGTAGACAAGGTGTGGAATCGCCCAGGTTCAGCCCACATGGAGTGCGGTATGAAGTCCTGAGTGTGAGTGCTGTCTTGAGTAACACTAGTGGAAATCGGTGCCACGGTCCTTCTCCCTCCTGTGGAGGAGCTGAAGGAGGATGATGGAGTGGCTGTGACCCTGTAGAACACTGGAGACCAAGACTGAGATGACAGACTGTGGAGGAACAACTGTGGCTTTATGTTGTCCCAGGGAGAAGGACTCGGTCATGATCCAGAGAGACCAGGACACTGCCAAGAGGATGCTACTGAATGGACTTCCGTATCATCTTGGGAGTTCCTAGCTTTAATTTATTTGATGTAGTTATTTTTGAAACAATTAATTGGATAAAGGATGGAAAGAACAGTCTCAGATATGATATGTTTGCTGCTCATAGTAAAATAAGATTTCTTTTTAAAATTATATTAATTTTTCTCCTACAAGGAAGATGATGAAGGTTTCATTTATGGCTTAAGAAGGATCCTCCTGTCATGTATGATACACACACAACTGCTGGAATCCAGACTCCACGTCCCTGCCGTGTCACCAAGAGGCTGTGTCATCAGCATGGGTCATTGCCAGGCTTTGGGCTCACAAACACCACTAAGAATTCATGACGCCTGTGGATTTCCAGTCCATCTCCACCGTCAGTTCTGAGCACTCTCATTATTATTCACCTCATTCAACATGTGGCCCCTTAGCAATGCTTCTGAATCATGGGACAAAGGAAAAGCTGCCGAAACAAGATTTTCATTTCTACCATTTTAGTGCCCGGGACTGTTTCCTTTTTTCCTGCCATAATGAAAATAAGCATTCAAACCTTATTCCAAGGATGTCAAATCCTGCTTCCCAGAGCCTGGCTTCATTGTGACTTTGAACCGAGTACATTCTCCCCAGGCTGTATTCCAGGATCTCTATCTAAGGGAGGTTGAGAACGGCCCCCTAATGGCCACCTCCTCCCACTCCATGAGTGTTGGCAGCAGTTTCTAATTTCTAAGTTTAATGCTACGGGGCAGTGGTCCCCAAACCCTTTAGACATGAGGGACCATTTCTCTGGAAGACAATTTTTCCAGAGATGCCAGTATGGTGAGCGTTTTCCAGATGCTTTAAAGGACAGAGCAATCTAAATCTGCCTCCTGTGAAGTTTGTAGTAAGTTTCAGGTTCCTATGAGAATCTGATGCCACAGTTGAGGTGACAGGAGGTGGTCCTCAAGTGGTGTCAGTGATGTGCAGCAGCTACAGATGAAGCTTCACCAGCGTGTCCACTGTCCCCCTCTTCCTGGGTACCTTGCTCCTCACAGGCCATGGACTGATACTAGTTCATAGCCAGTGCTTGGGGAGCCTTGCTTATATCATCTAAAGCATTTGTAAATCTTCTGTCAGTTTTCTGTGATGTTGGGTCAAGATGATATGCAACATTAACACAATCAACAAGCAAAGAATAAAACAAAAACTTTCTGCACCTCAGGTGGCTGAGCAGCAGCCAGCCAGATTCCTGTGCTGGTTACTGGGGTCCAGGGAGCTCTGGCTTTGCCTGGAGCCCACAGGGCCTCTGTGAGCTCCACTATGTCCCAAAATGAGAGCATTGTGAGAGGAGGTGCTAGTCCCCAAGGCAGTGCTGGGTGTGACTCAGTCTCAACATGACTGATCCTGTTACACTCCAGTGTCTTCCTCCCAGAACCCTTGACCTGGAAGTCCGAAGTCAGAAGTCAGAAGTCACATGGTACCAGATCCAGTGAATTAGGTGGATGAGGACACACTACAATATGTTCAAGAGCCGCCCTTTCCATCGAAAAACACTTGGCAACAATATTCATCTGGCCCTATTTTGGAGATCACATTTTGTAGAGACACTCAGGAAAGAGGACCTCCAGAAGTACCTCAGAAACTGGTAGGAGCAATGGGATATGTGTATTTGCAGCAAGGGGGCATAATTCGAGGGTGACTGATGGTGATGTGTCTTTTATTGAAGTAAAATGCTTTTCCCTACACATTCACCAAATAATCACACCACATCTGGTATTCTCACTCAAGGATTCTAAAAAATCATATACATCTGTGAAACAATGCATGATAATCAGTGAAAGAGGAGAAGGCTGAATTTGAGAGAAAAAGTAATGTTGAGATTATTGAAGAAAAAACTTGCATGGACATTCTGCTCATTGTGTGTAAGCATGTGTGTTTCCCGCACTGAAACAGAAGAGGAGATGAGGGTAGATGGAGACTCGGCAAGGTCTCACAGAGCACATGAGTTTGTGAGGATGATTTATTTGAGTGAACTTATGATGTAAGCCTCTTCGAAGAGTTCAGTGGATGTATTCATGCAGTTTTTAATGGTGAAGGTTGGAAATGACAGTAAATCTGAGGCAGGAGATTAGGGCATGACAAAGCAGCTGAACCGCTGTGTTGATCTTTTAATCACAAAGACCTGTTAATCACAGCCAGGACACATATGCAAAACAGCTTCCTAGCCCTGCATATAGTACTGTCTGGATCTGACGTCAGAGTGGGATATAAAAGATGGCGGCCATTGGCCTCATGGCCACTGTCTTCATGGCCACTGTCTTCTTTCTCTAGCACTGTTCCTGTCTGAATGCAGGGTGTATTTTCTTTTCCGTACTTACTCTTCAGGACACTTCTTTTTCTTCAGAACATTCTTCTTCCTTTCTTTTCTCCCTACTTTAACCCTTAATAAATGTACAACATCTATATTCTTCATCTGTTCAATTCTTTGAACAAGAGCCTGGGAAGGATCCCGAGGCACACCAGTATCCCGTAACAACCCCATGACACTTCATTTGCCTTTGTCTTGGTGTTACTTTGTGAGTCCTACTCTGGGTAAACATCTCTGTCTACCTTCATTTCTTTTGGGGTCAGAGTTCTATGAGGCACACACTTGGGGCATGAGGCACACACTGGCTGCTGATCCTGTCCTAGAAGGTGCTTGGGCTGAGTGCTGTTAGTATGGCTGCAGAGTCTCTGTGGTACTGCTCTTGGGAAACCCAGCATTTGTCTATCACTGCACAAATGTTTGCTTAGTAATATGTGCTTGTCTATAAAAGAGATAAAATGAAAGGAAAGTTTCCTAGGGAAGCACGGAAAACAAACCAGTCCCAGTGGGGTTTCGAAGGATTAGAGACAGAATACTTCATTTTACCTCTCTCTCAGTAAAATCCCCCAGGTATGGGCTACTTTGGGGACATGCAGCTCCCAACATGGAAAATGATGTAACTGCCTGGGAGAACTTTAATGCAAGTGAAGAAGATACTTAATTTATTCCAGAGTGGAGTCTTGATCCTCCAGAAAGGAAGATTAGAAATAAAACCATACAATTCCTGGAAAATCTGACCTTTCTCTATGCAGACACATAAGTCAGGCAGGGAATGGATGGCACACTAAAAAGGCATAAAGCTTCAGTTTTGTTTGAGTTCTTTTTGTCACCTGAGAAGAAGAACTCATCAGAATGTAAGTTTAGGGTATGTTAAACTTCATTTTTGTCACTGTTTACTCTTTGAGAAAGTAAACTGCACTGGAATTTGAACAGTGACCTACAAGGTGTCATAGAATGTATTGTGAGTGTTTAAATAAAAAATTGTTACAGTAAAAGACACATTGCCATTCACCTTGCCCCTGAAAATACTCCCTTTGCTTCCAATAGTTCTGAAGCATTTCTGGAAGTCTTCTTTCACAAGTGTCTTTAGTTGTGCCCCGTGGCTGCCTCTGGGACTCGAATGGCTCCAAAACGTTTACCACTCATCTGCACTTTAACTTTGTGGAAAAGCCAGAAGTCACAAGATACCAGATCCAGTGAGAAGGTGAGTTAGGACACACCATAAGGTCTTTTCAAGCATAAGCTTTCAAACAATTTTTGATCACCTCATAAAGACCCTCACGAAAGGGTACTTCTAGAACTGCTTCAGAAAGTGGCAGAAATTATGGGATAAGTGTGTTCAAAGCAGGGGGGAGCATGAATGGAATTCATAGCATGATTTCTTTTACAGCAATAACTTTTTATTTAAACATTTATGGTGTGTTCTGATCTCCCTTTTGTAAAAGAATATCCTTTAGAACAGTGTAATGAAATGTAGCAAGAATTACTGTGAGTGCCTATAAGTTACAAAAAGGGGTTCTGATAAAATGAATCCATCTTCAGGTGCAGAGAATATTTCACTCCCTACTGCACATGTGTAGAATGACTGTGCCCCAAAGAGAGAGCTGTTGTGGCCCCATATCAGGTGTGGGGCAATAAGTATGGAATACTGCCCCGGATATTGTCATGATCACACTGAGCACATGGTGTGGGGAAGATAAGAGGGACTCTCATGACAGTAACATTGGCAGATGTTTGAGAGCTCTTGGCATTAGAGCAAACTTCAACTGGATGCAGGATTGCTGTAGTATCTTACTGATTTCTTTGTAATCACCAACCCCTTTACTGTTAACTGTGCTTTTGGCATTGACTGATTTTGTAAAAGAAAAAAGACTTACTTTGGTTGGGACATTGAAGGATTTGAGTTTTCCTCTGGGAGAGTGGTACTGTTGAAGAAATAGATGCTCTGAAATCAGACAGAATATTATCTACCCCATGGCACTCTTAGAGCCTTGACCCCTGCTCTGTAAAAGGCAGATGGTCTAATACTCCCTGTGTAGGCAGGGGTGGAAATTAAATGTGATGGCATTTGCAAGGAACTGGAGCCAAAATCTGTCATCTACAGTACTGACAATTCTTCATTGCCCCACATCCACTGCAGCCTCAAATTGACTGTATCATAAGGCAATGATCTTCCGTCTTTAGCACTAGGTGGAAAAAAGTGATTTTCTAATTGGCCACCATGTCCATTTTTACATACAGTGTGTCTCGGGTCTAGAGCTCACCAGACTCACCCTCACTGGGCCTGTCTTTCTCTCTGACATAGAAAGAGGAAGAGGAGTCAGAGAAGACCAGGACAAAGTGGAAGTACTTTTACCATAGGTATTGCAGGAATAGGAACAAAGCCACCTGGGGAAGAGCTGGGGTGTACAGAGCAGAGACACCACTGAATCTAGGATGGTGGTCCTGCTCTGTAGGGTAGGGGCTCCATCTCCACCCCCCTGAGGGTTGACACTTGATTGTGCTGGGTGCTAGGGGTTTGATCTTGTGAGCTATAGGGGAATTTTCCAGGGCAGCTTGTTTTGGTGAAGTTACTTACTTGAAGGGGAATTTAAGGAGGGCGGTAGCTTACACAGACACAAGTGTGAAACCGCAGGCTGTAGCCACATGGAGCCTGCATTCTCCACCCTCTAAAAGGGGTCTGGGTCTTTGAACCCTCCAAGGGGGCCCTTTTTGACTCTGCACCATGGTCTTCTGTTAGGCAGCATAAAGATTCAGTTTTCTTAAAGGTGACATTGGGGCTAGATGTGTCTCACTTCTTGGCAGTTCACAAATCTAGGGCTCTAACTGCAGTCGCCTCTCACTTCCTACCTCCTATGATGGACACATTCCTCTCATCCTCTTCTTCTATCCTGGACTCATACTAGCTATTTTCTTTACTTCTTTTCAGTGCTGAAATACTTTAAGAAATTGTTTTAGTTTATTATTAGTTTTAGATAGCTTTGAGATATTTTAACTGTAAGGGTAATACATGTATACTCTCTCCTTGTCTCAAAACTTTAAAATTGCAAGTGGAGCTAAAATTGCAGATACAGCTGGAAACCCATTGGATTGCTCAGCCAAGTATGTTTCTTGACTCACTGTTTTCAGAGGTAATGCTGAGCACTTTGGTGTATATCTTTCCAGATTCTTTTATTTTCTTTCTATATAAATTTAAATAAGTAAAATCAAAGAAAATATTGAAGTTTTAAAAACTCTTCCCAATAGTATATGGTACTCATGATCCTATATTTATTCTTTTAAATATACCCTGCCAAAAGAGCTGCGTTCATACCTGTAAAATTACCCACATTTTAAACTTCTGTATAATGTTTCTTAGACTATGGGAAAGTTTACATTGCTCTTCCTCCTTTGGAAAGTATTTATTTGGAGTCTTGTTTTTCCTCATTGTAGACGATAATGAAATTATGTATGTATATACAGGATAGATAACATGGTTGTTCTTCTGTCTTCTATTTCTATGCTGAAAGAAACTGTCAATGAGTCTTTGGTTGACCAGTATTGCATGTCTATATCTGTTTTCATGAGAAGCCACTTTGAAGATATCAATATGTAATACAACCACCATTATTAATTCCCTACCACTTTGTTTGTAACTCTGTATTGTCCGTATTGTGCTTGTGATATGTTGTAAAATGTTGTATGTCTGTTAAAAAAAAAAAAAAGAAATGAACATCATTATTATTCTCTTCTGTGTAGAAATTTTCTGAGCCATTAGACTACTAAAATTTTCAGTAGTAATTGGTGGAAAGTTACCATGTAGGGGCTCTTCCTTTGGACTTGCGCCTTTAGCATTTTCTCTCACTGCCGCGTTAGTAGTTTGATTTTCATATTTCTTGCCACTTTCTCTACTTGATGGGGGAAAGTTGTATAATATTCATGTTTCCATTCAGTTTCCGTGATTGTTCAAGAGATTAAGCATCTGGCATGTACGCGGGGCTGTGAGATTCTCTCTTCCTGCATGGCATTATAGATCTTCTACCTTGCAGTCCAGTGAGTATTTACTGTGTTTATTCACCAGTTCTGGGAGTTCTCTGTATGTTCTGATTTGCACCCAAGGTACTATGTGGTGGACCATTTCCCATCTGAATGGAATAATTTTATTGAAGGGTGAATGTTGGCACTCATTCATTTAAACTAATAATATATAATACAATTTATCTAATTTTCTTTACTGTTAATGATTTGTATGTTTTGTTTAAGAAGACCATTCCTATAACAAAGTCATCATTTTATTCTTTACTATTTCTTGTCGTGTATTTATAGTTAAGATTCTTTTAGTTAAAGTAGTCTGGGGTAAAATTGCAGTATCATTTACTTTTTCAAATTCTTTAGATACTGTAATATATTATTTTTAAAGAAATATTTACTCATGCTCACTGGATGTATGTTAATAAATCAGCTCATGGTGTGCCTAGCTTTTCTATAGGAACAACACCTCTCTGTTTGTTTTAATGATAATGGCTTTATAATTTGTGTTGATATCTGGCCTCGAAATTTTCTTCTTTTCCTTTTCAAACTTCTCTTGGCTACTTTGCAACAGTTTTCTTTTTCATAAATTTTAGTTTGGGTTGTCCCATTGAAATATTTTAAAAGTATGGTTGGAATTGCATTAAGTTTACCAAATAACTTGATAAACATTTTAGATCAATTTGCCTAAGTAAAGCAGGAGCAAGCCTGTTCTCTGACCAAATCAGCTTAGGGACCCATGGCAAAGAAACAGACCACATACCCTTGAATGCATGAACATCTTCCAAAACGGAGGAACAACAGAGTCATGGTAGCCATGGAGGAGGGTTGAGTGTGGGCAAAGTCTTTATCAGGAAATAAGAAAGCAGTAAGTAGCCGCTCAAAGGAAAGTTGGTGAGGACATATCACAAACACAGGGTACTTATGGGAGAAATAGTGTATCCTAGTACCCACATGGTGGCTTTATGTGTATCTGCTATTCCAGCTTGGAGAATGGTCAAGAAGGTGTTCACTTTCCAAATATGAACTGATTTTCTTTTCAGAATGAGATGAATCTTTATGAGCTGAATCTTCTGATTCATAAGATGTATAGTCTGCTAAAAAATGTGTACACACTTCAACAGCTCACTGTGCTAAGAAATGTCTGGAAGCTAATGGCCCCACTTTGAGCATCACCACTTGTAATTGTAGAGGCCAAAGGTAACTTGTATTAACCTCATGATGCCTCAGTAAATTTAGTATTAGTATAAGTATATGAGTTTTCCTTTTCCTGATATGTACATTTTTTGTCAGACTCTGTACATAGTTCTTCATGCATTTTAGTTACTTCTTTGTTTCAATAAAAGTTTTGTAATCGATTTTTTTTACATGAATCTTAAAAATTTGTTGCCAAGTTTATTAGGGTGATTTTGTCAATTCAAATTGATGTACATGATTTTTTCTGCTATAATTTATATTAGCATTTTTCATATTGACCTCCAATTACATTGCTGAAATCTTTCATATTTAAGAATGTATCTTAACTGACATATCTAGATTTTCTTATGGAAGATTATTTTGCCAGGAAATATTGGTAGTTTTATCATGGTACTTTTTAAATAATTCTTACCATTCTTTTTTTTTTAAATGAGAATTTGTGATCCCAAACAATGTTAGTTACCTAGGTTACGGGTGACTTTATAGTTTGTGATTATAAATGAATGTTTCTCTTATTTACCACTGTGCACATATATAGGTTCTAAAGATTTTTTTTTATTAATTTAAGCATTTAAAAAAATTTCTGGTATGGAAATGCTTTCTGAAAACAGGATTTTATTAAGTTCTCTTTCAAGTTTTTAGTGAAATAGTGGTAACACTCTTTTCCTTAGGTTGCTAAGAGTAGTGAATAATTTCATAGGCATTCTAGTCTTGGGTTTTTTCCAGTACTGGGAATCAAACTCATGACCTTGTGCTTGCCAGGCAGGCACTGTGCCACTGAGCTACATCCCCAACCCCAGGCATTCTAGTCTTGAACCATTTCTTAGACTCAAGTTTTCTGTTTAAAACACTTAAGTCGAATTACTCTTAGGTTGTGATATATTTGATTTGCCAGTGTCTTATGCTGTTTTTAAATCAAGAATCCTAACTATGTTTCATTTATGATTTATTTTTCTGTAGATTGTTATGATTTTAAGACAGGTAATGTATTATCAATTCTCTATTTTGCTTTCACTCTAGAGACAAGAACCGACTGATGGCAGAAGAGAACTACACGCAGATCACGGAATTCATTTTCATTGGCTTAGAGTGCCAACCTCGGCTTCAGGTCCTCCTTTTCCTGCTCTTTCTGTGTTTTTATCTTGTTACCATGACAGCAAACTTGGGCATGATAATTCTCATCCGCATGGATTCCCACCTCCACACGCCCATGTACTTCTTTCTCAGCCACCTGTCCTCTGTGGACATCTGCTTTTCATCTGTGGTGAGTCCCAAGATGCTCACCGACTTCTTCGCTGAAAGGAAAGCCATCTCCTTCCTAGGCTGCGCCTTACAACAGTGGTTCTTTGGGTTCTTTGTGGCCATTGAGTGTCTTCTGCTGGCGTCCATGGCCTATGACCGCTACGTGGCCATCTGTAACCCACTCCTGTACTCAGTGACCATGTCCCGGAGACTATGTGCTCAGCTGGTGCTTGGACCCTACACAGCTGGTTTCCTGAACACCATGATTCACACAATAGCTGCTTTTCGACTTCCCTTTTGTGGCTCCAACATCATCAACCATTTCTACTGTGATATGTCTCCTCTTCTTTCTCTGGTGTGTGCTGACACTCGGATCAATACATTGTTGGTTCTCATTGTGGCCGGAACTATACTTGCCACGAGCAGCCTGACCATTGTCACCTCCTACTCTTTCATCCTCACTGCCATCCTGAGGATCCGCTCTGCTGATGGGAGGCGCAAAGCCTTCTCCACCTGCTCCTCCCACCTGACGGCCGTCTCCGTCTTCTATGGGACTCTGTTCTTCATCTATGTGCGGCCCAGTGCCATTTCTTCCCTGGACCTCAATAAAGTGGTGTCTGTGTTCTACACCACAGTGATCCCCATGCTGAACCCTCTCATCTACAGCCTGAGGAACAAGGAGGTGAATGCTGCCTTGGGCAGGACCATCAGCAAGAGCAAGTTCTTCATCCAGAACAGACTATAGATCGAAGAAAAAGCTCTCATACATACATGGACTACCAGGCCACTATTGAAAGCTGTTGAAGCTCTTACAGAATTTGGGCAATGGCATATTTCTTTCCTCACTTTTATTATGCTATCTACTTTTTTACCTTTATGATTTATTAATGCATTGGAGTTATACAGAAAAATAGGTTGCATTATGGCATTTTCATACATGTGCATAAGATGATTTTATCTGATCCAATCCCTCTGTAACTCTCCCAGAACCTCTTCTTCCCTGTCCAATCCAATAATAGTCTCTCTTCTACCTTCACACTCGCTCCACACTCCCCCTGAATTCCACAGATGAAAGTAAACATACACCTCTCTTTGGATCTGGCTGACTGAGCTTAACATTATGATCTGTGGTTTCATCTATTTTCTGGCAAATGAAGTGATTTTGGGAGGAGAAATCTCAGATAGGAACATGTGTGCTGCTCATAGTAAAGTAAGGAGACTTCTTTTTAAAAATTTTATTAGTTTTTCTCCTGTAAGGTAGATTATGAAGGTTTCAGTTGTAGTTATGAAGAACCCTCCTGTCATCCATGGTATACACACATCTGCTGGGATCCAGAGCTCTGTCTCCCGTGCCATGACAGAAGGAGACCGTGTCACCAGAATGGGTCATTGCTATGATCTGGGTTCATCAGCATCATCAGAATTCATGACATCTGCAGATTTCCATTTCCTCTCCATCAGTGTTTCTGAGAAATCTCTCTCTTATCTCACTCAACATATTAAAATCATTATCTTATGTTACTTCTAACTATATAAAGTAACAAACAAAAGAGTGTAACCAAGTTTTATACCTGCACCATCCGGGTTGGTGTTGTGTACCTGGGAAATTAGCCTGGAGTTACAGCGAGCTGCAGTGGCCTCGGAGGATTCCACCTTCCTGTCGCTGTGAGGATCAGTTCTGCTGCTTTAGGCACAGGATCCTCCCAGGCTTTTGTGAGGCATGAGCTTCATGCTGAGCGGGAGTCACCTCTGCACGTATGAACTGTGTGCAGAGTCAGTGTTCTCCACTGGGAGGGCTTGGGAAGTGAGTCCCACCATCAGGGGAATTACCTTTAGAAGAGCAGCTAAATTCATATGCAGGAGAAGAGATGGGAAAGAAAAGGAGTTTTCTGGCAAAGCAAACGAAGTGGGTATCTAGCCATGAGGCTGGGCCACTTAGTAAAGCTTCCAGATCAAGGGGTGTGGGAGCAGCTACCCAAGCAAGATTCCCAGCAAGACAAGCCCTGCTGCCTGGAGCCCATGCTCACTATGATTCTGCACCAGATATCTTCTCTTTGAGCTCCACTTTGAAGTCTCTGTGCCCAGAAGGTTTAGAGCAGTCCCTGAATGGCTGCTTCCTCCTGCCCCATGGGCGGCAGCAGTAGCTCCCGTCTCCATGTTGAATGTTGCATGGCAGTGGTGCCCAAATTAGCAGGCATCAGAGCCCAGTTTCCTATAGACAGTTTTCTCTCAGACTGCAGTGTGTGTGTGTTTTTAGGAACTTTTTGGTGTTTTTGTATTATTATTTTTTCTAGTACATGTTTGTCGTGGATAACATTTACATTTCTTGTGGAGAACAGGTATATGATCATAATACATCTTATTTCCTTCTTTTTAAAAAAAATTAATTTTATTGGTACATTTTAGGTACATATAATGATCACATTAATCAAAGGAAATTTGTACATAATATATCTTGATTCTTTTATTCCCAGTCCTACGTCCTCCCTTCAACCCCTCTGCCCTTCCTTATTTGTGAAAGCTTCTTTTCCATTTTTTTTCTTTTCTCATGTTTTCTTTTTCCTTCCTTTCCTTGTCCCCTCCCCCTGCCTTATTCCCCTTCTCATTTGAACATTTTCTTCCCATTTCCTATTTCCCTTATTTACACTTTCAGTTTCTCAAACCAGAGAAACAATGTGGTATTTGTACACATGTGTCTGATTTATTTCACTTGAGTATAGTCTCAAGGTGCATCCATTTACCGAGAAATATCTCGTTGTCATTCTTTATGGCTGAGTAGTACTCCGTATTAAAAAAAAGGCACATCTTCTTTATCCATTCTTTGGTTGATGGGTATTTGGGCTGTTGTCAAGATTTATATACATTACAAACTGTGTTGCTATAAACATATATCGCTGTGGTCTGATCCTTCTAATTCTTCCAGGAAGATACCAAGAAGGGGAATAGCTGGATCAGATGGGACCTGTAGGAGACCATCTTTATAATTTTCTCCCTTGTATGAGCTTTGGGCTTGACTTGTTTTTCTAGAAGTTTGAGGTTCAACAGTATGTTATTTATTTGAACTTGCTCTGTTTTCCTGATGTGGGCACCTATCACTATAAATTTCCCTCATGGGACTGCTTGCATAAATTCTAGTATGTTATATTGACATTATCATTCAATTGTAGAAATGTCAAATTTCCCCTTTACTTTCATTTGTGACCCATTAGTTGTCCAAGAGGGTGTTATTTAATTTTTATTTTGTTCATGGACCCTTTGTGTTTTCTTTTGCCACTGATTTCCAATTTCTTTGCACTATAATACAATATGCATGGGGTAATATGCATGGGATAATTCCATCTCTTTTTACATTAACTTAAGCATGTTCTATGAGTTAGTATGTGGTCTATTTTGGAGAATGTTCCATGTGCAGCTGAGAAGAATATGCATTCTGATGTTGTGGTAGAACACTAAGTCCATTTGTTCAGAGGTTTGATTCACTTCTGTTTTTCTTTGTTGATTTTTTTGTCTAACTGATTTGTGCATTTGTGACAGTGAGATATTAAGGTTCCTTATTATAATTGTGTCAGTTCTTATTTGATTTTTCATATCCATTAATATCTGTTTTATATAGTTGGTTGTGCTGGTATTTGCTGTATGTATATTTATGATTTTTCTCTCTTCCTTTCTTGTAGTTTTCCCTTGACAGATGTGTAGTGATCTTCTTTGTTTCTCTTCATCAGTCTTAGCTTGAAGTTCACTTTGACTGCAAATAGATTATCTATGCCTACTTTTTTCTGTGTTCCTGTCACATGAAGTACTGTTTTCTTTTTTTTTTTTTTGGTTTTTCTCCAGTACTGGGAACCAAACTCATGACCTTGCGCTTGCCAGGCAGGTGCTTTGCCGCTGAGCTAAATCCCCAGCCCCATGTTTTCCATTCTTTGACTTTCAGCCTATAAATTTCTTTTTGACTTAAATGTTTCTTGTATGCGACATATTCTTGGATCTTGTTTCTTGATCCATTCTGCCAGTATGTTTCTTTTGATTGGTGAATTAAAAGCATTTACATTGATGGATATAACTGATATGCATTGGCTTGCCCTTATCATGATATTTTCCTGTTGTTGGTTCTCGGTCTTTCCCCTCTGTTTAATTGCTTGCCCCTCCTGGTGGATTGTTTCTATTGATGTTCTTGAAATTGTAGTCTTCGTTATCTCTTTCTAAAGTGTCCTTCAGAACATTTTGTATAACTCATTGGTGGTCTTAAATTTCTTCAGTTCTTCTTCATCATGGAAGTCTCTTATTTCTGCATTGCTTTTGAAAAATAGTTTTGCAGGGTACATCAATCTGGGTTGGAGGTTGTTTCCTTTTAGGATTTGAAATACTTCACTCCAAGCTCTCCTTGACTTAAGAGTTTGTGTGGAGAAGTCTGCTATGATTCTGATGGGCTGTCCTTTATAATTGATTGTTTCTTTTCTCTAAAGGCTTTTAATCTGTTCTTGTGCTGAATTTCTGGAATCTTGACTATTATATGCCTTGTTGTAGATTTTTTCAATCATGGCTAATTGGAGTTCTACATGCCTCACTTACTGAATATCAAATTCCTTTCCCATTCTTGAGGAGTTTTCCACCATTACTTCTGTGAACAGCTTTTTTTTTTATGGTGTTTGCATTATCTCTTGGTTTTTCACTGATTCTTATCAATCTTACGTGTTCCTCTTTGCATCATATTGCAGGTTTTGGATTTGTTTTTCATAGTGCCTTGATTTTTAAAAGAAATCTTTCTTTTTGCATTTGCTGACCACAGTTGTGTCTTCTAGATCTGATATTCTGTCCTCACCTTGCTTCATTTGGCTGCATATACTCTCACTGAGATTTTTATTCTCTTGAATATCTGTTTGAACTTGTTTAATGGATTCCATTCCTTTCCTGTATTAGGCATTCATGGTTTCAATCATTTTCCCAAGCTCCTCTTTTGTTTCAACTTGTGTCTACTCTAAACTCATGAAGCAGGTTCTACATTATGATCTGTAACTCTTTTTTTACTTGAGAGATTATTTCTGATATGATTTTCTTATAGTCTTATTCATTTTTTTTAACTTTAGATAATTCAGGTGGTTGTCTTCTGATTGCCTCTGTCTTATTGTCCTCTGAACTTGTCCCATGTGCGCTGGAGGTCCAGGTTGCATTTTGCTTCTATGTCTTGTTATTTTCTGTTTGTTAATATTTAATTTGTTTTCTGTGCTGATGCTTGTAAATTTCTTATGGTAGGTAGTTTATTACTAGTATTGAGGCTTCCCTAGAAAATGTCTATTCCTTGGAGATGTCATCTAGGTATAGCTGGCTCTTGGCATTTGTGTCTGTCCCAAGATCTTATCTTCCCAATTTATTAGGGATGAGAAGTTGCTAGCTATTTGGTCCAGCACACAGTCCTTTGGTACTGGACTATGGTGATGATTATGATCCCAGTGTTGTCATACAAGAGAGACTAACTGATTACAAAAGGTATGAGTCCTGGCTAAAGAAGTACAATAATCAATAACAAAAGCATCATGCACAGCCTAGGAACTGAAGAACTGTGGTAACTATTACTTTGGTAACTTTAATTATACATACAAGACCTACAGTTATATAACAGAAGCAGTATAAACCAGGAACTTGCATACAGTGTTTTCCCTTTGTAGAGTGATTTTACTGTGTGTGTGTGTGGGAGGGATAAGAAGGATAAGGGAAAATAGATATATGAAGAGAAATATAGTAGAAGCAAGGCTGAAGGAGAAAGAATGATCACCTAAGCTTTTGGAAATTGGAGAGGAGGATAGGCAAGAATGAAAAAGCAAGCAAAAGAATACTGAAGTGAACCAAAAAGACTAGAGACAATCTTCACTCATATGGAAACATAAGAAAAAACAAGAAAGACACTTGAAGAAAGAGAGAAAAAAGATGAACAAAACAAAACAAAGAAGAAAAATAAAAACCTAAACAACCAAAAAAGACAGAAAAAGGAAAACCAAACCAAACCAAACCAAACCAAACCAAACCAAACCAAACCAAACCAAACCAAACCAAACCAATTAAATTCCTCTGGTGTCCACAGTTCCATGCTAGTGTCAAAGCCAGAGCCCAAATGTGTGCTGGGTGACCCCGCCAGCTCTGTAGTGGGGTTGCTGCTGGGTGGGGGCTGATCCTGGCCTTCAGATGTGGGGGTGAGGCCAGTCTTCAGCCAGCAACTCTCTGTGTGTCCCGCAGTGGCCTGCCCATGTCTCCTTACTTGTTTATCTCAGTGTTGCTCTCCCAGTGCCGATGCACGCTCAGACAGAGGGAGCTCGAGACCTCTCTCAGTCCTGCCTTCAGTGGCCCCTCTGGACCTTCTGCAGCCTCCTCTGTTCCACGCCGCTGGCCTGGCACATCTGTATCTTCTCTCAGGCTGCTGGAAGCAGGGCTGGGGAATGCTGTCAGCCAACTCTCGGTCCCTGCCCCAGCTGTGGAGACCAACAAAGGCTGCTCAGGTCCAACTTCTCTGCCCACTCTTGTGCTGCTGGGAGCAGGGTGGCAGTGTGCTGACTGCCTAGTCACTGCTGCACTGTGGCCCAAGGCTGCTTAAATCTTGCCCAATCCCTTCTTTTACCTACTTTTCCTTTCCTCCTCCTTGACCCCTGCTTGTTGCACGTGTTTGCAGTCTAAGTTTTGCATTGCTTGTGAGGAGCTGGTACCTGTACATGACTCATCTTAATATTTTTCCACCCCCTTTCCCTCCTCTGTCTCCATTTCCATCTCTTGATCCCTTTCCCCTTAGAGAAAAATTGTCTCCCTCTTCCTGTTATCTAATTTTCATTTTGCTCTTTATGCTTGGCTTTCTTGTATAAGAGAAACCATGAGATATTTAAGCTTATGCGTTTACTTAACTTTATGGTCTCCAAGTGTATCTCTTTCCCTAAAAATGATTCGAATGTACCCTACTTTATGACAGTGTACTACGCAGGGGTGTGTAAATGCCATACTTTCTTTACCCATTCATGTGTTGATGGATATGTGGGCTGCTCCTATGGCTTAGCTATTGAGAATTGTGCTGCTATAAACACGGTGTCATGCTTGAGACATTGTGTCAACTTGAGAAGTTTAGAAGTTTAACTAAACTACTCATCAGGGGCCCAGGGTCCTCACTTTGTAAGCATCCTCATTCTGTGCAAGAGGAGGGCATGGAGGTGGTGTGGTGTGAGGGCTACGCTGGCTCTAAGGAGTGGTATCCTGCTTACAAGAGAAGGGAGGAAAAGAGGCTTGTTCTCCACCCCCCTTTTTTTTGCTCTTATTTTTGCTGTTTTCTGCCACCTTGAGCTGTTTCCCCTGTGCCATACCACCCTGCTTTGGAGCCAGCTCATTATGGAGTGAAATCTCTACAAACCGTGAGCTCAATAAACCTTTCCTTCAATTCTGCACACCATGTATTTTTGTCTCAGTGAGACAGAAACATAACCAAGACACATGTGCATGCATGTATCACTGTGATATGACATCTTTAACTCTTTTGGGAAGATCCCTAGAAGAGGAATAGCTGGAGCAAATGGAATTTGTAGGTTCAGATTTTTGGAGTCTCCATACTAGTTTCCAAAGGGATTGTACTAAGTTTCCTTCCCTCCAATAGAGTAAGAGAGTTTCCCCTTAGCCCCACAAGCACTGGTTGTTATTTGATGGATCATAAAAGCTAGATCCCTTTCCAACCCAGTTTGCAGTAAGGTTCAAGGTCCTTTGAGACCCCAGTTCCTGCTGAGTGGACAGCAGGTGGACTTCATGGGGTGATGCCTGTGACGGGGGCTACTATGAGTACAGATGAAGCTTCACCAGCTTGGCCAGCTTCACAACCTTTCATATCAGCACACAAAGGCTGCTATGAGTAGGTTGCCCGGGGCTGGGGAGATGCCTGCGACAGTGTCCGTAGCACTCATAACATGAGTGTCATGTTTCTTGAATTTGACTGAAGAAAGAAACAACAAACAAATAGAACAAAACACAGTGCTTCAGCTCAGATGGCTGAGCAATAGCCAGACAGATTCCTATGTTGGATACAGGGGTCCAGGGAGCTTCGGTTCTACCTGGCTCCACAGGGCCCCTGTGAGCCCCACAACACCCTGAAATAAGTGAGCAGTGTGAGAGTAGGTGGGATCCCCGGGGCAGGGCCGGGTGTGACGCTAAGTCTCAACAGGACCGACACTGCCACTCTCCGGCTGCCTCCTCCCAGAACCCTTGACCTGGGCACCTCTGGGGAGCTCAAGGAGTCGGGAAATAAGTGAGGCCGCAGGTTCTTCACTCACTAATATCATCCCGTACTTCTGCACTAATATCATCTCACCTCACCAGGGTGGGCCCTGTCACATTTCATGCCCTAGAAAACAAGGAAAATTTTTTTCACAATTTCAGAAGTTTCTGGCCGGGAAAGGGGATGCTGAGATGGCTGTGAGCCCTGGTGTGTCTGAGAGACAGCTCTTGCCACCAGACTTGGCCTTTGGAGTGGTGTGGGTCCCGGGAGATCTTCTGGTGTTGCAGATGCCCTGAAACACCCCGGCATAATACGTGTGCACTACATTTCTTCCAAGCCTCCAGGCGTTTTGCCGGTGACTCATTCAAGGAGCAGAGCGCTGGGCCCCTTTGCAGGGACGAGCCACTGTCTGCTCAGCACGAGGTCCAGGGAGGGCTGTCTCCAAAGTTCTGCTGAGCAATTCCATGGCCGGGGATATTTTGAGGTGACACTCCAACGAGGGCAAGGAGAGATTCCGTTCCCTCTCGAGACTCCAGAAGTCATGTCCTCTGAGCATGTATTTTAATATCTTTGTAAAAAATAGTGAAGATGTGTCTTTTTTATACAATAAGCATTACTCAGTCATAATGAAGGATAAACTTGAGACATTTCTAGGTAAATGTATACACCTTGGGACCATTCATTTTAAGTGAAATAAATCAAACACATGTGTAAGTATTGCATTGTTTCTCTGCTACGAGAACCTGAAAGAGTAAATTAGGACTAGACTATATACTAGATATTAGGAAATAGGAAGAAAATGTTTAATTGGGAGGAGGAACTGGGGAGCAGAGGGGGAAATGAAGGAAAAAAAAGAAAAAATGAAAAAAAAGAAACAAAGCTTTTGTAAATAAGGAGGGAAAAAGAGGTTGAAGGGAGGATAAGGAAGTGGGAAAAAGAATGGAGATAAGTTATGCACAGGTGCAAAGTTCCTATGGTGAAAGTGATAATTATGTAGATTTAAAATGTACCAATAAAGTTAATTAATGAAAATAAAATAAAAAAGTGAGGTAATATTTTCGGTTTGAGAAAATCTTTAAACATACTTAGATTGCTATATAATTTAACGCATAACTTAAAACATAAAAAGGATTTCAACTAGCAAGAATATATAATTTATCTGTCTAAGTCTGTCATCCATGTTGCCTAGGAAATGCAATGAAAATTCATTTTTGGGGTGAGGAGAGCTAAAATTACTCTAGGACTTTTGGAAAATAGAACACAAAGAAGCTCAAATCATTCCACTGTTCACGTGCAAAAATCTTGCCGACTTTACAGTATTTATTTTAAACATTTTTCTAAATATGTATACTTATGTAGAACATGTGGCACCCAGAAATACTATTTTAATAGTTTATTTTATAAGACAGTGGGATTTGGAAAACAAACTATGCTCTTCTGCTGCAGGAAAAATTGAATCAACAGCATCCAGGCGTTCAGGGAAGATAGGATATTTTGTTGATGCTAGCAGACCCCAGAGGACTAATCTCCAAAGTCTGAGGTGAGGTTTACAGAAAGTTTGTCTTTTTATAAGTCAGCAAATAGGAGTTACAAGAATGAGATAAGTTTTTGCTGAAGGCCAGGGTACAATGAATATCTTGGGATGAGCAAGGCTGTGTGTGACAAGTTGTCTTTAGCACATTCACAGAAGTTTCAATTTGATGACAAATCGTATGATGTAGCTGAGTTCAGTGGCAGAGAACAGAAGGACTGCGGCTTTACTGAGCAAAATGGCTGCAGTTAGGCCAGGAATTTTGCTTCACTTACAGTGTGATATTTTTGTGATTAGGTCAACACTATTGCTTATTGTCCTGTAGTGTTTTCTCTGTGTAAGTGTGTATATGTAGTATGTCGACAGCAAGACATAATATCATAGATTAAGTTGATTTAAAGAAGTTGTAATTCTATAGATTTTAAAGTACGTCACCCCAATTTTGCATGCTTTTATCTGGTAATCTGAGCAACTGATTTGAAGGCAACAATATGCAATGGAACTACCATGATGAATTCCTTCCATCTTGGCTAGTGAAACTGTATTATCTCTAATGTTTTATCTAATAATTATTTTCTTATTCTTTAACGATTTGAACAATCTTTCATTTTTACATCTGGTAATCTGAGCAACGTAGTTGAAGATAACAATATGTAATATAACAATCACTGTTAACTCTATCATTTTGTCTTGAAACCCTGTATCACTTCAAATGTCCTTGCTTTGGTTTGTTTATGTTTGTGATGCTGGTATGCTGCTATTGTTCTCTTTTTTCCTCTTTTACTACTCTCTTTAAAATAAAATACAAAAAGTAAAAAAGTTATATTCCATTTAATATTTTTCTGAATAGGCATTTTAATGGATGAAATGATTATTATACTAAAATTTTTGCCCACAGCGACTGCTGAGTTGCAGCTATTTTCTCGCGCTCTGAGGATCTAGCGGTACACGGGTCCGGCAGCGCCCCGCCCGGAGGTGCTTGGGTTCCAGGGAGGCGGAGGGGTGGAAGCGAGTGGAACCGGCGATACCGGGCAGCTGCAAAGCCCGAGGGCAACGCAGGGCAGATGGGCAGTGGGCACAGTGAGTCTGAGCTTCCAACTGAGGTCCCGGGCGGCAAGATTTAGCTTTTCGCCCTCACACGAGTGCCATCATGGTAGTGAGACCACGCAGGAGAAAGAATGGCTGGGAGAGAAGGAGCTCAACCAAACAGAGAAAGCCAGCCTTTTATTCCTGCTGCCGCGGGTCCCTCAGTTCAGCCCAGCACATTGCCGTCGACAGAAAGGACTTCGTTCTCCAAACGCTCTCTAGGCGGCTTGATCACATCCTCAAGTGCTGACCAGTGAATGATACTTTAGTAGAAAATTTCTGAGGTGCATCTAGAAAGTCTCCTTAGATTTTCAGGTTACTAGTTTTTCTCCCACTTTGTCCTCTCTGTGAGGAATGAGGATTAAATGGCTGGATTTGTAGCCGCTATTATGTACCATGAGGAGATCATTAGGTCACTTACAGACATTTCAATTGGTATTAGCTCCCCTCTGACATGTTTTAGGGAGTAAAGAAGTCATGTAAGTTACTGTCATTTTCGATTTTCTGTCGCACAATGGGCAAAACTAATCCAGTCTGGGGCAGTGGACCGGGTTTGGGTTGTTTAGCTTTCGTCCGTTGGAAGAGAACACAAGTGCGAGAATACAGTCAGGAGAAGGATTCTGCTTGCTTTCCCTGTTATGATTTTATACCTTAAAGAGAAGAAGATTCTGTGTGGCCCAATTTCTGTCCTGGTGTGGCAGCCACGTCTGTGAAGTCACCGGTCTCTGGCTGATTTGTGTGCCTTCGTGGAGTGCTTCTGTCTGCAGGTTGGGAGGCTCGGAGCCTCGGGATCCAGCGCCACCAGGTGAGGCGGGGCGGGCACCTCCACCGGCCAGCGGTTCTGCTCCAGCAGAAGGGAACAGGGATGTCTGCTGGGGTGGGCAGACATTCGGGATGGAATCTGGAAGAAAAAGGTGAAGATTTATAAAGGATATTTGGAGAGAGAGTGAATGCGGTGTGCTGTTTTCATACCTTCCTTTGCCAATTGGAGAAACAGTCTATACAAAGTGTGTTTAAATACGTTAATACTTTTAGATTCAGTATGGTGAGTAAGTGTATGAGAGAGAGAGAGAGAGAGAGAGAGAGAGAGAGAGAGAGAGAAAGGCGTAAAGAGAAGAAAGTCAAATATGGATTTAACAGTTATGTTTATGATTGTTGCTATGACAATTAGGAAGGGGTGGCATCATTCTCGTGTTTAGAAACCTAGTTTTAAATATTCCACCTTGGGACACGAGGATCACTGTCTCTTTCAGGTGTTATTAAATGTGGCCGCTAGATGGCAGTATGAGATTAACAAACAGAAATTCTCCTCGTGGTTTCTTTGGTAATTCAAGCGTTTTGAAGACATGCTTGGGGAAAAACAAACAAACAAACAAACAAACAAACAAACAAAAAAACACTTTCCAAGTCTAAGGATAAATTCTGTAGACTGTGACATTGTCCACACACTTCGTACTATTCTTTTTATGCACATTTAGCCCATGGTAAATTTTCATCAGATTCTCTAAAGCTCAGAACTCATAAAAACGTACAATCACTCATCTACTTTAACATTTACACCTTTTGCGTTTTGAAGAGAAACTGCAAAAGGGAAATGACTTACCTGCGACATGACGTAGAAACACACAGGTCAGAGTTTCGAGAGCCCCGACGTTCCTACATTCCTTATATCACCGCAGCAGTAACGCACAGGAGGGCTGCGTTCCACGGGTGCAAATGCTCTTGAGTCTGTCCTTTGCTACTTTCAAAATAAATAAAAATGCATGAAAACTGCTGGTGTTTTTTCAGTAATGTTTTCATTTTTGAATATTGCTCATAGCTTAAAATATTTGGTAAATATTTGTTTTTGTATTCCTATTTTATGTTCACCCTTTAATTTACAGAAATTTTTAGATACCTACAGTGTAAATTTCTTCATGAGAGAATACTCACATATGAATAGTAATGGTACCTAGTAAGTGTTAAGATCCACCACGCTCTTGAGACGCTCTTTCAGAGCAGGTACGACTGCACTTGTGTAACAGACGGTAGAGATAATTATCTTATAGCAATGTTTTATTTTCAGGTAACTGTAAGAGAGAAAAGGGAAGCTGGTCTGTGAAATCATAACGATCTTCATGAAGCTGTATGGAAAGAGATGGCGGACACAGATGTGAAATGAAATTCTTCCTTTAAGCTCTTTTCTCTTAGTTGAACTCCCTTACTTGACATGTATGTTATTCTTAGGAAATAATTTTTCAGTCTTTTTTTGTGCCAGTGTCTCCTTGCTCTCGCATTTACTTGCATAAAATGTATGTTATCCGGCATGTCTGGTCTTTTGGGCCCTACTTTCAATTTTGTGAATTTTCTTGATATGCTTTCTAGTGCATGGGTTTTTATAAATTTAAACTCAGTTTTCCAATTACAGTGTAGCTTTGTCATGATCCCTGTAGAAGTCTGATGCAGGAGGCTTGAGTCAGTCTTTTTAGACTGCACAAGCTTTCTTCTTCAGAAACTGCACCGTTCATGGAAAATTTTAGAAGGGCACGATGATGTCACTAAAAAAAGTACAAAATTAAAACTGAAAGGCCACATGCATTGGTTTATTTAACACTTACTTATTGAGCTTCTATGTGCCAGGCACTGATCCCGTTGCTTTGTACGGAAATGAAGAAAACAAACAGCATTTCTGCACTGACGCAATTCACGGGCAGCAGCTGCGAGGTGCACGTCCGGGGATGACGGTCTTGATGTGTCAGCCGCGTCTGCGGTGAGACAGATGCAGGTAGAGAAGCTGTCTACCCCTTAGGGGCACTGTGTAGCAACGTTGAATTAGCTGTCAGGTACAGAATCACTTCATGAACTGTAAACACATGTTGCTGCTTCCTAAGAAAAGGTTCTCAGTGTAATCGGCAAATGTGGGGACCGGCACGGCATGCTAAGTGTGCGACATTTTCCGATATTCGCTCCGCTGCAGGTTTGTGAGCTGCACGAATGCGCGGGGAAGCGGAGGGAGCTCTGGACAGCAAGGAGCGCTGGTCTTTTGGAATTAGTCACTTAAATTCTAAGTTAGATCCACTACTTAAATGTCAAGTGAATTTAGGGGTTGTCTTTTTTTTTCTTTTAACAGAGCTGGGTGTGGGTCAAACCCAGGGACTTGTGTTTGCTTTTGAGACAGAGCCTTGCTATGTAGTCCGGGCTGAGCTTCACCGTACTATCCAGGCCAGGCTGGCCTCAAACTCACGGCAATCTTCTTGCCTCAGCCTCCCAGATGCTGGGATTTCAGGAGTGAGCCATCACGCCTGGCTCAGGGCCCTGTGCATGCTGGGAAAGCTCCTACCCCTGAACCCCATCCCCAAACTTGTACCTTCTTTTATTTTTATTTATTTATTTATTTAGTCAGTTTTTGGTTTTTTTCCAGTACCAGGAATCGAACTCCTGACCTTGTGCTTGCCAGGCAGGCACTGTGCCGGTGAGCTAAATCCCCAGCCCCTGTACCTTCTTTTAATTCCATTTAGATAAGCAGGGGACAATAATACCTGACTCAATGAGGATTCGTGGCTAGTTTCTTGAAGGAAATGAAGTTTTCAAACTGGAAGTAAAAAAAGAAGCAGTTACTGTCATCACTGCTTCTTCAAAATGCATTAATCTCCAGCATCCCTACTACTGTTTCTTATCTTCC